>NC_092526.1:43857500-44157500 GCF_037038585.1 Patagioenas fasciata
GCGGAGCCCGGACGGCCGGCTGCTCTCTCTGCAATGCGACCCGCCTTAGTGCCTCATCGATCAGGAAAGGGAGCCCGCCAAGGGCCGAGGGAGAGAGAAGGACACCGAGTCGAGGTCGGTCGGTCGGCCGAGGTGCCTGAGACAGCGACGGTCACGCGCCCGCGCGCGTGCCCTAGCCCTGGGAGTTTCGAGCGGAGCCGGACGGCGTCCGCGAGAGCCCCACCGCCGCCGCGCTGAGCCGGGGAGGCTGCGTCTGCTCGCGAGCGCTCCTCTGGAAGCGGCTGCCCCCTCTCTCCTACCATACGGACCTACAAGACCGCGCCCCCTCGCGTCTGCAGGACTCGCTCAGTCCCTTCACCGGGGTGGCGCGCTCGAGCGAGCCGAGTTTTACCTCGACGTAACGGGAGGTAGCGACAAAACAGCGACCGCTCAGGAGGCTCCGGAGGGGGGGGGGGGGCGCAGGCGAGCCCGTCTACCTCAACCGCTCTGCAGCAGCCGAAAACCGACTGAGTCCTCGCGGGTCGCCGGTAGACCTCGGATCCGAGCGGGGCGGCGCAGGCGGCGCCGTCTACCGAGCCGCTGCGGACACGGAAACTGGGCCGGCCCGGGAATTTGGAGTGGACCGGACCGGATCGCACTGCATCGGACCGGACGGGAAAGGACCGGACCGCACCGGACCGGACCGGACCGGTGGGAAAGGACTGAACTGAACTGGACCGGACCGGACCGGACCGGCGGGAAAGGACCGGACCGCACCGGACCGGACCGGACCGGTGGGAAAGGACTGAACTGAACTGGACCGGACCGGCGGGAAAGGACTGAACTGAACCGGACCGCACCGGACCGGCGGGAAAGGCCTGAACTGAACTGGACCGGACCGGACCGGACCGGACCGGTGGGAAAGGACTGAACTGAACTGGACCGGACCGGACCGGACCGGCGGGAAAGGACTGAACTGGACCGGACCGGACCGGACCGGACCGGCGGGAAAGGACTGAACTGAACTGGACCGGACCGGACCGGACCGGTGGGAAAGGACTGAACTGAACCGGACCGGACCGGACCGGACCGGCGGGAAAGGCCTGAACTGAACTGAACTGGACCGGACCGGACCGGACCGGCGGGAAAGGACTGAACTGAACTGGACCGGACCGGACCGGACGGGCGGGAAAGGACTGAACTGAACCGAACCGGACCGCACCGGACCGGACCGGACCGGACCGGACCGCACCGGACCGGACCGGCGGGGCTCGGACGGACCCGGCGTCCGGCCGCGCTCGCGAGAGGGTCGACCTGCCGGGGCAGGAGGGCTGAGCGTCCTGCTGCGTTTTACGCGGCCCCCCGGCAAGTTCTCGAGGTTGAAGGGCGTGCGATACGCTGGTCGCCCCGTCCCTCTTGTCCCGACCCTAGGGTTCGGCGCCGACGTGGTGTTTTTCCTCTCCGCTGCTGAGGAGCAACGACAGAACCCGAGGGAGGGAGGGAGGGAAAGGCGGGAACAAGGAGCCGGGGGACGTTGAGGTCGGACGGTCGGAAATCACACACACACACACACAGGAAAAAAAAAAAAAAAAAAAAAAAAAGCAAAAACAAGGCTCTTCGCCCCGAGGGCGGCAGAGCACCGCCACGGGCCCCGGCGGAGAGGCGGTCACGGCCCCGAGCCCGTCCTGCTCTTCGAGAAGCGGCTGGATGACGGAGGCTGGGAACGGCGGGGCGGTTGGTCCTACGCAGGGACAGGATCTGGACGCGACCGAGCGAGCCTCTCGCGGGTGGCTGCGGGATAGTGTACGCGACTCTACGAGTCGAGCTTTTCGACCCTCGCGATCCGTGCACACGCTCGGCGAGTCCGTGTCTGGAGTTTCGGGGCTCGCGAGTGGCGTGGGGATGCGGGTTTCGTGGCGGTGTTTTATTTTTTTTTTGGTGGGGGTTTATTTCGGCAGGGGCGGCGGGGTCGTGGTGGTGTCGTCGTGCCCCCCACCCGCACCTGCCGCCGCCGCCGCCGCCGTATAATTTCACTTCGTCTTCCGGCTCAGACTGCACGGCGAGCACAAACACCCCCCCTCCCCGCCCCCACCCCAAAGCGCGGTCTCTCCCGCCCTCGCCTTGCCCCCCGCCCCCTCCGGCCCACCCGCGGGAAGGGCCGGAGGGGGTCGGCAACTGCGCGCGCCGCGCATGCGCGCTCTCCCCGCCGCCCGGCAACCGGCCCCCTGCCCCCCGCCAGGTGCCCAACGGTCAGTCGCTCGGAGTCAAGCCCGCCGGGCGGGCGGTCGCGGGGAGGCCAGCGCAGGAGCGTCTTGCCGATCGGCCGAGGAACCCCGCGCGCGGGTAGGCAGGGAGGCAGGCGGGCCGGGACGGGGGGACGGGGACGCGGTGTCTCTATGCCTCCCCGGGGGGAGGCAAAGCCGCTGGCGGGGTCGGTTTCTTCTTCAGCCCGCGGCCGGGGCGGGCAGCGGGCCGAGGGACCGAGCGAGCGAGCCACCGAGGAAGAAGCGCGGGAGGCGGCAGCACGGGCAGGTGAGGGGGTTAGGCCTCCGACAGCGGGGCTGAGAAACCGCGGGACGCCCGCGTGCCCCCCCCCCCCGCCCTCCGTCCACCCCCCCGCGCCGTCCACCCCCGTCCACCCCGGGCACGGAGCCGGCAGGGACGCCCCGGCTTCCCGGGGGGGAGGCGAACTCGCTGGCGAAAGGCCGGGGCGGGGGGTGGGGAGGAACTCTGGGCGCGGATGGGCGGCCGGGCTCGCTGCGGCGGACTGGGGCGGGCAGGCGGTGGTTGGGGCCGGGGAAGGCCGCCGCCTGTGCTCGGTCCGTAGCCCACCGGCAACGGGGGGGGGGGGTTAAAAAAAAAGGGGGGGCGGGGGGGGTGTGTGTGAAGTCGGTGACAGAAACCGAAAGCGTAAATTCAAAAAAAAAAGGCGGCTGGAGAAAAGGCATACGTACGTCTACAAGCCAAACCAAACCAAAAACGAACGGTCGGTAGAAAGAAAACGAAGACGTAAAACAAACAAAAAAACCACACACACACACACACAAAACCAAACAATTGACAGATAAATAAATAAATAGTCAAAAAAGCAAAAGGAAAATAAAAAAGGCTACCCGAAGACGGGAGAATAAAGAAGAAAGGGGGGAGCGGGCGGGGTGTGCGTGCCTTTTTTTTCACGGCTCTCTCGGGGGGGGGGGGGGGGGCGCGCGGGGACACACGCCGATCGATCCGTTAACGCGTTCATCACGCGCTGGTTACGCGCATATACACTGCCCCCTCCGCATACACCCCGCCCCCCCCACAATACCCCCCCCCACACAGACACACTAGCCCCTCCCCCCTCAAGCCCCCGCACGATACCCACCGTATATACAGCGCCCCACCCCCCCACCATACCCACCGCATATACACCCCCCCCGCCCCCCCCCCGGGCGAAGGAAATAAAAAGGGGGGGGGGAAGGGCCGGACTCCCCCGTCTACCGAGCCGCCTTCCCCGACTTTGCTCTGCGTCGGGGGACCCAGAACTGAGGGGACGCAGCAGCTCCGCGCCCCGCCCCGGGGGGCCCACAGCCCCATGTCGCAGCACTTTGCAGCCGCAGCAAAGCGCCCGGCACTTCCGGTTTATGGGCGCTCTGGTCACGCCCACAGCCCTCGGCTGACAGACGGGGCCCTCGTTTAATGAAACGCCTGGGAGCAGAGAAGCTTCTGGAGTACTGGCCGTATACGGGCCCAGCTCGGATTCCCTTGGTCTTGACAAGGAGGCTGTGGTATCTTCTGGCGGTTTCGGTGCGGGGCTGTGGGCGGAGCGTTGTCCTCAGACTGCGGACCCTGCGGGAGCTCCCCGGGCAGAGCCCCCCTCTCCCCCCCCCGCCCCGCCGGCCGGTGGTTGTGTCTGCTAGGGACCCTGCGGAGCCGCCAGCTTTCGTGAGTGGGGATGTGCCTTTGGAATTGTCATTCAAAGGGTAGATGAGCACAGCTCGGCTTCAGCCAGGACGCCTCTGTGCCTTTAGTTTTTGTTTTTCCCTCACCTTCCCTTTCGTGCGGAGCGGCCCGGCCCGGCCCGGAACGGGGGGGTGTGGGTGTGTGTGCTGAGGGAACACCTCGTACCCAGCAGCCTGCTCCGTGCCGCTGCTCCTTGTCCCTGCATTTATATACGATACACGGTAAAGCAAACGGGGGGGGTGCGTGGGAGCAGGAGCGACTGGGGGCTCCTGGGCCGGGCCTGACGCCTGCAGCGCCTCACGCTTTCCCGCTCCGGTCGCGCCGCCATCTTCAGCGCGGGCAGTGAAGCCGCCGCACTGAGGCCGTGCCCCGTGCCGCCGGGGAGGAGGGGAGCTGGTCGCTCTGGGAGCCGCTCTTGGGAAGCGGGCGGCGCACCCGCCGAGGAGGGGGAGTTAACGTCCTTCGAGTCCTCCTCCTCGGGTACCGGCGCCGTTCGGGCAGTGGCTGATGAGGTGTCTGTCGCGGGGCGGGGAGAGCGCGGCCGCTGTGCCCTCACTAGAGATGGCGGCGGGGCGGTCTCTCGCGCGGACAGGACGGCGGCCGCGGGGAGCGGCGCCCCAGCCCCTGGCGGAGCTCGCGTGGCTGGGTGAGGGGACGGGATCCCCCCTGCAGCCTCGCTGCCTGCCAGGGATCCCCCTTCCCTTTTTCCAAACCTCCCGTTCACCCTCAGCTCAACCCCTCCTTTCCCAGCCAGAGGGAACCCGTTCTCTGCCCAGCCACCCCCATCTTGGGGTCACTTGTCCCCTGGTTCCTGAGGTTCCGCCGGGTGGGCGTGGGGCGGGTTTGGGTCGGGCTGAGCCGAGGCCCGGCTCCCGGGGGGATGCTCTGCAGGGAACACCCCCCGCCCCAGGAGTGCTGCTGCTCCGGTTTATTTTCATATTTCCCGTGCCTAGCACTACGCCCCAGCAGTGAACCAGCAGACTGCAGGTACCGAAGGGATCTCCTCCTCCTCCTCCCCACCCCTTAAAGGGCGGTGATCACTGCAGGAGTAAGAAAAGGATGCTGCAGGAGCTGGGGTTGCCTTCTACATCTGTTGTTTCTCGCTTTAGAGCTGTGCCGGGGCTGCAGGACTCGCTGGCCGTGATGGTGAGCGGAAACAACTTTACAATCTGTCAAGTCTTAAAACTTCCCAACTCACAAGGTTATAAAGCAGGTATGTTCATTTCGACGTCGGGCGCAAGGGGGATCGTTCCACCGTTCATGCGCAACTTGTAACAATATGAGGTGTGTTTAAATACAGTAAGGTGTTACGTATTCATAATGACCCCAGGAACGCCTCTACATATTCATAACCTTTCCCGCTTCTTCTTAAGATGAGTCCCAGGTGATCATTTCTGTAGTCTCCTCCTTGACCCCTCCCTGTTGCACCTGCGCAGTGCCATCTGGTGGTCTTGAGGAGGGGTCTTTGGATGAAGGCTCCTTCAGCCTCGTCACAGTGACCTCTTTACCTTTGGCTCATTATGTTGAGTGGACTGGAACCCAATCTGCCAAGTCGATTGAAATCAGACTGGTTCCCCCTTTTGCTGTAAATCTTTGTTATCTCGTCTTCTCAAGTTTACATCTAGGTGCTGTAAAACCTCTTACCTTGGCATTCGACGAGGTTCTGTTTTTTCTTAACATAATGGGTTAGTTAGTTAGTTAGTTCCCTCTGTCAGTTCCCCCCTTTTCGGGAAGGTTAGTAAATTCTTGTACTAACGTGATGATTCCCTATTTAACCTTTTCTCGGACCACAAGTAAGAAGGCTGCTTCGACAGGAGAAGACTTATCTTTCTCCCTCAAAGAACAAACAAATTCTCATGTTGAACAAAACATTTGTGTTGCTCTTCTGGGGCAGCTGATGACCGGGTGGCTGGTGCCCCGGCAGCAATGGCATCTGTTGGGCTGCAGCGGGAGCTCGCGCTCTTTGGCATGGTGACCCCGCTCACTGCAGTTCCTAGCGCTTTCCTTTTGGGTTTCTTCTTCCCAGTGCGATGGCCAGGTCCAGTTTGGTGTTATCTTTTAAAATCATTAGTTTATACCCCGTTCCTTTTGCTGCCATTTCAGGATCTATAGGCATGCCTGAGATTTGCATGGCTTGGACTACTGAATGTATTAACCGAACAAAGCACGGGGTCATACGTGGCAGAAACAGTAAACCCAGAAATGCACATACTATCATGAAGCCTATTTTCTTCCACCAGGCTCCCCCAAATAAGTTACCCCACCAATGGCTAGTAAGTATAGAATTCCATTTCTGTACTGGTACATGTGCAACACGTTTTATCTCCTCTGCTATTTTCATTATGGCTTCCCCATCGTTATCTCTTTCCAAACAACACTCCGAAGTATTCAGTTTCCCACAGACGCCCCCCTCTCTTCAGCTAAAAGACAATCTCACGCTCCCTGATTTTGGTACACTGCAGCTCTGGTCTGAGACAATTGTCTCGCTATGAGATTCGGTGCCTCAGCCGTCTGGTTGCTTATTATTTCAACCACTGCTTGCAACCGAATAATTTGGTTTAGCATATATATAGGGGTATGGGATCCCCAGTTTCCATCTTGGGCCCATGTGGCTGGATCATAGTATTCAAATATTCTTTGTGCAGGCCATTCACCATCTTTCCAAGTTTGCATTCCTCCTATGGGGCATTTATTAAACTCCTCTCTGTTTCAGGTTTTGTCTTGCACTCCCCCTCCATCTGAATAGCCCCTCCTACCAGCTTGTGTAAAACAGATCCTCTGTTCTCCCCTAGGGCAGGAGGCAGAGCCTACCCCGAGTCCACCTAGGTTAGTTGCTACCCATAATTTCTGCCCTTGGATTTCACACTTCTCCAATTTTGTTCTATCATAACATCCAGAATTAATATGAGTGTGATAATTTAGAACATACTGGGTTAGTCTTCCTATTCTCACACGCTCGTAGCATTTGGTACAGGGATTAGCCAGGCTAAGTTGGGAAGAATAAGTCACCGCTCCTGGCAAGAGGATCAGGTCCAGGTTTCCACGCTCTCTGGCCGAGCAGGTTGCAGCCGGCAGCCGAGTTCGTCATCTTCTCGGCAGCGAGGGCCGTGTCCCCGCCTTTCCTGTTTTTGTCGTTAGCGTGGCGATTATCGTTTCCCAACTCTTGGCCTTCACTTCCTAGGAACAACAGGAGCAACACAGAATTTGATTTCTCTGTCTGCACTCTATTCTTTTCATCACTGGCGGACTCTCTAAATTCCCATTCACCCCTTCAGTAAATACCTCCCACCATTCTTGGCTATTTTTTTTCTATTCTTCCAGTGGCAACTAGAATCCTCAACCGAGCTCTGGTTTCCTGATCTTCTATTCTTAGACATTTCTTACACAATCCTGTTGGTAAGTTCCCTTTGTGGATATGCTTATACCACAGTCCATTTACAACCCCGAGTCAACTTCAATTTCAGTTCGCCCGGTTCTTGAGATACTTTCAAGGTTCTTTCTTCCGTCAGGGGTCCTTTAGCTTGAGAGACGTGTGTCCATCTTTTCTCTGCCCTCCAAACAGCTGGTTCTGTAGTTAACAAAACAAGAAAAAGGCCATGAGGAAAGAAAGGGAAAAGGGAAAAGGGGCGAGATCCTCGTGATCTCCCACTTTTATATGAAGTATTCACGTGAATGGAATGTTATTCACCGTTGGTCAGTCGCTCAGTCATCAGTTTTCTCATTGCCCCCCTCGTGAGATGTCCATCCGTGCTTATCAATAAGTTTGCATTCCCTTGCTGGGTTTAACCAAAACATGTGTTGGGTTCTCCAGGAAAATGCAGTTGACATGAAGGCTTTAGCTGACAGGCAAATTCACTAAAAGAGAAACTTGTTTTTAACAAAACCAGGACATAAACGTAGCAATGGAATGAAAACTTATTGATAAGCACGGATGGACATCTCACGAGAGGGGCAACGAGAAACTGATGACCAACTGTGTATAACATTCCATTCACGTGAATACTTCATATAAAAGCAGGAGATCACGAGGATCTCGTCCCTTTTCCTTCCCTTTTGCCTTTTTCCTTCCCTTCTGCTTATGGCCGACATTAGGAGAGGACCGTGCTGGTCGTCCCTGCGAACTGAGGCCAGTGAGAGACTGAATCCAGCTCCGGTTGGCTACAGAGTCCAATCCAGGACTTTGGGTGCTGGCTCTGCAGTTGCTGAGACTTTCAAGATTGGTTTTGTATATTTTGTATTATTTTCTCTATTCTTATCAGTAGCATTAGTAAAACATCTTTAACTTTTCCAACTCTCTTCTCTCTGTCCTTCTTTCCCTCTCAATCACCTGTGCTGAGTGGGAAGGGGGGAGAGGGAGGGGCAAAAGGGGGAAGTGGGGGGGAGAGGAGGTTGACAACACATCTGCCAGGGTTTGTCACCCCGCAATCTTAACCCTCGACACCAGCCTATCTCCATTTCCCTGCCCACCTCTATGTCCAGGCCTCCTGGGCACTGGTGCCCTCTGCGAGGAAAAAGTGGGTGGCCCTGTGGCATCCTCGGGGATTTTGGGCCATGAAGGCACCCAAGAGTGGCCATGAGCAGGCGAGCAGGTGCCACCTGCCAGCGATGCCCTGACCACTCAGGACAAGGAGCCTGGACCTTCCTGTGGTCTCAGGGGAGGCGCCCACCGCAGTGGCCCAGGAGGGAGGGGCCGCAGCTTTTGTTGGCTTTTGTTCACTTTTAAGAGAGGCCTTTGGAGGAGTCAGGTGGGAATCAGGAGCTCCCTGCCGCTGGTTCCCCGTACACTGCCTTTTAGGGAGTTTCATTTGCAGACAAACGATTAAACTCCACTGCTTCATCAGATGAAGTGAAAAGATCAAATGCAGAACTTCAGAACATCACTTTGTGGAGCAGCAGTGTCTACATTCATGGCAATCTATCCAAGACAAACTTACACTCAGAGGTGCCCCAACAATATCACTCCTGTTACACAGTTCTAGCACAAATGCCCAAGTATTTAAGGACAAGAAAAGGAATCATTTAGCTGCACAGAACTGTCTTCCAAACATATGGAATGTATTGGTTTGGGTATTTCTTTGAAGCCCCAACTCACAAGTAAGAAACAGCACCAAGTTTAACAATAACGGTTTTCTCAGTGGTTTTTGAGAACTTTTCCAAAAACCATTAGGCAAAAAAAAAAGCACTGAAAAACAAGAGCTGAGTGATACAATGTGAAAATGGCAAAAACCACACTCCAAACAATTGTTATTGCAAGAAACAGAAATCACACACAAGCTGTACAAACATACACGTTACCGGCTCTGGACAGACAGACGCACACCACGGCAGCACGTTCAGCTGTGCAAACCTTGAACCCACACGATCTAAAAACAATCTGACATTATGTGTACAACACAAAGTCAGACCGGAAATATTCTGGCGCATTCACAATGAAATACAATGTGTTGCTGGGCACAAACACCAATATTCACATCGGAACTGTGCAAACCATGGCATTACTCGCTTTGGATTTACAACACAGCCTATGTTTTACTGGAAAACACATTATGTTAATGTTTGGAAAGTTAATACAAGGCTACATTGTTTAGAATTCAGTGTAGTGTGTAGGGAAAACAGTGAGAACGTGTGTTTTTCGTGCTGCTTTTGACAGGCTGTGTCTCATCTCGGTGTACTAAATGTGGCTTTTCTTCCGTGTGCACACCGAGTACAGACCCCTGGTTTTGGGATAACAGTTGTATCACCCAGATGGACACCAATCAAAGCCTTGCCCAGCCCAGCTCGCTGGAGCAGCGGGGCGGGTGCCGATGGGGCTCCAGCCGCACTGCCCTGTTTGTCAGGAGCCCCAGCGGTGCCTCCACCCGGCTGAGCAGCGAGCGGCCCAAAGGCGCAAGGCTAAAATCGAGATATTGTCTTCAATGAATGTAATTGTGATCTGTTTGTATATTTGAGCTTGGCGTGCGGTTTGCGTGTCTGAGCTCAGCCTTTTACTTCGCATGTTTATATTTGGTACCAAAAGAATTTTGTTCGGGGAGATAATTACAAAATGAGAACCGGTTCCATTATTAAAGTGCCACCGCGCTCCCCGTTCAGATGCATCTGTACACATGAGAGTAAATGAGAGGGGGAAGTGATGTGAATGTGAAATTCTGGGTTAGCTGTGTTGCAGTCAGTGTTGTTCTGCGCACAGACTGATCTGGGTCTGAAATTAGTGTAAGAAACTACAAAAGGGAGGAGCTGAGGGATGTAACTATTGCTCAGCTAATTGAAATTGCATATGAAGTTTATAGTCGCAGGAACTAAATGAAGGGAGAAAGAGATTTTAAATCAGACTCTGCCTTTAGGGTTTCCGATTCATAAAATACAACCTGGGGATAAAGTACTAATTAAAACCTGGAAAGAGGAAACTCTGACCCCACGATGGGAAGGACCTTTTCTTGCCTTATTAACTACAGAACCAGCCGTTCGGACTGCAGAGAAAGGGTGGACACACGGCTCTCGAGTTAAAGGACCACGGACGGGAGAAAGAACCTGTGGAGTAACCCAAGGACCAGGGGAATTGAAATTGAAATTGAAATGGACACGGGATTGGTGATGTAACCACTATCAGCATTGTTGATGTGAATGTCCAGTACAAAGAGTGAATCGCCCGTGCACCCAGTGCTGTTTTGCTTGTGCTCTAACGAACACGTGTTCAAGGAATACAGTTAAGGAATTGGATTAAATGTTGTTTATCCATAGAAAAAGCGTAAGCTACGTATTTCAGTTCCTCATTTGCAAAAATGCTGTAACTCTGTGCAGCACGACCCCTCATCTTTATCTCTCTATCTTTCCGCCTCTTTCTGGCATTAACAACGCCCAGATCAAACCTCTCAGCACAGACACTGAGAAATGCCCGCGGCCCATGCTCTGTCAGTTCCTTGGAGCTGCTGCTGTTCTGAGATCCCAGGAGGAGAAACTTCTCTTCAGCCGAGTTTAACACGGAACCTGTTCTCAGCAGCCGAGCCTTCTCCTCTGTGCAAGGGCAGCAAACCGCAGGTTTGGAACCCACAGCCCCTCAGTCCCGCTGCAGCCGGCGAGGAGGCGACGAACGAGCGCGGACACCGAGTCCGCCCGTGGGACGCGCCGGTCGCGCTTTGTGCTGCGGGGTCAGCGGTGCGGAGAGCGGGGAGGAGCTCATCTGAGAGCTGAGGCTGACCTGCAGTTCAGGGGGTTTTCCACTCTCTGAGCAACCATGACGGCACGGCTGCCAGAGACTTTGTTATTTTAATAACTGTTCAACTCATTCACATTTCGTATAAAAATTTGGCGGGTCAGGCGAATAATCGGACAGCTCTGTCGGGGTCCTGCCGGCAGCGCCGCTCGGCTCGCCCCTCCCGGTGACGCAATTTCCGGCTACAGGGCTGGGGCGAGCGGAGGCTGCTGAGCGGGTCCGGGGGAGCGAGCGGCGGGTCCGGGGGGGCGAGCGGCGGGTCCGGGGGAGAGAGCGGCGGGTCCGGGGGAGAGAGCGGCGGGTCCGGAGGGGAGAGCGGCGGGTCCGGGGGGGCGAGCGGCGGGTCCGGGGGGGCGAGCGGCGGGTCGGGATGGGGGCGGGAGAGGCGCCCGCGGTGGGGGCGCGCGCACAAGGATCCGTGTGCGAACGGGCCCTTGGAGACCCCGGTCCCGGGAACCCCCGGAGCTGAGCCCACAGCTGCCGGTCTCTTGGTGCTTTGTGCAGGTGACAGCGCAGAGGCCGCCATGAGAAACCCGGGTGTCCCCAGCACGTTCCTGTTGGAGCAGCGCGTGGCCTGTGCAGCTTCGTGTGGGCCAAGGGAGGCGGCTGTGTCCGTGTTGGCTCAGGTCGGTGCAGCTGCGCTTGGATTTAGAGCAGTGACCCTGGCTGGCTGGTTGAGCCTTGGGGGTTGTTTATTGCTGAGAATGGCAGGGGTCTGTTCAGCAGGTCTTGAATTGCTGGGCACTTTTACCCTGCAAGAAGGGTTCATTTTCAGTGTTATTCATTCAGCGTAGCTCTCTCCATTGTACGGATAAGTTTTCCCTCTCTCAAAGGTTCCCTCTCCATTTGGTGGTTGAATTTCTCAGCGTCTCTTCTGCCGTTTGTTTTCCTTCTCCTGCAAAGTGGGGTGGGAAGGAGAAGGCAAAAGGCTCCGCTGCTTCCAGGCGGGGACTTGGTTGCTTGTATAACGTATGTCTGGTTCATCTCGAAGTAGACAGAGAAGAGTGGTGTTAGAAATCAATCAGCTGCCTCCTGTTGGAGGGACAAAGTGTGCTGGATTTGAAGGCGTTGGGCAGGACAGGAAGAGCTGCCTTCTTGGGTCAGTGATGGGCGTTGGCATGTATTGTCTGAGCTGGAGCTGATGGCTGTCACCACTTGAGCTCTAGAATTACTCTGAGACCCAGGAATCTCCAGTTCCTTGTGGAGCTTTTCCAGGCTGTGGAAGCCCCTTTCTGTCACAGATTGTAACGCAGCCCTTGGAGAAGGGGGCACTGCTTGAGGTTCCTCAGTTTGGGCATTGGGGAGGCGTCGTTCTTGGGCTCACACTGGGCGTGAGGAGACGTTTTCACGTGAGCTGAAGGCAGCTCTGGGTACCCAAAGCTGTTAACCGGTGTTAACAAACGCTGCTGCTGAGATTTGGGGGTGAAAGTGCCACAAATGTGATTTCCCAGGGAAAACAGAGAGATTTGTCAGTGCCTGGTTGTTCCATGGCACATTGTAGTTAAGCACAGTGGTAATTTTGCATCGATTTTACACAGGATTACTGGCTCTAACAGACTGGTTGCATCAAATAAATGTTGACTTGCTGCACTGGTGGCCTTGTGAACAGCAGATGGCTTCTGGAGGGGGTGACATCTCCTGTGAGCCCAGGAGTGCTGGGCCCATCATACAGGGAGCGACCTCCCCTCCCCGAGCAGGGCAGAGGACCCAGGGGTCCGGGCTGCCTGTCTGTGCTCCTCCCCTGCCCCAACACCAAAATACGTTCCTTGGGGGACAGATATGGGCCTGGACTAAGATGGTACATAAGATGTTTTTCCAATAATTGTTATTAAAAACACACTAAAGTCATGTGATGTTTATTTCAGTTACGTTCCCACTCGTTCACAGACCAGGCCCAAGGACATTCACACATGCCATGCACTTGGGGGCGGTTATCCAGCCTGAGATGCCATTCTCACGAGTCTGGGCTATAACTTTTTACAGTTATGAGAAACGTACTTCAAAGTAATCTGTCCAAGGCCCTTTATATGTTATTATGTTAGTATTATGTCTTTGACTGTCCAGATGGTCATGTTAGTATTGATCTTCCTTTATCATCCAGATGGCTGGAACCACACGTCTTGCTTTTCCACATTTACTTTCCAAGAGGCTGCTGAACTGTGGCAAGGTGTTGCTGTCTGTACGGAGAACATGGTTGTAAAAGTACATCATGGAGATGCTCACACAGCCCAGAGTCAGCCACTGAAGAATATCAAAGCAAACACAGGTATGTCCCTGAAGGGCTGCCAGCTCTGCAGGGGACAGAAATCGGGTCTTGGGAATCTGAGATCCCTCTTCTGCTCCAGTCAGTGAGCACAGACTGGTGCTGGAAACCGCTCAACATCCAGGTCGCCCGGGCAGCAGCCACTGAGACTGGAGTTATAAACCCATTGATTCCCCCGCTGTCACACTGCCCCACAGTGCCCAGAGGATGCTGACCAGGGCCCCCAGGATGGGGATGTTTGGGCCAGGGGTGCAGTGAAGGGAACCCCGCGCCCCGCAAAAAGCCAGGGAGAGCTGCGAGGCGGGCGGGGGAGAGGGCAGGGGAGGCCGTGCCCCTGGGGACACAGCTCCATCCCCCAGCTGCTCTGAGCCCCACTCCGGCAGGACTCCCCAGGCTGTCCTGAAGCAGAGCGGCACCCCGGCTGTCCAGCTGCTCCCCTGGGACCCCCCGGCCTCTGGGCTCCAGCCTGTGCCCAGGGCAGCCAGGGAGCCCCAGGCGTGCGGGTGCCCCAGGACCTGCTCCTCCCCGCTGCCCCAGCACTGCCCTTCTCTGTGGGCTCTGCCCGCTGCCAGGGCTGGGGGAGCCCAGGCTTCCAGGCTGCTTTAACTGCCCTGGATCCCCTGATCGGTCACTTTGTGAGGCACCGATCTTGGTGAACGGGCTTCTTGTGCCGTGGGCCCCGGGCAAACAGAGCTTATCAGAGCCGCTGTGGGAGCAAACATCCCTCCTCGTGCCAGGGGAGCTCCGTCCTGCAATGAGCTCCGAGCGGCTGCCTGGGAACAAGCGCCCGCTTCATCACGTCCCTCTGGATGGCCACGTCCTGCTCAGGGACAGCGCTGGCCTGGGCCGAGGATGGGGGCATTGAAGGGACACTCGGTGGGGACAAGGGCCTTTGGTGAACTGTGGCCAAGTCCCAGGAAGGGACAGGGCTGGAGCCAGAGCCTTGTTGGGGACAGGGACACTGGGACCCACCATGTGGGATCAGCTCTACAGGGCGGGACCCAGGTTGTCTGGGAGGGCACAGTGACCCCGGACAGGGACAGGTGAGAGCCAGGGCAGGGGATGTTCCCTCTGCTCTGTTCTCAGCTGTGGCTGCAGACTGGACCAGTTGGGGGCTGGCGGTGCAAGGGAAATGGGGTGGGCTGGAGCTGGGCACTGACACCACCCCAGCACTTCCCCCAAGCCCAGCCCTCCTCTCCCAGAGCCCAGGATTCACCAGTGCTCCCCATTGGCAGCGCCACCAGTGACTGAGGATCCCAGTCACCAGCTGTCCACATTGCCCCAGCTGTCCTCCCACCTCCCAGAGTTCCCTAATCCTGGGGTCCCTGGTGCCCCAAGAAGAGGAGTGACTCCCAGCCCCTCATTTATTTAAGGGGCTGGAAAGGGCTCAGAGATAATTGTGCTTAGAGACCCCAGATTTGAGGCTGGTGTCATCTCTAGGGGGGGTTCCATAGGGAAAGACTGGCCTGGGAGTTGAGGGGCACTGGGAGATGGTGGTGCTGGGAGGTGAGAGGCACTGGGAGGTGGGGGGATCAGGCTTTTGGGGTTGTTGCAGGATGGTTTTGAGTTGGAGCAGTGGGTCATCACCATAGGGTGTCTGGCTGTCAGAGACACACTGCTGTCCCCCCTCACCACTGTGGATGCCTGGGCCCTTCCCCGTGCAGCTGCCCCATGCAGGAAGCGGCACTGATGCCAGGGAAGGCAGCTGGATCAGTGCTCAAGGCGGGAGTGACTCTGGGCCAAGGCTGGGTTGCCAGGGCGGGTGTCTCTGCCAAGCTTTGCCCTGGGGGCTGGAGGCGTGGGGAGGGGCAAGGAGTCGTCCTGGGAGGGATAAAGGTGCCCTCACCTTTTCTGGCATCACCCAGGACTCGCTGCACCACAGAGGAAGATGAAGGTCGCAGTGCTCAGTGTGGCCCTGCTCTTCACCATCCTGCTGTGCACCCCAGAGGATGCGCAGGTGAGGCTCCAGTGAGGGCCCCCACCGGTTTCTTGTCTTGGTGCCCCCACACCCCTCTTCTTTGGGCCTCCCCATTCCATCCTTTAAGACCCGTCAGGTATCTCCTCCTCAGGATCTCCTCTGTGTCCTATAGAGGGTCCCCAAATGCTCTCCCTTTGATGGATGCCAACGCCTTTCTTTCCATCTTTCCACTCCGCCCTTTGCCTTTCACCCTGTCCACTGCGGTAGTGCCCCCAGATCCCCCTCCTTGAACACCCCCTCCCAAGCACTTTCCCGATCCCCGCGTTTTGTTCCTCTGCTGTCCTCTTCCTCCTGCCCCCACAACAACCTCACTTGAATTCCCCGTGTCCCCTCCCCTTGAATTCTTTACCCCTCATTTGCATCCCATGCAGTCCTGTCCCTCCAGCACCCCCAGCCCGGTCCCTTGGGTTCTGCGAGTTCACAACAGTGCCCTGCCTCTGGGTCCCCCCCAGCCACCGTCCTCCTTGGAGGCCCCAAATTCCCATGTTATCCTTTTCTCCAACCCAAGCCCTGGTCCCCACATGAACAGGTATCCCAGGTGAAACTTGGAGGAATGAGGTTGGGGGGAGCAGAAGGGATTTTCAGGCTCAGATGAGGGAGAATCCAGGGGCCTGGGTGGGGCTGGGGACACCTGTGCCCCACCCACAGCCCCATTTGTCTCCAACCCCTTTCTCTTCTTTCATAGGCATTTCCAGGAACATTGCTGGAAGCAAGTGGAGGGTCTCTCCTGCATGTGAGTAGTGGGGCGGACTTGGAGGACATCCAGTCTGGGAACTGGAGGGCACCTTGGTCCTCCCCTCCCTTGCTGGGGCTGGGACATCCCAGTGACCAGTGAGGTCTCATGGTCTCTCTACAGGAGGGACTCAAACTGGGGCGAGTGAAGAGGGCTGCGGTAGGTGTCACAAGTTCTGCTGCCCCACACCCTCCCTCCCACGGCCACGAAACTCCAGGGCATCCCAGTGTGCCCCAGAACATGCCAGTGTGCCCCAGTACACTCCCATGCACCCCCTGCAGCCCCACAGAACATCCCTGCTCCCCAGTGTTTTCCCAGGGATGCCCCATTGCCCAGGGCTCCCATTGCATTCCCTTCCACCCCATCACAACCCACTACACCCCAGTGCACCCCAGGATACCCCAGGACACAGCCCCTTCCCCAGGACCTCCACTGCTTTCTGTGCCCCAGCACAAAAGCTCACGCACCCCATTTTCCCTGGAGTCACCTTCCCCAACGACCCCATCGCTTTCCCCTGCCTCCCAGTGCACCCAAGTGTGTCCCTCACCCAACCTTTCTCCCCAGCTCCCTCTGTCTGTCAGGGTGGATGATGTTTTGCAGCAGAAACACCAGGTTCCAGATCTTCCAGATGCTGAAGTGCTAGTGCACCCATCTCCGCCATTGCTGGTGAGCAGCATCAGGGCATCTCCAGCCCCACAAAGGGTCCTGGGTGGGCAGAACGTGGATCTAGAAGCAAACAGAGGAGACTGTCCATGCCCTGTGTCCCAGGCCACGCTGGACAGAGCTGCGCCCATGACTTTTGGTGCACCCAGCGGGGCTCTACGGACCCAGAGGGTCACCGTGCAGGCCGGGCTGGGGCTCTGGGGCCTTACAGACCCCAAGGATCACTCTGAGGGCTGGGCAGGGTTCTGGGAGATGTAGGGGCATCCGGGGCTAATGACACACTGGCCAAGGAGCTCTGGGTGCCACGTGGATCTCAGGAGAACCAAGTCTTGTCCTGGGCTGATTGAGGGCTCCAACTCTTCTCTCCTTCCCTGGGTCTCTGCAGAGAGAGACGGTGGGGAGAAGCCTCCCCTCGTGTCCCAGCTGACACTGGAGGTCTCATTTTGGGCTCTGATTTCAGAACTGAAACTGATGGCGACAGCCGTGTCCTGTCCCCCTCCAGCGGCATGAGGAGATGATCATCCCTGGATGACCCCATCTGACCCCATGGGAGCCCTGGGCCATTTCCCTCTCCTAATCAGTAAATCCCTTCAGCAAAGCTACGCCTGCGTGTGGATGTGTGTCCGTGTCCATGCTCCCACTGCTGTGCCAGCACTCGGATGCCTGGGTCCTCTCTGGCCACACCATGGCCATGAGCAGAGTGACTGAGGGAGCCCAGACACCTGGGGTGTCACTGTAAACGACACCTCCTTCCCACCTGCCATGTGCCCCCAGATTCGGGCAGATTAGGGGAAAGTGGAGTGTGCCCCCATGAGGCTGGAGGAGGCTGGTTCATGAGGACTGGGTTATGGACCAGTTAAACAATCTGGACATCCATAAATCCATGGGTCCAGATAGGATCCACCTGCGGGTGCTGAGGGAGCTGGCTGAGGTCACTTTAGGCCACTGTCCATGATCTTTGCTAAGTCGTGGGAAACAGGAGAGGTGCCTGAGGCCTGGAGGAAAGCAAATGTCACTGCAGTCTGCAAAAAGGGCAAGAAGAGGATCCAGGTATCTATAGACTGGCCAGCCTCACCTCCACCCCTGGGAAGACGATGGAACAACTATCCTTGGTGCCATCTCAAGTCATACAAGGGATAAGAGGGTCATTAGGGGCAGTCAACATGGCTTCACCAAGGGGAAATCGTGCTTGACCAACCTCACTGACTTTTATGAAGACGTAACGAGGTGGATGGATGATGGCAGAGCGGTGGACGTGATCTCCCTTGACTTGAGTGAGGCATTGGACACAGTCTGCACAGCATCCTCACAGCTGAACTGAGGAGTGCGGTCTGGATGAGCGGGCAGTGAGGTGGACTGGGAACTGGCTGAAGGGAAGAAGCCAGAGAGTCGTGGGCAATGGACAGAGTCCAGTTGAGACCTGGATCCAGTGCAGTGCCCCAGGGGTCAGTGCTGGGGCCGGTATTGTTCAATGTATTCATCAATGACTTGGATGAGGAAACAGAGTGACTGTCAGCGAGTTTGTTGGTGACACCAAGCTGAGAGCAGTGGTGACACTGGAAGCTGTGCTGCCATCAGAGACCTGGACAGGCTGGAGAGTTGGGCGGGAAATATTTACTGAAATATAACAAGGGCAAGTGTGGAGTCTTGAATCTGGGTAGGAACAACCCCAGGTTCCAGTGTAAGTTGGGGAATGAGCTATTAGAGAGCAGTGTAGGGGAAAGGGAGCTGGGGGTCCTGGGGACAGCAGGGTGACCATGAGCCAGCACTGTTCCCTTGTGGCCAGGAAGGCCAATGGTACCTGGGGTGGATTAGAAAGGGGGTGGTCAGTAGGTCAGAGAGGTTCTCCTGCCCCTCTGCTCTGCCCTGGGGAGACCACACCTGGAATATTGTGTGCAGTTGTGGCCCCTCAGTTCCAGAAGGACAGGGAACTGCTGGAGAGAGTCCAGCGCAGCCACCAAGATGCTGAAGGGAGTGGAGCATCTCCCGGGTGAGGAAAGGCTGAGGGAGCTGGGGCTCTGGAGCTGGAGAAGAGGAGACTGAGGGGGGACTCATTCATGGGGATCAATATGGAAAGGGGCAGTGTCAGGAGGATGGAGCCAGGCTCTTCTGGGTGACAACCAGTGACAGGACAAGGGGCAATGGGTGCAAACTGGAACACAGGAGGTTCCACTTGAATTTGAGAAGCAACTTGTTCCCGGTGAGGGTGGCAGAGCCTGGCCCAGGCTGCCCAGGGAGGTTGTGGAGTCTCCTTCTCTGCAGACATTCAAACCCGCCTGGACCCCTTCCTGTGGAACCTCAGCTGGGTGTTCCTGCTCCATGGGGGGATTGCACTGGATGAGCTTTCCAGGTCCCTTCAACCCCTGACATTCTGGGATTCTGTGATTCTGTGAAATAGATGTATAATGCACATAAACTCCACGCTTTGTGGCTGGTGGCGTCCTAAGGGTTTTGGTTGCTGTGACAATGGGACATTGATGACTATAACCAGATAGGGAGGTGTCCTCGTTTCATTAAAAACCAGACCGGTTCTCTCTCAGTGATTTTTTCTTTCAGCTCACTTCTTCTAGGTGGCTGCACTTTTATGAGTTTTAGCCTGCGTATTTTTCCTAGGATGCTGCACTCAGTGCTGATAAGAGAGCAACAGAATGCTGAAGAAGCTCGTGTTTAGATTTATTACTGTGGTAGCTAGAAAAGACTGATAAGTTTTCCCACGTTCTGTTGTGAGAGGGGCGTGTTTGAGGAGGGGTGGATGAACAGCTTACTAGAACTGACCAATGGAAGTATTCCATCCCGTAATCGTCATACCCCCTATATCAGAGGGTGATCGCGAGGGTCACGCTCTCTTCGGCCATGGCCGGCATCTGGAGAGGACCCTGTCTGTCTGTCTGCCTGAGATCTACAGGCACCCTGCACCCAGGTTCTGGTTACTGTGCAGTCCCACCCATGACTTCGGGGCGACTGACCTGCAGCTGCTGGAGCCGCCAGCCCCGCACACCCAGCTCTGCTGAGTGACGCCAGCTCCACATCCAGCACTTGACATTGGGTTTGTATATTTTGTATGTATTAACCCTTTAAAACTCTCCAACTTGAAGTCTAAGTCTCTCTTCCTTTCCTCTTCCCAATCATCTTTCTGATCTAAAGGAAGCGGTCACGGGAAACGAGGGGATAACAGGGAGCGTCTGCCATGGTTTATTGTCACCTTGCCTTAAACCTTGACAATGAACCAACAGTGTGTCCTGGCAGCAGAGAGGGACCCGTATCCTGGGTGCATCCAGCACAGCATTGCCAGCCAGACAAGGAAGGTGACTGTCGCTTGGCGCTGGGAGTAACATCCCATGCAAACTGCCTAAAATCAGCGCTGGGTTGTGGTTCCTTTAAGCAGTGTCCGCGTGTCCACTCCTCATGATGTGGGACATGTCAGATGGGTGCAGAGCAGGGTGACGCACCACAGGGCTGAGGTGCTGCCCGTCCCTTGGGAGTGGCAACAGGAGGCCAGACGGACACTGTGACTCGTGCCTCCGTGTGTAAAAGGGACAGACTCTGTCTCTGCTCATCTCTGGGTGCAGAAGGAGTCCAGGATGCCAGCTCCGATGTGGGTGCCTGGCAGACCCTGACATTTTTGTGTGTGACTCCAGGAACAAACCCCACTGGCCCAGTGAGATTCGTCTCAGCTGCCCTCATTGCAAGTGCTCCTGTCTGCTCTGTCACCCTTGCCCGTGATGCCGGGCTGTGCTCTCAAAAGTGCCACAGCAATCAGAGAGGTTCTGGGGTCCTTGGGAAAGGCAGACATCCAACCCAGCTTCAAGAAGGGCTCTTTATTAAAATCCAGCCGTTTTTCCGCAAGGAGAGCTGCTCCTCCACCTGGGTCGGCGACGCCAGCAGCACAGGGCCTGCAGGGACCATCGCGATCGTGGCTGCTCCCTTGGACTGCTCAGGATGAGGATGGTCTGAGTAGCGAGGGAGCGGGTGGAGGGTTTACTGTCCTTCTCCAAGGGCTGAAGGGCTGCAACAGAAAGGAGCAGAGCCCAGATGATCTCCCACATCTGCAGAGACCCCCAGGCATCCCCTCCTGAGCAAGCTCCCTACTCACCACTGCAGATCTCAGCCAGCTTCTCCTCCTCCCTTCGGTCCCTCAGGGGCCGCGCAGCCAGCCCTGGGCACAGAGTTCCGTCAGAGCCCTGTTGCCTCCCCCTCACCAGAGCTGGCCCCAGGGGATAGCCCAGAGCTGACATAGCGGGACCGAGCAAGGCGGCCACCAAGGCCACCCACGTGGGCAGGGCTGGGAGGGGAGGCCAAGGCCTTGCACGGGGCGGCCGGGGCTCTGGCAGCCACAGGGCTGCTCCTTGTGCCTGGGCAGCGGCGGGGACTGGGGTCAGGCTGCTGAAAGAGGGACCCGGGGGCTGTGACTCACCGATGAACCTCACGGCCGCCTCTCGCAAGCTGGCCTGAGCATCCCTCAAGTATGGCAGGCTCTGACTCAAGAGTTCTTGAGCCCTGCTCCTGTCCTGCTCCACCTGGAGAGGGCACAAAGGTGTGAGCATGTCATTGTCTGCACCCCACCCCGAGCTGGCTGGACCAGTCCCTCCTCCCAGTAACCCAGGTTCCCCTTTCCCCGCAGGGCTCTCCTGCCCCCCAGCCAGGAGCGCTGTGGGGCTGAGGCTGAGAGACAGACACAGGCAGAGTGGTCCCAGGGGTGCTGAGCGCCCTCCTTCCCGCCGGGCATGGGGCAGAGGGGAGAGCCCTTGGGGGCTCTGTTCTTGAGGACAGGGAACAAGGGTGCAGCTCGGGGCTGCAGCAGGGCGGGCGAGGCACATCTGCAGAGCCCACAGCCCAGACATGTGGGGCAGCCCTCAGCCAGCCTGGGCCTTAGCTGTTCTCACCAAGCTCTCTCCAGTCCTCCATGTCTGCCGAGTCCGCACCAGGTGTTGGAGCTGTTTCCATTCCAGGAGCTCTGCTGCACCAAGGAGGGCTTCCCTGGCGGCCTGCGGGACAGCAGAAGATGGGACATGGCACCCACCGTCTGCGTAAGGAGACCTGGTGTCCCCCTGTTCTTGGCTTTGTTCCTGGAACACCTGCCCTTTGGGGCCAGCGACTTGCCCTGGCCCAAACATCTGGGGCTCTCTGGTGCACAGCCCTGGGGGACAGGGACTGAGGCTCAAAGCTCGAGACCCAGCGCCTGCAGGAACAGCTGAGGAGCCCGTAGGGATGCGCCTGTTTAGGCCTCGGTGGTCACGGGCTGCTGCTGAGCCCTGTGGGACCAGGTATGGCAGGTGGTGGAAATGGCCATGGCAGCTTCTCTACTGCTACTCGTGCTGGGTCTGTAGGGACCCTTCCTATGGGCTGGAGGAAGCTGCCAGTTGCCAGCAGCCCTGTCCCCTGGTGCCCAGGCCACCCGTGTGCTGCCAGCACACCCTTCTGTGCCTCAGTGCTCAGCGTGGAGATCTGTACCTTGGCCACGTTGTTGCTCTGGTCGCTCAAACGAAAGAAGAGGGGGAGCAGCGCACGGTGCACGTAGCTCTTCATCCTCTTCTTGTCGTGCGCCATCACGGACTGCACCCGCTCTCGGAAGAGGCGGATGGAGAGCTCTCGCAGCTGGCTGGACTCCTGGGAGGAAGGAAGAAAGGCGGACTTCAATCCCAGCAGCTCTCTGCCCATGGTGAGCAGGGGCAGTATCGGGGCTGACATGAGGGGAGATGCTCCATGGTCAAGTTGTGCAGCAGGGAGCTGTGCTGGGCTGCAAAGCCCAGAAGCCATCCCACGAGAGCCCAGGGGAGCAGAGCCTGCTCCCAGTGCTGCCCACGGGGCTGGGCCGAAGGGCAGCTGGCACTGCAGGCTGCCCACCCGCAGGGCTCAGGCTCCGTCATCAGCCTTACATCGTCAAAGAGGGGCAGGAGCTTTTCCTCCAGCTGCTCGACAGCGGGTCTGGCCTCTTCCCTCTCCAGATGTCCCATCACGCTGCGGAAGAACGCCAGGACTTTCCTTTTCATTTCTGTGTTGCCGTAGTCGAGCAACCCCACAACTTGTGGCAGGAGGGACTGTATTTTTCTTGCCTGTATGAAAAACAGTTTCGTTTTTGTGAAAGGGTCAAAGACCACCCTGGCAAAAAAAGCCGGTCACTGAGCACCAGCCTCCTGTCCAGCTCCGTGGCAGGTGGTGGCACAGGAATCTCTGTGGCAGCCTCCTGGCAGGTGGTGGCCATGGGCACAGCCACGGAGATACAGGAGAGCAGGGCCAGGGCAGGGAGGGAAGAAAAGCAATGACTCCCTGTGCCCTGCTCAGCTGCCCCTTTTCCCACAGGCCCCCGTGGGCAGATGTCTTGGAGAGACTCCGTGCCTGGAAAGCTCCCCAGGCAGCCATCAGGCCCCAGCACGGCAGGGAGGGCATTTGGAGCTGTCAGCCACTGCCTGACCCCCAGCCAAGGCCAAGCCACCGCCTCCCCCAATGCCCCAGCCCCAGCTGCCAACATTGCTCCTCTTGATGCTGCCCTGCTCACCATGTCAGCTCTTTCTGACCCACTGATGACGCCTCCGGGAAACGTGGAGTCTATGACCAGGAGTCTTTCACGCAAGTTCTTTAAGATCTTCTTCAGAGGCTGGGGTGTGGAGATCATCATGTCCCACATGTCCAGGGCAGCCCTGCAGGAGAGCGCTGTCAGCAGGGCAGCCTGGGCCACAGCAGCGTGTCCGGGCTCAGCGCTGCAGGATGGTTGGATGCCCTGGGCAGCAGCAGAGGCTGAGCTGGTGCTCCCGTGGGGCTGGCAGAGCGTGGGGGGCTCAGGGCTGGCTCGCTCAGCTGTGGCTGCTGTGGGCCTGGCTGATCCCCAGCGCTGGAAAGCGTGGTGGGATGGAGGGTCCTGCTCCTCAGGGGTGTCCTGCAGGATTCCTTGGCTCTGTGCCCCTCTCCCCACAGGGAACAAGCCCTCATGGCTTCTGGGGCCAGTACCTGTCTCCTGGTGGAGCGATCCTCAGCAGCGTTGTGAGCACCTCCCCAGGTCTCCTGTCAGCCATGAGGAGAAGCAGGGACGCCACGCTCTGCCGGGCTGGTGCTGTGCTGATGCTGTCCAGGTTTTTGTGGATGCATCTCATGATCTTTGGCAGCTGGAGGAGACATAGGTCAGGATGGTGCTGCCACTGGAGTGCAGCCACTTCCTCAGCTGCCCCTTCCATCCCTCTCTGCCACCTTCGTGTGGCTTCAGATTCCTGAGACACCAGGGCTTGGGGGGGAGGGATGGAGGGAGGAACAAGGCCTGACAGGGCTGAAGGGCAGGGCAATCCAGCCTGGCAGGGCAATCCAGCCACAGGCCACTTACATCCACCAGCCAGAAGTCAGGGAATTCCATGACCATGTCCAGCAAGTCTGTTGCCCGCTTCTTGTCAAAGATGCTGGCATCTCTCATCGCCTCGATGAACAGAAGGACGATGTCTGTCCTCTCAGAAGTTCTGAGGTGTCTCGCGCAGGACTATGGGAGAAAGGAAAGAAAGGAAGGAAGTGAAGCCAAGTCACACCGAGCGCCCTGATGCTGCTGCTTAGCCAGGCAGTGCCAGCAGCCCTGCAGAGATGCCCGACGGTGCTGGTGGCAGAGCCCGCTGTTGGAACGATAAAGGACTCAGCACTCCGATTCAATGTGAATCACGCCAAAGCCATTTATTACAGAAACATGTCTCCTTATATACGCAACTATTCTCTAATCACGAATCCACGCTCCAAGCATGGATTCGCTAAATGAGTATCGTGGGCAGTCCACACGCTGGAGCCCCACTGATGATAGGTCCGACGACTCACGCCATGCTGAGGCCCTGTTAATGAAGAAACGCCCCTCTTTCTCACAGCAGATTCTGTTCTCAGCTTCTCAAAGTGGCCTTGAGATTCCTTTGGGCCTGACTAATTCAACAACATAGCTCCTTCTAACGAAACCCCTTCACAATTCCCCCTTTTTGTTCTTGAACTAGTCAGGCCCCTTAAACAGCATGCTGAATCGTCTTTGAAATACACTGCAACATAGGACATGTGATTAACAACATAATTACAATTACATATAATGTAGCTAAACCTTACTTAATAAGATTAAACAACTAACTGCTTATACTCAAACCTTCATATCATATATAAAACCTTAATTCTACTTATGACAACCTTACCAACGCACTATTTTAGAATAGTCAGACAACTTAATACAATATATTCTCTTAAATTCTTAAAAGATCTATAACTGCGCAGTTTATAGAGTAACGTACTTAATACCATCAGCATATGCTAATTATTGACTTAATATCTTAAAACTTATATTAACCTATTCATATGCTAATTATTGAATTAATATCTTAAAACTTATATTAACCTATTTAAAAGATCTATAGCTTAATCTTAATATCTCTTTTAAAACCTTACCAGTTGCTAAATTAGGTTACCATGGTAGAAATATCTTATACTTTTACCTTATCTATGCATAGATTATCTAATTGTAATATTACCCTTTTGGAATTCTTACCATCTGTTCAAATTAGCATTCTCTATGGAAGGTACCTTATCTGTTTACTAATAAGCTTTTAGACCACTGGGTCTAAGAGCATCTATAACACTGAATAAGAATTCATGGTTTACATTTGAGACAATTCTCACAACTTATCTCCCTCCTGTCCTTCTGCATCTGTCGAATCTTTGTTGTCTTTATTCAGCCATGGCTTGATCCATTTTGCAGGAATCCATTTTGATCCTTGGTCTGTAATGACACAAGCATAACCCTTTCCCCAAGTTATTAATTGGGAAGGACCCTCCCATTCACCAGTAACTCCATTGCGTATTTTGACCTGACACTGATTTTCTCTAAGGTCTGTCAAGTGTCCTTTTAAGCTTGTTCCATGACGAATCATAGGTGGAATGTCGAACCCTTGCGGAAGGCGTAAAAAGTTCAAGACATATAATGCTTTGCTTAGTCTGTCATGTGGAGTAGTACAGTCAGTTCCCCCTTTTTGTTTGTCAAGCTGATGCTTGAGAGTTTGATTCATCCTTTCTACCAAGGCCTGACCAGTAGGAGAATTTGGTATCCCTGTAATGTGCTTAACACCCCACAACTGAAAAAAGGTGGCAGTAGCTTTGGCGATATAACCAGGTGCGTTGTCTGTCTTGACCTGTGCAGGAACTCCCAAAGCTGCAAAAGCAGAACGTAAATGTCGTTGCACATGTGAACTAGTTTCACCAGTCTGAGCAGTGGCCCATATGGCGAAAGAATATGTATCAATAGACATATGCACATACTTCAGCCTGCCAAATTCAGGGACATGTGTGACGTCCATTTGCCACAATTCCAAGGCTCCTAATCCTCTTGGATTGACTCCTGCACCCAGCCCTACTGAGATGCGCTGACAATCTGCACAACTTTTAACAATACCTCGGGCTTCACTTTCGGACAATGAAAATTGCCGCTGTAAGACCTGAGCAGACTGATGGAGGAAACTATGAGAGCGTACTGCTTGCCCAAACCTATCTACTGGAGGTGGAACCCAGGCAGGAGATACAAGAAAATCAGCTCGGCGGTTTCCTTCAGCTAAATCGCCTTGAATTGTCAGATGACTACGGATATGTGTTATGAAGTATCGGTGTTGTCTCTCTCCGACCAACAACCATAGTTGCTTGAACAAAGACATCAGTTGTGCATCCTGAACCTCTTTGAGCAATGATCTTTCAATGCGAGCTACCACACCTACCACATACAAAGAATCACAAACAATATTCACTGGGCTATGAGCAAATCTGATAAACACTTCTATTACAGCCCTGAGTTCCAAATGCTGAGTTGATCCTTTCAGGTCAGTTAGTATCACGTCGTGCCATTTTCCATCTGTTTTCCATGTAATTGCTGCTTTCTGCATTTTACCCCCTGCATCAGTGAACACTGTGGGTCCTTTAATAGGAAATTCTGAGAGAAGAGGGGGACCCTCCTCCATTGATCCTATATTCAAAACTGACATTAACTTGTGTGGAGGGGAAAATGTCTTAATTAAAGCTTGAGAATCTAATAACGCAATCTGAAAAGGTAAGGAGTTCTGCAAAGCCCACTGTAAATATTCTGAAACGAGGGGAACAATGATATATGCAGGCTCAGCCCCTGAAATTTCGACTATTCTCTGCCTACCTTTCATTATAAGCTGAGCAAAGACCTCAACCCTGGTTGTAATGGTTCGTTTGAGTCGAAAATGCAAAAACACCCACTCTAAGATCTTTAACGGCTCCTTACCAGTTGTCCATTGCATTATGAGAGCAAAAGGATAGTTAGTATTGTTTACAATTAGTAGTCCAATTACATAATCTGGGTTCCACCTATGGCTGAAAGCTTTTACAAGTTTGGACATAATCTTTTTCAGAGCAGCATCCGCCTCAGCAGTAAGCGTTCTAGGAGAGCTAATGTCACTATCCCCTTTTAGCAGTTTTACAATTGGAGCTAAATCCTCATTAGTGATCCCACAAATGCTCCGGACCCAATTCAGATCACCCACTAATTTCTGCACATCATTTAAGGATTGAATGACAGGCTGACATACTATTTTCTGAGGTTTCACTGTGGACTGAGAAATTTCCCAACCAAGATATTTCCACGCTGGTTGAATTTGTACCTTTTCTGGAGCAATTTGCAATCCTCTATGCTGCAATGTATCAGATACTTCATTTATCAACAAATCAGTCGAAAAAGTTTCCCCAGCTATTAATATGTCATCCATGTAGTGGTAAATCACTAACTCAGGATGAGATTTTCTGACTGATTGCAAGGCCCAAGCTACATAAATTTGACACATAGTTGGGGAATTTTTCATTCCCTGTGGCAAAACTACCCATTGATACCTTTTCGCAGGTTCAGCCTTATTTACAGAATTTATGGAAAATGTAAAACTTTTACAGTCATCAGGATGCAAAGCAATGGTGAAAAAACAATCTTTCAAGTCAATTATTAAGATCTGCCAGTTTTCTGGAATCATGACAGGGGATGGTAATCCCGGCTGTAATGCTCCCATGTCTTCCATGGTATCATTAATTTTTCGAAGATCATGTAACAACCTCCATTTCTTTGATTTTTTCTGAATAGTAAACACAGGAGTATTCCAGGGACTTGTAGACGTCTCTAAATGCCCTTTTTCAAGCTGTTCCTGTACTAGCTCTTCGACATGGGCGAGTTTTTCTTTACTGAGTGGCCATTGATTTACCCATACTGGATCATAATTTTTCCACTGTAATTTAAGTACTGGTCGCCCATCATCAATGGCCGCTTCTAGAAATGCTGTTGTTTTGTCACCAGAGTTGCTCCTAGTTGTCCTAACACATCCCGTCCTAATAGAGAAACAGGGATAGACATCACATTCATGCAGTAAAGAACTAAATTACTCATGTTCTTCTGTATTATCACAAAATGCACATTTTGAGTCAACGGAATCTCATGATTTAACAGACTGTGAACTTATCGTACCATGTAACAAAGACCTATCAAAATTGCAACATGCTTAAACAGATACCCACAAAGAAAACAGGTTAATAAGGAAAGCATCTTGCAGACTTTAACAAGTTTTCTGACCTGTGTGTTATCAGTTAAGTCTCTCTCAGCTTGTTGAAGTTCAAATCGCCCTGCCTGTAAAACTGTCTGAAAAGATTTAATGATTTCTTGTCCGAGTGCTTTTCTATGTTTTAAAACACCTCCCAATACCGATTTTTTAGGAACACAACTGAAAACAATCATTCCTGACCCCATCTTGCAAGTAAAAACCTTGAGGGGGGAGGGGAGGGGGGGGGAGGCGGGGGGGAAGCACAGGGCTGCTTGCAGCCTGAGTGGGAAGAGCAGGCAGAAGGTTTTATGGTGCACTTAAAAACAACTAGTAAAACAATTCACTCACATTCCTGACAAGCTGCTTGATTTTCAGAGAGACGGTACACAGGAACACATAATATGTACTGTAAAACTCGCAAATAACATGCTGATAGCAAACATTAGCATTTTCTACTGCTAATTTCAACACCAGTGCTTCCTTAACTTCTAAGTTTTCAATCTGCTTATTGATGGTCTCTTGAAGGTGGTCAATAAATTGCATGTAATTCTCATTGGGACCCTGATTAACAGTTGCAAATGATTTGGCTGCTTTGTTGGTTTCAGGCACCTCTCTCATAGCTTGATATTGCTGACTGTTGGATTCACTCGCTAATAGCTGATCTGATCTTTCACACAGTTCTTTTGCCCAGTTCTTATCCGGCGGCTCCGTCTGTTCTCTTGTAGGAGTTAGAAGGATAGAAAGCGGTGAAGGCGGACACAAATCAGTAAAAGAATTGATATTACACTTATCTACGACTTTAGCATTCTCAACTTTCACCAGTCCTTTTGACAAATTATCTGACTCCAGTTCTTTGGACTTCTTGGTCTCTCCAGGGTCGTGTGATGGTACAGGAGGCCATCCACTCGGTAATTTTCCTCCCTCCGCCCCAGACTGTTGTATCATCGGGGGTGCCGAAGGCACAACAGGGGATGGAGTAAGGAGGGTATCGAAAACACGAACTGGGTAAGCTTCACAGTTATTTTTAGAGTTCTTATCAGGCTGTAACGCTGCAAAAATTCCAGTAACCGCAGGCCGCTCAGCCTTAAATTCTTTTAAGGTGGAAATTATAAGCTTCCATGTAGTCGCTAATGATTTAGCTTCTTTATCTCCGTCGCTAACCTTATCCCATAATTTCTGCCCTGTATCGTCCCAAAGTTCAATTTTGAAAGCTTTCTCAGCTTCTGTCGGGTAGCCGTTAGTTCTACAACAAACCAACAGTCTACGTATGCTACTTTCTTCATATTTAAGTCCTCTCATAGAGAGAATATGCAGGAGGATTTTAACTATAGCTTTTTCCTCAGAGGATATATTCTGCCCCATAACTTCACTCTTCCCTCCTCCTGCTCCCAGCCGCTCACCTTTCCCGGGGCCTTCTTCAACAAAATTTATCTGCGGAACGTCCGTACGTCTCCGCCTGGCTCTCAGTCCAGCTGAGCCGCCTCCGGCTGGGCCGCTCCAGGCTTTTCCCCGACCTTAGTGAGACGCCGTTCGGAGTATCACGTCGGGGTCACCATTTGTTGGAACGATAAAGGACTCAGCACTCCGATTCAATGTGAATCACGCCAAAGCCATTTATTACAGAAACATGTCTCCTTATATACGCAACTATTCTCTAATCACGAATCCACGCTCCAAGCATGGATTCGCTAAATGAGTATCGTGGGCAGTCCACACGCTGGAGCCCCACTGATGATAGGTCCGACGACTCACGCCATGCTGAGGCCCTGTTAATGAAGAAACGCCCCTCTTTCTCACAGCAGATTCTGTTCTCAGCTTCTCAAAGTGGCCTTGAGATTCCTTTGGGCCTGACTAATTCAACAACATAGCTCCTTCTAACGAAACCCCTTCACAGCCCGCAGCAAAACTGGCAGCAGGGGCGGCAGTGGCTGCACGGGGAGGATGAGAAGAGAGGCCCGGGGTGAGGGAGGAGGGTTGGACTCATGGGCACAGGGTGCTGGCCCTGCCGTGAACCAGGGCTTGCTGGCGGCCAGCGGGACTGGGACTGCTGCTGGGATACTGGTGCCAAAGCCCTGAACCCAAGCGCGTGTCCAGGGCTGGCTCTGTGGGCCGTCAGGGCTCTGCAGGCCCGTGCCGGCCACAGCTCCCAAAGCAGCTGCCTGGGCAGCAGCCCCGCGTGGGGAGAGCTGCAGGCCGCTCTGGGGTGCAGGGATGGGGAGACGGCCCGGCTGGAGGGTGCCTGGCTCCTTACCGCCAGCGTGGGATGTCTGAATAGCGCAGAGCTCATCTTCTCTATCCTCCCCACAGCCCTCTCCTGCACACATTCTCTCTCAGAGCTGGTGTATGTCAAGAGCATCTGGGAAGAGAGAAGCTGCTGGTGAGCCCTGGGAGCAGCCAGCACTCCAGCAGAAGCAGCACTGCCCAACTCCTGGGCTGGACTCTGTTCTCGAGCAAAGCCTGTAGTGGGGTTCCTGCCCTAGGACTCCTCGCAGGCTTGGGACAAACGCCCCGGGCCAGCCCTGTGGCCAGGCAGGAAGGCAGATGCCACCCTCTGTGGCCACTGCGCTGCGGAAGAGCCTGGCGGGCAGCCCCTGGCTCCCCGGGGAGGTGGGCACCCTCCCGGCAGCGCTCTCTGCACGGCACAGGTGGCACTGTCACCTCCAGAGTGAGGAACAGCCCTTGTGAAGCCCACTCTCTGCACACGCCAGACCTGGAAGATATTCTGGAGCAGCTCGCTGACTCTGGAGGCTGAAGAGCCGAGCACCAATGCCTGCAGCATGTTGTCCATGGCTTCCATGGCCTGCAAGAAGACAACGAGTTTTGGCCGTGTTTCCTGCCATCTGTTTCACACACGGGGGACTGATCTGAACTCTCAGTGCCAAGAGGCAACTCCTGTGCTGATTTGCTGGGCCTGGGAGAGACTCAGGGGCAAATAATCTGCTACAGGCAGAGCAGCAATTGGCACTGGATGTGGCCAGGACAACTGGCAGCGGACGAAGGCACGAGGGTGTGAAAGCAGAGCTGAGACCAACCCTGCCTTGTATCTCTGGTTTTATATCAGCACGGGGTGAACAGGGAGCAGCCAGAGGGACTGTGGGCTCCCGTAGTTCACCAAGCACTTACTTTTAAGAAGAGATAACGGCCCATATCCTGCATTTTCTCTTCTGGAGGAAGCAAGAAGACACTAGAGAAGCAGGCTTGGAGGAGGCTTGCCTCCTTGCCCTCCAGCGCCCTCTCCACCGCGCTGCAGAGAGAGGGGAGCCAGTCACACTTTGGTATTTGGAGCAGTGCCTTGAGATCTTGTGCAGGGGTCCGCGGGAGGGATGGGCAGGTACCTCAATTCGGCAATGGCAAGCATGGCGTTCCACCGCACCGCCGTGCGCACTTTGTTTCTGGGCTCCTCTTCCAGCAGCACCTGCAGAACACAGCTGGGAAGGGACCTGGCAGCTGCCAGCACCCAGTGCCACCAGCACCCAGTGCCACCAGCACCCAGTGCCACCAGCCCCCGGCCCTGCCCAACGCTGTCCTCACAGGGTGCCGGGGGCATCGCCCCCTTCCCCAGAGACGCCAGGTGTCCCCTCACCTTGATATTCTCTGCCAGCTCGTATCTCTGGCAGAAGAGATCTAGGCCCTGTGGGAGGCCATGGCGCTTGCTTTTGTAGCAAAGGTCACAAATGTTCTGAAGAAATGGAATCTTCTGACTCTCCTCCTGGCAGCCAGGGGACAGAGAGACAAACAGGGAGTGTGAGATGGGGACACAGAGCCAGTGGCACCACAGCACGGGGATCCAGTGACAACTGGAGACCTGGGAGCAGCAGCTCTGCCCAGCCAGCTCCCTCCAGCAGCCCCGCAGCAGAGCCCCTGTCAGCAGACACCGGCTCAGCCGCCCTCCAAACGGCCACGGTTACCTTTTCTGGGCTGCTGACGAAGGACACGATGGAGTCCACGCGTCTCCTTTCGAATTGGTAGACAGGTAACCAGCCAGCATCTAATAAAGGAGGAGAGCAGGGAGGGCTGCAGAGAGGGTTTGCAGGCAGGAAAGAGCAGAGGAAGGAGCTCTGCCCCACGTCCATCCCGGTGCCCGCTGCCCCGGCACAGTCTCCCCGTGCGTGTGGGGCTGGAAGGTGCCCGGCAGACGGGCTGAGATGCTGGAGCCAGGCAGGATGGGGAAAGCCCCCAGTGCAGTGGGTGAGGAACTCGCTTCAGACGGGCAGGAAAGGTCCCCGTCCCGCAGCACGGTGCCTCCTGCCCGCCCAGCTGCCTCTCGCTGCCCGTGCCCTGCAGCAGGAGCTGGGTCCCCTCTGCCCACAGAAGCTTTGCTGGGGCCAGCTCCCAGCTCGGAGCAGCCCTGGATTTCAGGCAGCGTCATGCCCACCAGCCATGGAACCCCCTGCCAGCGTGAGGGGAAGCGTGATCCTGGTGTGGAGCAGAGAGCGATCGCTGGGCCCCACCCTGCCCAGACAATCAGGGCCCCTCACTCACCGATCTGCAGTGGCTGGACCACATCCACCTGGTTGGGCTCTGGTGGAGATCTGACCTCCTGGGGAGCCCCAACCTCCTCCTGCCAGGCCAGCCTAGGTTGGATGGGGGGCCTCTCCGCCATTTTGCAGACAAATGGAAGGACTAAGGGTGGGGAAGGCGGACGCTTCCTCAAAACTCCTCGGTGCTGCAGCTCTGCCAGAGGCAGCGGTGAAAGGTGTGGGCTGCGCTCGTGTGCTCCTCGTTGGGGAAAGACGTGAGCTGAGCTCAGGAGCTCCTTGCTCCGAGTCTGCCAGGGGCAGCAGAGTCTGCCGGGGCAGCTAGAGCTGGGTTGTGGTTGGACTCGATGATCTCAAGTGTCTCTTCCAACCCAAAAAATTCTCTGATTCTCTGACAGACGTGGGCTACGCTCGGGGCTCTCGCCAGCTCCGTGCTCGCACCCTGTCCCGTCACCGTCCTGTCGGACAGTGTGGGCTGGGGACACAGCTGCGCTGATCACATGCGGGGCAGTGGGTGTCACCAAGTGAGGTCACAAAGGGCCCCACTGTGACCCTGTGCCTGGGTGGGGAGGGTCAGGATGTCCCTTGGGAGGCACAGGCCAGCTCAGCCCTGGGCACCTGGCTGCTAAATTTCCATCCCAGTTTCTAAAAGTTCACCACCCATCCCACTCTGAGCAGAGTCTTGAACAGTCTGCTGCACCGCTCCATGTTCCCAGCGGCTGGTGCACGATGGGGGTGTCACAGACACACTCAATGCCACGCTCCTTGCTCCAGGTGTCTATGAGGATGTTGTGGAAAGGATCCCGTTGGCTGGCTCAGTTCTCTCTGGGTTGCCATGTGTGGCAGATGCACTCGACCCCCCAATCACCCCCAGCCAAACCCGCAGCAGTTTGGTCCAGAATGCAGAGGAGGGAAGGGCCTGAGCTGTAACCAGGCCAAGAACTCCTGCCAGGAGACCCACAAGGAAGCAGAACGGCAACTGAACGCCGGGAACTTGTGAGCACAGTGAGTCTCATGCAGACTTTTCCTGCTGTGTGCAATTTGACTACGAATCAACCACTTCACTCCATAAATGCGACAGCCTGGAGGAGCCCGCTTTGAGCTCTCCCAGCTAAATAAGTAAGCTGTGTGGCAAGGGTTTTACTACTCAGAGGTCAATGGATGAGCCCAATTTAAGTTTAATAGTAATCATTTACCTTAAGTAGATGCACACTAAATATAATCAATTATTTAGGGACATAAGGTTGTATGATTTTTAATATACTCTTTGCTTCATGTTACTTGGTAGGCTGGATTTGCTAAAATTTTAAGCTGTAAACTTCTGCTCATATCTACCAAAAGCAACTACAAACTACACTGAACACTTTCAAGATAAGGCCTATATTGCACTTTGCTGAGAAGAAAGGAATTTGCGTCCAGGCAAAACAGCACCTGCAAGGTTATGGACAATAAACGATGTCTACAGCTCAACACAACAAAGCCCACGTGGAATCAGAGAAGTTTGCCACTGGAGCTTTAAGCATGGACCCCAGTGCGAACGGTTTTCAGGGAGGGGCGAATCCTGACAGTTTGCTCCGTGACCGGGTACAGGCACCTGCAGAGAAGGCCAGCAGCATTCGGCTTGGCGTATTTCCCCCATGCAGTAAATAATAGAGTGAACCTGCCACTGAATTCTTGAAGTTTCACTTGTCTTTAAGAAATCCAAGTGTTGTTCTGCACTGAGCAGAACCCTAAATTACTCCCCAGCGACACCGCATCGCCACAGAACTTGCTGTTCAAGGCCCAGGACAGTGCTGCGGGCGGTGCCGTGGGGCACAGTGCATGTTTCCAGCCATCAGGTGGTGGCTTCCACCATTGTAGGCACAGAGCGCTTGCCGTGGCAGGTTTGTGGCGCTGTGATACAGACACTCCAGTCGTCGCCCCCATACCACACAGGCTTTGACCGCTTGTCTTGCGTGATCGTAGCGCATGTTTCACAGTGGTGAATAACCTGAACAGCAGCATCTGTGGTCGAGTCCACCCCTCAACCATGAGCCCATGTATATGTTGCATCCCTTCCTCGATGACCTGGGGCATCGTGGGCCCAATGGGCCACCAATAATTCACCTTCATCTTGCCCATGCAAATCTATCTCAGCCACTTTAACCTGGGCAGCTCGATCCCCCTGCTGGTTGTTCGATCGGGTTCTTCACTGGACCGACTCTCGGGCACGTGGGTTCTCCGTGGCAAACTCTCACAGGCAGGTTCTCCAGCGGGCAGCAATATCTCCATGATTCAGCAGCCCAGATGGGTTGGGCTCTGCGCTGCCAGCGGCTCCGCTTCCACTGCTGGAACCAGCGCCACGGGGCATTTCCCACCATCCGTGAGAGAGCAGAGATGGAGCTTCTTAGATGCTGGGCCCTCTTCAGGCCCTGTCAGGATGGCGGGTGCTGGGTCTGGCGGGGCCTCTGCCCCACGGCGGGGGCTGTGGCCCACGGTACAGCAGGGCCACGATGGTTGGACGCGGTCGGCGGCGGTGGCGATTAGCCGGATGGCCCCGGCTGCGTTCCAGCGGCACGGCCCGGGATCCTGACTGTGTGAGCGGGTGGTGCCACGGAGACGCGGGGTCTGGAACAGGGGGGCGGCTGGGGGGACGGGAGGGACGGGGAGGGTGGCAGAGAGGAAGGGGAGCTCGGGGCAGCCTGACGTGCGCCATGTCAGAGCTCGGCCTGGGCGCCCGCGGAGCCGCCTTCTGCTCTCATCACTCCTCACCACCATTGGTTGGGAGGGCTGTCAGTCTCCTGCCCTGAGGTGATACTGCCTGGGATTGGCTGCCTGGGCTGTCACTCTGCCCTGGTTTGGGGCCCACCCTGCCCTGAGGTGATGTTTCCTCTGATTGGCTGTCCAGGATTTCCCCCAGCTCCTCCCATCCAGTGATTGGTCAGGCCACTTGTCAATCATCCATGTGCTTCACTCCCACCACGTGTGATTGGCGCAGCCAGCACAGCCCGCCCCTAAACGCTGCCCAGTTCATTCACCTCTTCCTACCTTTCCTGCAGACCTCAAAGCTTGATTGGCTCGTTACATATCAATCACTTGACTTGCCCCGCCTCCTCAAATGTGATTGGCTGTCCTGGGTCCACTGACTCCCCATAGACTTCTGGGTGGTTGTTGCCAGGCAACGAGCTCCACCTAAAAATGAATCTGTGGGCTCTGGACAGAGGCTGTGGGTGATAAAAGACACGTTGGGACCCTAAACATGAGGATTTGGCCCCAAGGAGGAGGCTCTGGGCACTCAAAGGACGGGCAGATGCTACAGATGGCGCTTTGGGCCTGAACACGAGGGGACCCTCTTGGTTCTCACCCGAGCTGGGTTTGGTGCCCGTGACCCCACGGAACGACACCTGTGCTGTCCAGAGCGGCCACGGAACAGACGGAGCCCAAAGCCACAGACACCGGGAGCTCAACGGGCTGTTGTGACATTTCATGGACGTTTCACAGGGGCTGCGCATGGACTGAGGGGAACTGTCTGTGTGTGACATCAACGGGCGGGAAGGGGAGCGGTGGTTGGTGAGGACGTGTTGGATCGTGTGGTTGGGTACTGGAAGGTTTACAGACTGCCTCAGTTTACCTGTCTCATTCATCTATGGTCTCTGTGGGTCTCTAGGGGTCTCTATGGTCTCCATGGGTCTCTATGGGTCCCTATGAGTCTCTATGGCCTTGGGGCTTGGGGAACTCGGGTGAAAAGGACAGACAGACTGGTGTGGGTATGGGATCTCTTAAGTGTCCTGGGATTGCTTTGCTAATCACTCTGTAACAGTTCCTGGCTATTAACTCGATATGTGCCCAGAGAGGCAAATAAGTCCATGAACCGACTTTCCAATTAAGGATTCCTTCTTACAAAAACCCACACTTCCATTTTCTTATCGGCAACAGACTGGAAGATGGCAGCTGAAGCAGCATCTGCCTCTTGTGAAAACAGGTAACAAAAGATGGTGACACTCAGCTCATCCTTAGTTGCTTCCTGCACAGGAAACCTGTCCATTAATTTAATCTTTGGTGTACAGGCAGGGCCTTGCTGATGTTCCTGTGTCGCAGCAAGTGTGTGGATGTCAGGCTTTCTGCAGATTTGTGACTGAGTTTTCCTGTTTTCCCTAACAAGGACAATCTTGCTGTGGACTCCTGAAGTCTCCCATAAGCTGGTGGATTTAGAGAAGGATGGGGAGCTCCAGTGAGCTCAGGGAGGACCAGGCAGCATCACAGGCAAAGCAGACAGGAACTCGACTGGGTGAACATTAATGGAATTTATTGACAGATGCAACTGCGGTGTCTCCCCCGTCTTTGGGCGGATCACCGTGCACCCTGAACCGATACAGGCAGGTGTAGTCCGGGTGGCCCCAGTTGCTCAGCACTTCCAGCCTGATGTAATTCACGACCCCAGGGAGCTCGTTCTGCAATGACAAGAAGAAACGAGTCACCTTTTCCTCTCTGGCCTGTGAGCACTGACAGAAGCACTGCGGCGATGGGCTCCATCAACAGTTTCCTTCCTGCTGCCCCGCGGGGGCTTTTGACCTGTCGTGGTGCAGACGTTCTTGTCCTGCTCTACCCCATTGGGCCATGAGAACAGCACAGGAAGAAGCAGCGACCAGATGCCTCAGCAAATACACTGGAAAGTTCTCGCCTGCTTTGGGGCACAGGCTTCCACAGTCAGAAGACCCAGTGCTGGTGTACAATTTCACCTCAAAACTGACATTTTTTTTTCTCTGGGGAGACTCAAAACTGACAAATTTCACCTCGTATTTGACAAATTTTGCTCTGGGGAGACTTGAAACCAACAAATTTCTCAATGGGGGTCAATGGGGTTCTGTGGTAGTCAATGGGAGTCAATGGGGGTCAATGGGAGTCAATGGGAATCAATGGGAGTCAATGAGAGTCAATTGGAGTCAATGGGGTTCAATGGGGATCAATGGAGAACCTTAAAACTGCCTTTAATCCCAATGGGGAGCCCCAAAATGCCTTTTAATCCCAATGCGGAGCTCCAAAAATGGCTTTTATCCCAATGGGCAGCCCCAACATGTCTTGTGGCCTTCTGATTCCAGCTTCAACTGTGGTGCTACTAAGTACTGAAGCTTAAACCCAAAATGAAAGAGAAGAGCGGCAGCGCAGGCATCCGCCACCAGGAAGTTAAAGCAGAAGAAAGGCCAGTGTGGCACATGCTCAAGGACAGGGCTGCCTGTTCCCTTTGGCAGGGAAGCCTCTCCCCATCCAGCTGCATTTCTCCTCCTCTCCTACAGTTCTCCTCCCTCTGTGTCCCCATACCTTCAGCTGGAAGGTCTGACTGGGATTCAGCGCCACCAGGAAAGTGAACTGTCCCAGGAACGTTCCCTGCTCCTCGTGTTCTTCCTTGAAACCCTACAGAAAGATGGGTGGAGAAAACAAGAGCGTCTGGTGCACCATGGAATACTGAACTTCAGCCAGTGAAGTACAGGGTTATTTCAGCTACGTAGTCCAAGGACAATGAGCAAAAGAGAAAGACGAGAAGCTGCAGGTGGGCAGCACACCACACTTGCCCACTCGACCAGTCCAAGCTGGCAGTCAGAAAAGGAGCAGATGCTCCCAGTGAGAGGGAGGTGACCTGAGGATCACAAATGCCACTGGGATTGGAAGCCAAGAAGGTTTAGGACCATGCACTGTCCAGCTCCTTTTCCCTGTGGCTCCTGGAGTAGCATCTTGCCCCAGAAGCTTCAAGTGGTACATTGAATAAAAGGGGAATACAATGGGAAGGAAGCAACACCAAGGAGCCTGTTTGTTCTGAGAGCCAGGAGGAAGCTTCGGGCCGCCAGAATCTTTGACCCATCTTCATCCCCTGCTTAGAAATGCTGTGCAACCCCCTGCCCCCGACTCTAGAGAAATCACTTACATAGACAGCGAAGTCCTTGGGAGCTCCAGAGAGACTTTCTCCATGGAACGCTGTCCCTGAGACATGGTCCATGGTGACGGCTCTGGGAACGACTGGCACGGACAGCTTGATGAACACGTGTCCCTGACTCCCTGGGAAGGGCCAGCAGTTGCCAGGATGATTTTCTGCCTGAAAGGACAAGAAATACTCAGCAGGGAGACACAGCAGGAGAGCAGGTCCATGTGAGAATGGGACAGGAGAAGAAGCTTCCAGGAGCAAAGACAGGGAGAAAGGCAACTCTGAGCAGCGTGTGTGGTTCATTCTCCTGACCTTTGTTTTACTGCTGCTTGGTGCTCCTACCTCCAGAATCAGCTCAGGGGACCTCATGTAATCCATCACCGGAAGGGAGTACAAGAACACCTTTGCTTTAGCATCCCGGAGGGATGGAGAAGTCTTGGACCGAATGACGGCTGCCCCTGGAAATTCAAACATGAGCATGATCACCAGGCAGTGTCAGGAGGAATATTGCACTGTTGACTTGGAAAAGGTTTCTCAGTTGTCATCCATGTCCTACAGTGGGTTCCCCTTTGCACGACCCCTCTGGAACACACAGTAGTGAGTCATCAAGCTGTCATATCTGGCCGTGGAAATAGGCAAGACTATGAACCAGCCTTTCTGTTCTTCCCATGGGGTCTGGCCCGTTACAGGCTCTGTCAGTGGGGACACTTTTAGGGCATGAGGTGACCCTTGACTTCTCGCCCCTTCTCTCCTACCCCTGGGCACATTCCAATGCCCATCTTGTCAATCTGGACAGGAAGCGCTTTGGAACTGGTTTGTTTGTACAGTGCCACTGCACCTGCTGATTTCAGGGCGTAATCCGGCATCGGGACCTGGATTTCCTCCAGCTTCTCCAGGGCTTGATTGATGATCTCCTGAACAGCCTGGGAAGGAACACAAAGGAGAGCACCTGTTAGAAGGGAAAGGAACGGGGCAAGCAGCTCCCCTGCAAGGCCAGCCAAGGTGAAGGGGACAAGGCCCATCTCAGACGGAAGGAACGCCCACATTGCCTGGAAGCCTCCCAGGTTTGCTCTGCTGTGATTGATGGGATCAGAAAGGGGGGGCTGCTCACTCCACTGCTCTGAGTGCTGGAGCTGTGGGAAGGGGCTTTTCCTGTGGAGAGGCCCCAGGCCAGGCAGCACGGACAGACAAGCCTCCTGGACATGAGATAGGCCTGGCTTAACTCTGGACCTCTGAGACCATTCCTTCTTTCCAACCCTCCCTTGAGGAGGACCTGAGATCTGGGCGCAGAGGAAGGTTCGACTCAGACAGCTGTCATTCCCGTCACGCTCTCTCTTCCCCAAAAGGAAGTGTCGCCATGACAGCATTTGTTCCAGCAGCACCAGCCTGCTGGCTGTGACAGGGAATGGAGCAGGATACATGCCGGAGGGAGGATAAAACCCTTGAGCAGATCCTTCTGCCTTGTGCCCTTACCCATCCGGTAAAGCCTGGGACCTTTGCCTGCTTCACGCCTTCCTGCAGAGCCTGCTCAGCCACATCCTTTGTGCTCCAGCGCAGATGATAAAGCTGTTCCTGGAGCTTACGGAGCTGGTCTGGCAGGGGCAGGGTTTCTCTCAGCACTTCTAACTCTCCTGCGGTGCTCCAGAGTCTTTTTGCACCAAGTTGTCCCACGTGGTAAACACCTGTCAGACACACACCAGAGCTTAGAACCTGGTCTAACGTTGGGTTATGCCTCGGGCTGCCCACTCCCCTTTCTGTGTCTCTCCCAAGTGCCATAGTTGTCTCTCCTCTTGTTGCCTTTGACAGGGGCCATCATGGCATACGGGCTCCAGAATAGATGGACGTTCCCTGCCCTGGACTGTGCTCCTTGTCCTGCAGAAGATTCTCAGCCCCTGAGGCAGGAGAGCTCAGCCACGGCCTCTCCCTGGGCTGAAGAGACCTGGCTCAGCCAACCTGGGGAAGGCAACTCAGCCCTTCCTCACCCACACCCGTCCCGCTGGAGCAGGGACTGGCACAGCTCTGCCGGGGACTTTCTGCTCTCAGCTGAGCTCCTCTGCTCCAGCGGGGGAAGTGGAACAGGGCAGGATGGAGCCCCGAGTACCTCCTAAAGCACCATCCTCAGGTGGGAGCTCTGCAGAGACTCACCGAAAGAGAATAGACCGAGAAAAAGCACCAGGATCATTGCCTTCAGCGTCTTCATTTTCCTGCAGAGCAGATAAAGAAAAGGCTGGTGAAGCTGGCGGTACCTGTCCAGATTAAGGGCAGGAGTTGCAACAAGGGCTTTGGCCACACTTCACATCTGTGGGGATGGAGAGGGATCCTTTGGAAATGGAAGGGACACAATGAACGCCTGCTTCTCCTGCCCACCATCCAATTGGCACTTGTGCTGATCCTGTTCTCCACCCTCTCAAGAGAAGGTTCATCCTGTGCCCCTACATTTCAACAGCTGCCAGGCGGGGGGTGTGTGATACTACGGCAGACTATATTTGGGCCACCCCCTGGGACTCTCTCCGTGCGATTCAAAATGGACCTGTCCCTCATTCTGCAGAGATCAAAGCCTTTCTGGGCCCAGCCCTTGTGTTCATGAAGAGACTGAAAGGCGGCTGCTGCCTTCCAGCAGCTCCAGACCCAGCTCTCAGGCTGCCCTCGTGTTCCTCTCCTGTCCACCCTCCACCCACCCCAGCTGACGAGATGGAAAACACACCTGGGGAAAGGGGAGGAGGATTTTTCAAACATACCCGTTCAGAAATTCAACCTTCTCTGGGTGTCCCTTGGTACCTGCTGAGGTGCAGATAACAAGCATCTCGCTCGCTCAGGAGTGAGCCAAAAACTCTGCGATCTCGATTCCCTCAAGATCGAGAGTGACCAAGGCGCAGGGAGACCCCTGGTCTCATACCCTGCTGTGCCGACCTCAGCGCTGACGCTGCTTTGTGACATCAGCGGCAGTGGGTGATGTCACAATGGAAGAGGCTGCGCCACATCTGGAGGCAAAGTCCCACCTGACAGGAGCGGGTCTCGCAGTCCTCTCTGCAAGGGAAGGAATCCTTCACCACAGAAAGACGGGAAAGGTGCAGGAACACGTTGCTCTCAGAAAACAGACTCTGTCAACCACGCTTCCTCTTGGTGACCAAAATTCAGATGGTGTTACAAAACTACCACAAAAATGTGATTCTTAGTCTTATTTTATGGACCATTGGCCGCCTCATTGACTCCCATTGACCACCATTGACTCCTATTGACACTCATTGACCGCCATTGACTCCCATTGACTCCCATTGAACCCCATTGACCCCCACTGACTTCCCTTGATCCCCATTGACTCCCGTTGACTCCCGTTGATCCCCGTTGACTCCCATTGATCCCCATTGCCCCCCATTGCCCCCCATTGACCCCCATTGACTTCTCTTGATCCCCATTGATTCCCGTTGACTCCCGTTGATCCCCATTGACTCCTATTGATCCCCATTGCCCCCCATTGATCCCCATTGACTACCATTGACCCCCATTAACCCCTATTGACTCCCATTGCCCCCAATTGACCCCATTGACCCCCATTGACTCCCGTTGACTCCCTTTGTCCCCCATTGACTCCCATTGATCCCCATTGACTCCCATTGACCCCCATTGACCCCCATTGATCCCTATTGACTCCTGTTGACTCCCATTGATCCCCTTTGCCCTCAATTGACCCCCGTTGACTCACGTTGACTCCCATTGACCTCCTATGTTAAGTTAGCAGGACTTATTGAGAGGGCTTTAAACAAAATTTGAAGGGGAGGGGACAAAACCAGATGTGGCAGAGGCACAACCAAGGGTGACATGCTGGCATCTGAGGGCAGTGCTAATGATGCCCTTCGGTCTGCTGATCCAGTGCAATCAATGGTACAGCTGAAGTGCATCTGTACGAATGCATGCAGCACGGGCAACAAACAGGAGGAGCTGGAAGCCCTTGTGAGGTAGGAAAGCTGTGATTTAATTGTCATCACAGAAACATGGTGGATGACTCTCAGAACTGGAGCGCTGCAATGGATGGTGATAAACTGTTCAGAAGGACGGGCGAGGAAGGAGAGGAGGTGGGGTAGCCATGTATGCTAGAGAGGGTTTTGATTGTGTGAAACTTTATGAGGGTGATGATAGGGTGGAGTGTCTATGGGTAAGAATCAAGGCAAAGGGCAACAAGGCAGATATCCTGGTGGGAGACTGTTACAGACCACCCAACCAGGATGAACAGGCAGATGAAATATTCTACAGAAAGCTGGGAGAAGTCTCCCGATCACCAGCCCTTGTTCTTATGGCGGACTTCACCCTACAAGGTGTCTGCTGGAAGTACAACCCAGCAGAGAGGAAACAGTCCAGGATGCTCCTGGAGTGTACGGAAGACAATTCCTGACACAGCTGGTCAGTGAGACTACCAGGGAAGGAGCCCCACTGGATCTGTTGTTTGTCAATAGAGAAGAACTCATTGGAGGTCACCTTGGGTGTAGTGATCATGAAATAAATGAGCTGATTATCCTTGGAGAAGTTAGAAGGGTGCTCAGCAGAACTGGTACTTTGGCCTTCAAAAAGCAAACTTGGACCTGTTCAGGGGGATGGTTGACCGAGTCCCTTGGGAGACAACTCAAGGGGACTGCAAGGATGCTGTGAAGTTATGCAGGAACAAAACGAGGTCTGAAGCCCAACCAGACCTGAGCCCAGCTACCGCGGTAAAAGACAACACAAAATACTTCTATAAATCCATCAGCAACAAAAGGATAATTTAAGAGCATCTCCACCCTCTGGTGTGTGGGGAAAAACACAGTGACAGCGATGAGGGAAAGGCTGAGATGCTAAATGCCTTCTCTGGCTCAGTCTTTAAGAGTCAGAGCAGCTGTGCTCCAGGTACCCAGCCCCCTGAGACAGGAGACAGGGACAAGGAGCAGAATGAAGCCCCAGTAGTGCAAGGGACAATGGTTGGCGACCTGCTACACCACTTGGATACCCACAAGTCTATGGGGCCAGATGAGATACACCCAAGGGTGCTGAGGGAGCTGGCGGAGGTGATCACTGAGCCACTTTCAATTATTCAGCTGCAGCCCTGGCTAAGTGGGGAGGTCCCAGTTGACTGGAAGTTGGAAAATGTGACACCCATCTACGAGAAGGGCCAGAAGGACAATCCAGGGAACTACAGAACTGTCAGTCTGACAGATCATCCCAAGTGACATCAGGCAGCGCATACAAGACAACCAAGACATCAGGCCAAGTCAACATGGGTTTATGAAAGGCAGGTCCTGATTGACCAACCTGATCTCCTTCTATGACAAGGTGACCCCCTGGCAGATGAGGGAAAGGACGAGAATGTTGTGTCCTTAGACTTCAGTAAAACCTTTGACACCGTATCCCACAGCATCTCCTGGAGAAGCTGCAACTCATGGCCTGGATGCTGCATCTGCGATGGATAAAGAACTGGCTGGAGGGCCGGGTCCAAGGAGTTGCAGTGAACGGAGCCAAATCCAGTTGGTGACCGGTCATCAGTGGTGTCCCCAGGGCTCAGTATCGGGGTCAATTTTGTTTAATCTCTTTATCAATGATCTGGATGAGGTGATTGAGTGCACTTACTGTTTGCAGATGACACCGAGTTGGGTGTGAGTGTTGATCCACTGGAGGGGGGGAAGGCCATGCAGAGGGATCCGGATGAGCTGGATTGTTGGGCTGAGGCCAGTTGTCTGAGGTTTAACAAGGAAAAGTGCCAGGTCCTTCACTTGCGTCACAACAACCGCTACAGGCTCAAGAAGAGTGGTTGGAAAGCTGCCTGGCAGAGTGCGATCTGGGGATGTTGGTTGACAGCAACTGAACATGAGGCAACGTGTGCCCAGGTGAATGAGGGGAGACCATATTGGTCTGTACAACTACATGAAAGGAGGTGGTAGCATGGTGGGTGTTGGTCTCTTCTCCCAAGTAGCAAGTGATAGGACAAGAGGAAATGGCCTCAAGTTGTGCCAGGGAAGGTTCAGATTGGATATTAGGAGACATTTGTTCATGGAAAAGGTTGTGAAGCAGTGGAACAGGCTGCCCAGGGAAGTGGTGGAGTCACCATCCCTGGAGGGGTTTAAAGGATGTTTAGATGGATTTATTAGGGACATGGGTTAGTGCTAGAGTTGGGTTATTGTTGGACTCCGTGATCCTGAAAGTCTCTTATAGCTGAAATTATTCTATAATTCTATTGACAAATGGAATTCAGGACAGTTATTCCCTTTAATGTGAGTTATAGGCCTGCAGTGTTACATGAGTTGCCAAGGCTCTCACACACCCCTACGTGCATTAGGCAGGGACAGCGATGGTCCTGTCTAGGGTAGCAATCCCCATTCACAGTGAGTGTGGGACAGACACACAGACAGCACTGCAGACAGATTCAGTGCCTTTGTGCGAGAAACTCATTCCCACCTCTGAAGCATCGCAAGATCTGCCCCTTCTCTATCCAGTAGATGTAGGGCAGCCCATGAATAGGAAGCGCATCACACCGGGGTGTCCTTGGGTATAGCTACATTTCCAAATTTCCTTTCATTCTTTTCACAACCCTGTTCTCACTGTCTTGATAACACGATCAAGGCACAGACAAACCATTGTCACACTGGGCCTGTCAGCAGCACTTTGTCATTCCCACAGATCAGTGACACGTCTGCCCAAGTACCTCAGGGGCAGCAGAGACACCACTGACTAAACACACATTTCCTTACGGGTCTGTCATTCCCAGCCTGTTTCTCTCTGTCCTTGGGGACAGCAGGGCTTACTCACTCTCGTGCTGCCCAGTTTCAGCCCTACCTTTCCATCTGCCAAGCACTGTAACTTTACTCTGCTGCTTTGGCCCAGCAGCACTGGGGAGGCTGCAGCAGTGCAGGAGTAGCCTGAGAGTGCTTGAAGGGTGGTTTCAGAGGTGGTGGGGGTTTTCTTCATAGTGGAAAAGAGCTTGAGAAAGAAATAATGGCACAAAGAGCAGCTGGGGAGGTCCAGGCTGGACATGAGCAGAAAGGAATGTGACTGGAGGGGCAGTGCTGTGGTGGAGCAGGTGAGCAGAGGGAGTCTGCATCAGCCCAAGGCTTTGTGCTTCAAGGAACAGCTGGGGAGGATGCAGAGATCTCAGTAAAGGAAGGAAGATGCTCAGACAAGAGCCAGGTGGGGCAGCAGGGGGGATGTCTGCAGCCTGCAGGGAAAGAGGTGCAGGGGATGCCACAGCACAGGACAGGCTGTGGTGGAGGTGATCAAGGGATGTAAAGAGGCTGAAAGCCCCTACCAGACATGAGCTCCTTCTCCCCTTGGCTATGGCTGTTGTCTGCACCTCTGATGCCTGTGAGGAGACACCTTGTCCTTCCAGCACAGTGGCCTCATGGCCTCCTTGTCCCCAGCCAGGAACCTGGGAGGTGTGGGACCGTAGTCCTGCCCTTGGCCTTGCACAGCCCCACATCACACTGCCCCAGGAAGAGCCCTGGGCAATGTGGGACGGACAGGATCTGCCTTCCCAGGGGCTGGGGGTCAGGGCTTGGCCCTTTGGTTAATGAAACACATCCAGGTTTACTCAGCATCAGAGCCACCTTTACTTTGCTTTTCCTGACCTGTCATCATTGCCTCCAGTTTTCTTCTGCAACTGACCCTGGGGATGGTTTCTCAGTATATAACTCATTGGGACCCATTAACATTACAAGAAACTTTGGAGTTTGAATCTGACTTTGACTTCTTCAGAGGTTTCATCAGCTTCCTCCAGGGCCTGAGGCCCACGGACTCAGCACCAAACCCACCAGAGGGGTCATTAAAGTGCCTTGGGCTGCTCCTGTGCTGCTGAGCTGGGCTGGGCTCCTGGGACACAGGGAGCTCCTGGCAAGCGGCAGCGCTGCAGAGAGACAGCTCTGCCCAGGAGCAGCTCCTCTGCACAGCGCAGCAGGGCTGAGGGCTCTGCCTGGGGATCTCAGGGAGACGAGCAAGGCAGAGAGAGATTAAAGGTGGTCAGGATTGGGAGGATGACTGAGAGCTCACTGGAGGAGAAACCTTTGCAGCCCTTGCCATGGTAAGTCTCTGGGTGCAGGGCAATGCAGCTGTAGCTCCTGGAGGCATCTCCTAAAACTGGCACAGGCACAGCTGGTGGGATCTGTAAGGAGGGGGCTCTTGTCAGGCAATGTTGAACAGCTGTGAAGTCGGGTGAGCACCCAGGGGTGCCCAGGGCTGTCCTGCAGAGCAGGGTCCCTGCACCCCAGGGCTCTCCTGCAGAGCAGGGTCCCTGCACCCCAGGGCTGTGCCGGGGCAGGGACTCTGCCGCCTGCCAGGGTCAGCGCTCAGCCTGCCCAGGGAGATCCCATGGCAGCAGCTGTGGGTGGAAGGAGCGACCCCCGGCAGGGCAGGCAGGGAGCTTGTGGGGTTGGACGGTGCTGTGTGGGTCAGGGCTGCTCAGAGCTCCAGATCACCCCACAGACATGGCAGAGGCTCCTTCTGAACAAGGACATCAAGACAGCAACAGCTGCAAGGGAAGGAGTCTGTGCTTTCAGTTTTCCGCTCGTGGTTGTCTGGGTGTGCAGTGGGAGATGGGGATCTATTTCTTTCTTTGGAGAAGACACTGAGACCCCAGTTCTCGTTAGGACTTGTCTGAGCTGCTCCTGAGCCCCTGCACACGCAGAGCTGCCCCTGGGCAGTGCCAGGAGGTGTGAGCAGGACAGAGCTGAGCACACAGCGGGTGGGACGGGGTCTGTGACACTGACAGGAGCAGACCCAGGGACAGAGACACAGCTGCAGGCAGCACAGCCATGGGCAGGGAGAGGAAGATGGACCAGAAATGCTGAGGAGGGGATTAAGGACCCCCCTGCCATCCCCTGCAGTGCAAACATGATTCTCAGTGCAACCCCTGGTCTCCTCTCCTCCCCAGCAGAGCCTCTGCCCCAAAGCCATGGGGTCCAGGTCCTGAGTCTCCACCTCAGCAGCTGCACCTCCAGGTGAAGGGTTCCTGGAACGTGGTACACAAAAAAGGTGCTAAAAGTACTTGCTCTACAGTGTCATTATGTGAGTGGCAGCAGCACAGCCAGGTAAGGAGAAGTTTCCACAGCATGCCCGTCTGCCTTCCTGTCCTTGCTTTATTTTCTGGTAGCACTGCAGTGTCCTTCCCTGTTTCTCCACCTGTCCCTGGAGCTCTTGCTCTCTGGGGTTGGGGTGGGAGTGTGGATCGGTTTTTCTTCAGACACCAGCTCAGGGGGTCCTGACCCAGAGCTGTGTTCATGGAAACTAGATGTCCAAGCTGCAGTTTAAGCTGTGATGAACTGTTTTTTTCAGATGATAGAAACAGAATGAGCTGAAACATCCCTCCATCAGGGAGGGGGTTTTCCCTGAGAAACAGCACGTTTATTTTCCTCATAGAAGTCTCCCCTTAATTGTCACTGTCCTTTCCTCCTTGCACAGGTCCTCACGCCCACAGGCAGCAAATGTCCAACAGCAGCTCCATCACCCAGTTCCTCCTCCTGCCGTTCACAGACACACGGGAGCTGCAGCTCTTGCACTTCTGGCTCTTCCTGGGCATCTACCTGGCTGCCCTGCTGGGCAACGGCCTCATCATCACCACCATAGCCTGGGACCAGCACCTCCACATCCCCATGTTCTTCTTCCTGCTCAACCTCTCCCTCCTCGACCTAGGCACCATCTCCAGCGTTGTCCCCAAATCCATGGCCAATTCCCTCTGGGACACCAGGGCCATCTCCTACACAGGATGTGCTGCCCAGCTCTGTCTGTTTTTGTTTTTCATTTCAGCAGAATTTTATCTTCTCACCATCATGTCCTACGACCGCTACGTTGCCATCTGCAAACCCCTGCACTACGGGACCCTCCTGGGCAGCAGAGCTTGTGTCCACATGGCAGCAGCTGCCTGGGCCACTGGGTTTCTCTATTCTCTGCTGCACACGGCCAATACATTTTCACTGCCCCTGTGCAAGGGCAATGCCCTGGGCCAGTTCTTCTGTGAAATCCCCCAGATCCTCAAGCTCTCCTGCTCACACTCCTACCTCAGGGAACTGGGGCTTATTGTGTTTAGTGTCTTAATAGGATGTGGGTGTTTTGTGTTCATCGTGGTGTCCTATGTGCAGATCTTCAGGGCCGTGCTGAGGATCCCCTCTGAGCAGGGACGGCACAAAGCCTTTTCCACCTGCCTCCCTCACCTGGCCGTGGTCTCCCTGTTTGTCAGCACTGGTTCATTTGCCTACCTGAAGCCCCCGTCCATCTCCTCCCCTTCACTGGATCTGGTGGTGTCTGTTCTGTACTCAGTGGTGCCTCCAGTTGTGAATCCCCTCATCTACAGCATGAGGAACCAGGAGCTCAAGGATGCCCTGAGGAAATTCATATCTTAGTGTTTTCTGGAGCAAGAAATTTCCCATCTGCTTCTATATAGCTATTTTAATTTAGCTAATTACAGGCCCTGCCTGTTGTCTGTATTTTCTGTTGGCTTTGGCTAGTTTTTGTTTTTGTTTTTAATTCTGATAATATTGTCATGCCCTTTCTAATTCTCTGTCTCCTTTCTTTCATAACCTCTGGCTCTTTAAAAGAGGAGCCATGCTCTTCTCTCTAAATAAAATAAAGGTTCCTGTAGTGATTTGTTTTTCACTATATCCTTCCTGCAAGGACATTTTGGATGTTCAGGGTCAGTTTCAGTGTGCATGGGTGGAGGGGAAAAGAGTCCAGCACTGCAGCACTGACAGGGAGCACCAGTGCTTGTTCTTCCAGAGCTGTTCTGGTTCCACTGCCACACTCTCCTTCTCATCCCTTGTGTTGGTGCAAGGCCTGAGTGCTCTGGCAGCTTGGTCCCCGTCCTGCTGTGTGTCAGTGCTGTGAGCGCAGGCAGGGACAGGCAATGGGCACTGCTGTGACAGAGCTGGCCTCTGTAACAGTACTTCTATAAAGAAAAGTGATCTTCTTAGGGCACTGCCAAAAGGCTTAGGTCTTCTTGAATTTTCTTTCAAGAACTCACACAAGAAAGCAGAAAGGAGGTTGAAACATCAGAGTACATCTGAGCAGTGTGTGTGTGCAGGGCTGGCACACAGCAGCATCCTCTCACAGCCAGGCCTCCTGCCACAGACCTGCAGGACCAGCAGAGCAGGGGCTGGGCTGTGCCCCTATGCACTGGACACCCCTTCAGAAGGAACCGCAGGTCAGTCACCATGGACCGGCCCCTCACAACCACCATTTCTAGCCCTGGCCTCTCAGCCCAGCTCACAGAGGTTGTTCTTCCCTCCATGGATGGACACAGAATGAGCAGTTTAGCAGTTCATGTTTGCTTTGTACAGATGACATGTGAGCACGCACATCATGTATATGAGGTGACATGAACCTGAGTGAGCACAAACACCATTCCTTAGGGCTCCATGAAGGCCTGTGGCACAAACAAGGTATTGAGGTCACTTCATGTTGGAAGTAACATCCCATGGGAAATCACCTGAATGCAGCACTGGGTTGTGCTTCCTTGAACTGTGATCCTCCGTGTCCATTCCTCATGACATGGGACATCTCAGATGAGTGCGGAGCAGGTGACACAGCACAGGGCTGAGGTGTCTCCAGTCCTTTGGGAGTGGAAACAGGAGGCCAGGGGGACACTGTGACTCCTGCCTCTGTGTGTAAAAGGGACAGACTCTGTCTGTGAGCATCCCTGGGTGCATAAGGAGCCCATGAGGTCAGCTCAGATGTGGACACCTGGTAGAATCCTGGATCAGTGAGATTCATCTCAGCTGCCTTGGACAGGATCATTTCAAGTGCTCCTGTCTGCTCCGTCACCCTTGCCTGTGATTCCAGATTGTGATGTCAAAAGGGCCCTAGAAACCAGAATGGGTCTGGGGTCCTAAGGAAACACAGATCTCAAACCCATCTTCAAGAAGAGCAGGAATAGGAACTGGGAGAATAACAGGCTGGCCACCCTACCTCCCTCCCTGGGAAGGGGATGGGACGCGTCCTCCTGCAGCCATTTCCAGGTATATGAAGGACAAGGAAAGGATTGCTGAACCCAAATGGACAGGGGAAAGAAAGGCATGTTGTGTACAGGGTGTTTGCAAGGCTCAGCCATGGTCTGCTTCTGGCCAGAGTGGTGCTGATGGGGCTCAAGAAGTGGATGCTGGGTGGGAAGCTGGCTGAACCATCAAGCCCAAATATCATCAGTGGGACAAAGTCCTCCATGCAGTCAGTTACTGATGTCATCGCTCAGTGACCGGCACTTGGGCCAACACTGTTGAACATCTTTATTCTCCCTTTCTAAGATATAACAGAGAGCACTTTAAGTGCCTTGAGGATGATGCAAACCTGGGTGGAGGCCTTGAGCAATCTCACCTGGTTCACCCTGCCCAGAGCAGGAGAGTGAGACAAGATGAGTGAGACAAGGGCTCTCTGCAAACCGGAGTTATCCTGTGATTTGAATGAATTTGATAGAAGAACAGGAAAAAAAAAAAAAAAAAAAGAAAAAGAAAGGCTGAAGAAGAGATATAGAGGGTGTTAACAGGAGTTCCAGTGAGGAGTGCTTTTCACTCACATTTAACTCAAATTTGACAAATTTGAACAAGGTGAGGAAGCGAGATGGGCGTCTACAGCCTGTGGGAAAGAGGAGCAGGCGTAGGACTGAGTAGAGCATGATTCAGTCTTGGTCAGGTCCTGGGTGCTAAGGAAGGGATGGGTGGGTGTGGTATTATGAGGTCAGTTGTGTCTCAGACATCCATAATCCAGTCAGAATCCTGTGGCTGTGAAGGGACAGTGAGGTCAGTTCTGTCTCTGGAGGTGACAGCCCAGCAGCAGGGACATGGCTGGGAAAGAACCTCTGCCTAAGTGCCCACAGGCCCTACCCAGGAAGAGGCCTTGGAGATGGGTTGTCATGTCCATTCTGCTTGAGAAGATGATGGCACAGCAGCAGGAACATGGTTGTGTCTGTCAGAGAAGCTGAAAGGCCAGCATCACTCATGGGATTTAGAAGATCACGGTGAGGTGACTTCTCTCTGGTCAACTGCAAGACCACAAGAAGACTAACCAGTTGGTGTCCATGTTTGACGGGCAGTTTCTGAGGTGATAAAGCTTTCTCAAGTGGTGGGAAAAACCAAGAGAGAAAAAATAAAAGCCACCACATGCAGACTGGGAAGGGGAGACTGGATATCAGGAGGAAGAAATGTCACTGGAAGGGCAGTGCTGTGGTGCAAGAGGTCACCCATGGGGAGCTGGAAGTTGTTGTCCCAGTGTTGTCCTTCCCTCTGCCTTGCACACCCACATCCCACGGTCCCAGGAAGAGCCCTGAGCCGTGTGTGAGGGACAGGATCCCCCTTCCCATTGCCTGGAGGTAATGGCTCCTCCTTTCTGCTTCAGAAAGCAAACCAAGGGGTTTCTCACCATCAGAGCTGAAGAAAAGACTAAAAAGAGACCTAATGGTGGCTACAGCTTCCTCACAAGGGGAGAAGGAAGGGAAGGTACAGATCTCTTCTCTCTGGTGACCAATGACAGAACCCAGATGATGGCAGGAAGATGTGCCAGGGGAGGGTCAGGTTGGACATGAGGAAAAGGTTCTTCACCCAGAGGTGCTGGACACTGAACAGGCTCCCAGGGAGGTGTCACAGCCCCAACCTGACAGTGTTCAAGAAGAGACTGGACAACGTCCTCAGACACACAGTGTGACCTGTGGGGTGTCCTGTGCAGGGACAGGAGTTGGACTCCATGATCCTGTGGGTTTCTTCCAACTCAGAACATTCTATGATTCTATGAAATACTAGGTCAGAAGTCCATGTTTTAATTGTTCAGATGAGATGTAAACACACACATCGTGTGCATGTCCATTCTGTGCATGTGGTGAGATGAACCAAGTGAGCAAAAATGCTCTCAGCTATTCCTTGGGGTTCCATAAAGGTCAGTGGGACAGAGATGGTGTTCAGGGGTCTCTTACAACGTGTTATTGTAGGACTCCATGAATCTTTTCCTTGGAGAGCTCTTTCATGTCAGAATAGACAGAGGAAGAAGAACAAAAAAACAGAGGCAGAAGCAGAGATATAAAATGCCCCAGAGTAAATACAGCAGCTCCTCTGAGGAACGTTTCTCCACTCAAAGCCTTGATAGGAAATCTATTAGATAAATTTGATGAAAGCAGCTCAGTTTGATCTGCTCACACACTGGACCACAAGGAGGGTGATGGCTGGGTACGATGCCATGTGGTCACTTGTGTCTCAGGAACTCATGGTCCAGTAGGAAGCCAATGGCTGTGGAGGGGACTGTGAGGTCACTTCTGCCTCTGCAGGGGACAGGCCAACAGCAGGAACATGGCTGGGAAAGGACTGTGAGGTCACACATACCAGACCAGCAATCGGGCCCAATCAGCATGGCTTTGTGAAAGGCAGGTCCTGCTTGACCACCCTGATCTCCTTCTATGACAAGGTGACCGGCTGAGCAGATGAGGGAAAGTCTGTCGTGGGGAGTGAATCCGCCACACAGGCTGTGGGTGTTGTGTCCTTAGACTGCAGTAAAGCCTTTGACACCGTATCCCACAGCGTCTCCTGGAGAAGCTGCAGCTCATGGCCTGGATGGTGTATCTGTGATGGGTAAAGAAGTGGTTGGAAGGCATTTTGTCCCCCTGGAGCCATTTGTTCACTTCCTGTTCATATGGGCATCCCATGAATGCATCACTGCTCTCTACCCCAGTGTGGACAAGCACAAGGTCTTCTCCACCTGAACCTCTCACCAATGCCACTGTTTTCTACAGCACCTTCATCCTTGGCTGTGGGATGCCCAGAACAGCCCTACCGAGACAGTTTGACAAAGCCTTTTTTCAACACCATCCCCACATCCCTGCTCAATCCCCTCATCCACAGCTTAAGGACCAGAAAGGTTGGGTGTAAGTGGAGCATTGACAAAAATGGTCAGGAAGGCTTTGAGGTGCACAGAGAGCCCATCAACATGTTGGCCTGCTGCTCTCTTCTGAACAGGCCCAGAAGACCTGGACAGGATTTGCTGTGTCCCAGAAATTCACCTGGAAGGTTGGGATATGGAGAAAAGGTTTGGTCTGGGAAGGAACAGACAGGTGCTGGTGGAACTGGCTGGTGTGACCGTGAGACGTCTCTCCAACACCTCAGAAAAGTCCTGGCTCTCAGGGAGGTTGCATGGTCCTCTGAGAAATAAATACCAAAAATGACTTATCATAGAATCAGAGAATAATTGTGGTTGGAAGGGACCCTTAAGATCATTAAGTCCAACCATAACCTAAATCTGGCACTAAAACATATCCCTAAGTGCATCATCTATATGTCTTTTAAACATCTTCAGTGATGGTGACTCCACAACCTTGCTGGGCAGTCTGTTCTGTTGCTTCTAAACCCTTTCCCGAAAGAATTTTTTCCTAATATCCAATCTAAATCTCCCCATGTGCAACTTGAGGCCATTTCCTCTTGTCCTATCACTTGCTACTTGGGAGAAGAGACCAACACCCACCATGATCAAACCTCCTTTCAGGCAGTTGTGGACAGCGACAAGGTCTCCCCTCAGCCTCCTTTTGTCAAGGCTGAACAACCCCAGCTCCCTCAACCGCTCCTCATAACACTGGTGCTCCAGACCCTTCACCAGCCTTGTCGCCCTCCTCTGAACTCTCTCCAGCACCTCAATGTCTTCCTTGCCATGAGGGGCCTAAAACTGACCCCAGGATTGAAGGTGCAGTCTCACCAGTGCCGAGTACAAAGGGATGATCACTCCTCTAGTCCTGCTAAAGCTCTAATTGGATCAAGGCTTGAACATCTTGGTGTGACCCAGTTGGTGACAGGTTGGACTGCAGACTCCTGAGGTCCCTTCAACCTCAGTTCTCCTATGATCCCATTGTGATGTTGGGCTCTGTTTCTAACTGGAGCAGAGCAGATGATGATGGGGCAGGATCCACCTGTGCTGTAGGTGACCATCTAAACCAACATCTCAGCCAGGGAACCAGCCAACACCTCAGTGTGACTCGCTCTGGGGAAAGTGTGAGGAGTCCTGGGCAGGGAAGGTTTAGAGGGCATGGGGCGCTATGCAAGACACAAAATGATCTTGGCTTCATGCCTGCAGGCCCATCCGATGTCAGTTAATGTCAATGAAAATTAAAATAAGAAGAACTGAAGACAAAGATCCAAAACAAAGGAAGGTGTCAACACATTTTTCTTTATTTTTCTTTGTGGGGAGGTTCTGTTCTTTGAAAAGGAAAGAGTTTTGCAGAACTGGGCATGGATTTAGGACACAAATGTCTTCAGCTCCAGGGACACAAACACCTGGTGCCAGTGTAGATGCCCTGGGTACCCCTGCCCAGGCTCCACCTGCATTGCAAGGTGCTCTGGTCTCCCCAGGCCCTGTGTGCTAGAGGCCAGTCCCAGGCCAGCACCTCAGGTACAGTGGGGCCCTAAAATGGCACTGGCTGTTCATGGTGACACAACAGATGACTGATGTCTACCTGGAAAGGTGCACTTCTTTGTTGTTGTTTTTTGGTTTTGTGGGTTTTTTGTGGGGTTTTGTTTGTTTGTTTTTCTGTGTGTGTTTTTTGTGTTTGCTGTGGTTTTTTGGTTTTTTTTGGTGTGTGTTTTTTTGGTGTGATTTCTGGTCTTGTTTTATTTTGTTTGTTTTTGGTTTTTTTTTACTTCTTAAAACAAACAAAGGAAAAAAGAAAAGCCACAAAAGTGAATTACCGGGAAGTGTACTAAGGATAGGAGAAGATATACTGGTCTTCCCCTGTACTTCTATTACCAGTACTCTATTATTTCATCTCCCTCATCATTCGGGAGTTTCCACCTCTCCTGATTAAATGTCCATGTCAAAGGACAACTTTCCAGCACTGTCTGGACATTTCCCTTCCCAGTGCTCTCAAGATTCTCCTCCACTTGCTCTTTGGTCATTCAGTTTCTCTCAACTGTCTGGTTTCTGCTTCGAGCTTCAGGGAGTTACAAACTTGCCCCATTCTTCAGAGCTCTAATTAACATGGCGATCAACACGTTCATTGTGTTTATTTCTATCCTTTCCTATCTCTCTGTCTAAACCAGTTCTTGTGTGGATGTCCCTTGTGGATGGTGGACCCCATCAGATCCAGCTTACACACACAGCTGAGGAAAGTGTTTTACTGTTTATTAAACTGTGCAGTGTTTACACAGCAGAGCAGGTGGAGCTGGTGCACAGGAGCTGCAGCATCTCCTGCAGAGCTCAGTGGAGAAGTCTGATGTGAGGAAAAGTGATGCAGTCTCTGGTGGCCAATGAGGGAACCGGCAGACTGGGGGTGGGGGTGAGGAGCGAGGTTGTCCATACAGTGTCCAGCCTCCAGGGACTGTTCTCCTGGTGTCCAGATGTCTTCAGGAGACCCTCGGGATCAATGTCCAGTGTAGAATGCTGCTGTCATTTCTTCTATACACTGAAAAATGACAGAAAATACCCTGGAAAGAAAAAACCCTCCTTTATGAAATCTTCTTTGAAATCTTCATCACTAAGTGTCCCATTGAAACCTATCCAGTTGGTTCTACAAGTCTTGAAGATTTGAATGAAATTACAGAAAGAAACATCACTGCTTAGGGCTTTCTGTGTTTTAATGAGCCCCATGGCGTATTTGGTGCTGAGTCCATGAACCTCAGATACCAAGCACAGACTGAAGAATCTGCTCAAGAAGTCCAAGTCAGAAGCAAACTCCAAAGTACCTTGAAGCATGAATGGGCGCCACTGAGGGCTGTTACTGACAAAGCCTCCCCGGGGACTCGTTAGAGCAGAGAATTGGAGGCTGTGATTGCATCAGGCAAAGGCAAAGTGCAGCAGCTCTGATGCTGAGAAAACCCTTGGTTTGTTTGATGAAGGACAATGGCCAAGCCTTGAGCCCCTGCCCCTAGGAAGGGAGATCCTGTCCCTCACGTGTGGCTCAGGGCTCTTGGTGGGGATGTGGGGAGTGCGATGCCCAGTGCAGGACAATGGTGTGGCACTCCCTGGGGGTGCAAGGAGGCAATGGGGTGCCATGGCCATGACAACCATGTGTCTCCTCTTAGGCCTCTCTGTCAGGGACATCAGTCGCAGCCAAGGGGACAAAGACCTTGGCTCTTGCAGGGACATCAGCCACAGCCAAGGGGACAAAGACCTTGGCTCCTTCAGGGACATCCAGCCTTGTCAATGCCCTTGGCCATCTCCACCACAGTCCATCCTACACTGTCCCAGGCCTGTGGCTGTTTCCCCACAGGCTGCAGACACCCCATGTGCTTCCCCACCTTGTTCTCACCCCAGTGTGTCCCCACCTGTGCTGCTGTCTGTCCATCCTCACCAGCTGTTCCTGGAAACACAAAGTCATGGCTGATCCAGAGTTCTTCTGAATGACCACAGCACTGTGCTCAGAATGACATTTCTTTATCCTGAGCTCCACTCTGGACCTCCAGAGCTGCAGTTTCTGATGGTTTTCCTTTCTCATGCTGTTTTCCTCTACCGTCTTGTAAAGAGATTTTCAAGATTCCTGAAGCTACTACTACCCTTTCTTGTCATGGTTTTACCACAACCACCAAGCAAGACCATGAGAGCTGCTCACATCCTGCTCCCAGTCCCCAGGTGGGATAAGGGAGAGAACTGAAAGGGAAGGGAGAAACTTGTGGGTTTAGGAAAAAAAAAAAAAAGAAAAAAAGAAAGAAAACAGTGAAAATTATACACTACAAATAATAATATACTAAAATATACATAAAGTAAAATATATGATTCTCAGTGCAATCCCCCACATAACTCCAGTTGTGCTGAACAGACAGCCCAAAAGAAGAGAGCACCCTGGTCCTGAACAGCTGATCCCAGCAAGAGAAAGTACAAGTGCAAAAGGCAGAGAGGCCCAAGGGCCAACTGAAAAGCAGAAAAACATCATAAAGCGGAACTAACACTGAACTCCCAATAGAATGGAACTTCCAAACAGAGCCAACCAAAGCAGCCGGCAAACCAAAACTAACTGGCTGGAAAAGGCATCTCCAGCTTTATAGTGAGCATGACACCAATGGTAAAGAATAGCTCGTTATTGACCTGGATGTCAGTCAAGGTGCTGTCCTGTCTGTGCCCCCTCCTGCCAATTTGCACCTGCAGCTGGACTCCAGAGAAGTCCTTGGTTTCACTGACAATAGTCCAGGTAAATTAAATAGAAATAGGTAAATTAAATTAAGAAAATATACTCAGTGCTATCCCCCGTGTAACTTCGGTCACACAAAACAGCCAGTCCTGCCGAAGGGAGCACCTTGGTCCTGAGCAGCCCATCCCAGCAAGAGAGAGCAAAAGGGCAACAGACAGAAAGGCCCAAAGGCCAACTGCAGAATGGTAGAACCGCAAAAGGCCGAACTGACATCGAACTCCTGACAGAATGAAACTTCTGAATGGAACAACCAAACCAGCTGGAAAACCCAGAGTAACGGATGTAACAAGCCCTAAAAGCCGGCTCCAGCTTTAGACTGAGCATGACGCTAATCATAGGTAATATTTAATCGTTAAGCCTGCATGTCAGTCCAGGTGCTGTCCTGTCTGTGTCCCCTCCTGCCAATCTGCATCTGCAGCTGGATGGCCAAAGAAGTCCTTGGTTTCCCTGACAACAGCCAAGATATCAGTGAGTTCTGACATTCCTTTCATAGCAAATGGCAAACACTGTGAAGCTGCTAAAATGAAAAATGAACTCTATCCCAGGGAAGAAACAGCATTATCTCACTATTCTCATAGTAAATCTAAACAAAAGACTGTACTGGATGTGAAGGAAAATGCATGAATAATATTAACTCAGTTTCAGTAAAAACAGCACATTTCCTCAGCCTCCTCTTCACCAGGCTGAAGAAGTTTGGGTCTCTCAACATCTCCACACATGACCCAGACTTTCTCTGGCCACATGGCAGCTCCTCCCCATTCCTCCAGAATGGGGAACCTCACACTGGGACACACCACTCCAGATGTGACCACACCAGTGCTGAGTCAAGATGGGCAATAACTGCCCTTGTCTGGGTGGCCACGACCCTCACAGTGCAGCCCAATGTGCTCATGGGCATATTCCTGTTTAGCACCACTGAGAACTGGCTGAACATCCAGGCTCAGAGGGTTGTGAGAAGTAGCACAAAGCGTAGCAGGAGGTACCATGAGGAGCACTAAAGGACACCATATCCCTACCCAACCTCTCCTCCTACAGGTGTCTCTTGGGTCCCTGGAACCACCTCAGTGACAAGGGGGACAGCACTGCCTGTATGGGGTGAAGGAAATGGGGTCTGGAATGAGGGTCCAGGGGCAGTTTCTCATGGTTGTTCACGCAGTGACAAGCTGGGCTGGATATTTAGAGAGAGGAACACTTCCTAGGGGCCTCCAAAAGGCATGGGGATGGTCTGCAGTTTCCTGCATGCTGCCTTTTCTGGTGGAGATCGCAGAGGCTGACAGCCCTTTAGAGGACCCAGGACAGGCCTTGTCCTTCCTCTGGTCACAGCTGGACCCCAGTTCTCCTGCTCAGCCCCAGCTCAGGATCCGTGTCTAGGGGTGACTTTTGGGGTAAGTTTGACGAGAGGGGTGCATAAGTTTGTCTTAAGGACATGTGATGAACAACAGGACTGAAGTACCAGAGCAAAATGATGTGGCTTCTGGGTGAATACTTTCTTCAGTGCAAGTCCTGACACAGAGTCCCAGACTTGCTTTCCGTGCCACCTTTCATGAGGGATGATGCACTAAGAGATGGCAAGTGGGGGACACCAATCCTTCTCCAACTACTTCCCAGGCCTGGTGAAGCACCAGGACAGCAAGGACTTCTGGCCCTGCACCCTGAACTCTGGGTATAATCTTGGGGCAGTTGAACACCAGCATTTTTCTCTCCAAGGCCATTTCCAGCCCAGGTCAGCTCCTGTCTGACCTCCCCCATCCCTCCTCTGATCTGCTCTGGTGCTCCTGGCCCCTTCCCTGTGCTCCCCACAGGGCCTCAGACTGGCAGTGATGCTCTGCAGAGCAGGTTGGCTGCAGAACCATGGGGTGACTGCAGACTGGTTGTGCTGCTCAGTGAGGGACACAGATGCAACTGGATGTGCTGCACTGTCACTGAGCTCTTTCCTGGGGGTCTAAAGCTCTAGAATGGGTTCAGAGCATTTCTTGGGACTCATTGGGTTTTCTGCTAATTTCTGTTCAGCCATCCCTTCCTTGCCCTTCAGGTGCCTGGAGACATGGACTATCTCCTTCCCAGGGACGGAGGTAGGCTGACCAGCCCATAACTCTTCAAATTCTCCTTCCGGCCCTTCTTGAAGATGGGTTTGACATCTTCATTTCCAGCGGAACTCAGAACTTCTCTGATTCTGCTGTCACATTTGAGAGCACAATCCAGAATCACAGGTAACCACTTGCAATGAGCCTGTCCCAGCAGCTGAGATGAATCTCACAGGGCCACTGAGCTTTGTTCCTGAAGTCACACACAGAAATGTCATCATTCCATCAAGCATCCATGTCTGAACGGGACTTGTGAACTTCTTCTGCCCCCGGGGATGTTAAGAGACAGAATCTTTCCAATTTGCACATAGAGGCCATGGTCTCAGTTTCTCTTTGGCTTCCTATTGTTACTCCAAAGTGATAGGAGGCACTTCAGCCCTGTGGTGTGTCACCCTGCTCTGCGCTCATCTGAGATGTCCCACGTCATGAGGAATGGACATGGAGACATTGGTTAAAGGAAGCATTTAACAGTGGGCGGTTTCCCATGGGCTGTTACACCCAATGTGAAGTGACCTTGAGACACTGTCTGACCCAAAGGCCTTCATGGAACCCGCAGGAATAGTTGATGTTGTTTGTGCTCACTTGGGTTCATCTCACCTCACATACATGATTTGCGTACTCACATCTCACCTGTACAATGCAAACATGGATTGCTGACCAACTCATTCAGTGTCTCTCCATGGAGGGAAGAACAACCTCTGTGAGCTGGGGTGAGAGGTCAGGGCTGGGAATGGTGGTTGTGAGGGTCTACTCCATGACGATGCCCTTGGACAGCTTTTGAGGGGTGTCCAGTGCGCAGGGGCACAGCCCAGTCCCTGCATTGCTGGTCCTGCAGGTCTCTGGCAGGAGGCCTGGCTGTGAGAGGACACTGCTGTGTGCCAGCCCTGCACGCACACACACGGTTCAGCTGTACCCTGGGCTTTGCATCTGTGGCCACATTCATGGGCGTATTCTTTAGAGAATCTTTGGAAGAAGACCTAAAGCTTCACACCCTGCCCTGAGAAGATCACCCTTCTATCTGGAAAGGCTGTTTTGGGGCCAGTTCTGTCCCTGCCTGCACTCACAGCACTGACACACAGCAAGACGGGGACCAAGCTGCCAGAGCACTCAGGCCTTGCACCAACACAGGGGATGAGAAGGAGAGTGTGGGAGTGGAACCAGAACAGCTCTGGAAGAACAAGCGCTGGTGCTCCCTGGCAGGGCTGCCAGGCTGGACTCTTTTCCCCTCCACCCATGCACAGGAACTGTCCCTGCAGCACTAAAAAGGCCTTGCAGGAAGGATAAAGTGAAAAACAAGTCACTACAGGACCATTTATTTTGTTTAGAGACAAGGAGAACACGGCTCCTCACACAGCCAGCGGTTGTAAAACAAAAGCAGACAGTGAATTAAAAAGGGGCTGATGACATTAACGCAATAAAAAAACCCAAAAATAAGAACAGAAAATCCAGCTGACAGGCTGGACTTGTAATTAGCTACATTAAAGCTCCTATGTAGAAGCAAATGGGCAGTTTATTGCTTCAGGAAACTATGAGTTTCCACAGGGCATCCTTGAGGTCCTGGTTCCTCATGCTGTAGATGAGGGGGTTCAGTGCTGGAGGCACCACTGAGTACAGAACAGACACCACCAGGTCCAGGGATGGGGAGGAGATGGAGCGGGGCTTCAGGTGGGCAAACACGCCAGTGCTGAGAAACAGGGAGACCACGGCCAGGTGAGGGAGGCAGGTGGAAAAGGCTTTGTGCCGTCCCTGCTCAGAGGGGATCCTCAGCACGGCCCTGAAGATCTGCACGTAGGACACCACGATGAACACAAAACACCCAAATGCCAAACAGACACCAACCACAAGAAGCCAAACTTCTCTGAGGTAGGAGTGTGAGCAGGAGAGCTTGAGGATGTGGGGGATTTCACAGAAGAACTGGTCCACAACATTGCCCTTGCAGAGTGGCAGTGAAAATGTATTGGCCGTGTGCAGCAGAGAATAGAGAAACCCAGTGGCCCAGGCAGCTGCTGCCATGTGGACACAAGCTCTGCTGCCCAGGAGGGTCCCGTAGTGCAGGGGTTTGCAGATGGCAACGTAGCGGTCGTAGGACATGATGGTGAGGAGAGAATACTCTGCTGAAATGAAAAAGACAAAGCAAAACATTTGGGCAGCACATCCCATATAAGAAATGGCCCTGGTGTCCCAGAGGGAATTGGCCATGGACTTGGGGACAGTGGTGGTGACGCAGTCCAGGTCCAGGAGGGCGAGGTTGAGGAGGAAGAAGTACATGGGGGTGTGGAGGTGCTGGTCCCAGGCTATGGTGGTGATGATGAGGCCGTTGCCCAGCAGGGCAGCCAGGTAGATGCCCAGGAAGAGCCAGAAGTGCAAGAGCTGCAGCTCCCGTGTATCTGTGAACGCCAGGAGGAGGAACTGGGTGATGGAGCTGTCGCTGGTCATTTGCTACCTGTGGGCATGAGGACCTGTGCAAGGAAGAAAGGACAGTGACAAGTTAGGGGAGACTTCTCTGAAGAAAACAGGCTGTTTCTCATGGAAAACCCCCATCCACAATGGAGGGATGTTTCTGCTCATTCTCTCTTTCTACCAAGTGAGAAAAACTGTTCATCACAGTTTAAAATGCAGCTTGGGCATCTCTTTTCCATGAACACACCTTGGGGGCAAGACCCCTTGAGTTGGTGTCAGAACAAAAACTGACCCACACTCCCACCCCATCTCCAGAGAGCAAGAGCACCAGGGACAGGTGGAGAAACAAGGAAGAACACTGCAGTGCTGCCAGAAAATACAGCAGGGACGGAAAGGCAGACGGGCATGCTGTGGAACCTTCTCCTTACCCAGCTGTGCTGCTCCCACTCACATAATGACACTGTAGAGCAAGTACTTTTAGCACCTTTTTTGTGTACCACGTTCCAGGAACCCTTCACCTGGAGGTGCAGCTGCTGAGGTGGAGACTCGTGACCTGGACCCCATGGCTTTGGGGCAGAGGCTCTGCTGGGGAGGAGAGGAGACCAGGGGGTTGCACTGGGAAATGTGTCTGCACTCGAGAGGATGTGAGAGAGGTTCCTAAATCCCATCTCCAGCATTTCTGGTAGCAGTTAACTCTTCCTGCCCATGGCTGTGCTGCCTGCAGCTGTGTCTCTGTCCCTGGGTCTGCTCCCTGTCAGTGTCACAGACCCCGTCCCACCCGCTGTGTGCTCAGCTCTGTCCTGCTCACACCTCCTGGCACTGCCCAGGGGCAGCTCTGCGTGTGCAGGGGCTCAGGAGCAGCTCAGACAAGTCCTAACGAGAACTGGGGTCTCAGTGTCTTCTCCAAAGCAGAGAAATAAATCCCCATCTCCAACTGCACACCCAAACAACCAAGAGTGGAAAACTGAAAGCACAGACTCCTTCCCTTGCAGCTGTTCCTGTCTTGATGTCGTTGTTCAGAAGGACCCTCTGCCATGTCTGTGGGGTGATCTGGAGCTCTGAGCAGGCCTGACCCACACAGCATCCTCTGCAGAGCAGAAGCACCTTTCCTGCCCTTATGGGCAAACGCTCATTTCCCCAGCAGTTTCTGCCATGGGATCTCCCTGGGCAGGCTGAGCGCTGACCCTGGCAGGCGGCAGAGTCCCTGTCCCGGCACAGCCCTGGGGTGCAGGGACCCTGCTCTGCAGGACAGCCCTGGGCACCCCTGGGTGCTCACCCGACTTCACAGCTGTTCAACATTGCCTGACAAGAGCCCCCTCCTTACAGATCCCACCAGCTGTGCCTGTGCCAGTTTTAGGAGATGCCTCCAGGAGCTACAGCTGCATTGCCCTGCACCCAGAGACTTACCACGGCAAGGGCTGCAAAGGTTTCTCCTCCAGTGAGCTCTCAGTCATCCTCCCAGTCCTGACCACCTTTAATCTCTCTCGGCCTTGCTCGTCTCCCTGAGATCCCCAGGCAGAGCCCTCAGCCCTGCTGCGTGTGCAGAGGAGCTGCTCCTGGGCAGAGCTGTCTCTCTGCAGCGCTGCCGCTTGCCAGGAGCTCCCTCTGTCCCAGGAGCCCAGCCCAGCTCAGCAGCACAGGAGCAGCCCAAGGCGCATTAATGACCCCTCTGGTGGCTTTGGTGCTGAGCCCATGAACTTTAGACCCTGAGGAGAAGCTGAAGAAACTTCTCAAGAAGTCAAAGTCAGATACAAACTCCAGAGTTTCTTGTAAAGCTAATGAATCCCATTGGGGAACACTACTGAGGAACTGTCCCCAGGGTCGGTTAGAGCAGAAAACTGGAGGCAGAGATGACAGGTCAGGTAGAGCAAAGCAAAGGTCTGTTGGAAAGTAAAATGTGGGAAAGCAAGCTGTGTGGTTCCAACCACCTGGATGATAAAGGAAGATCAATACTAACATGACCATCCGGATGGTCGAAGACATAATAGTAACATAGTAAAATATAAAGGTCCTTGGACAGATTACTTTGAAGTACGTTTCTCGTAACTGTAAAAAGTTATAGCCCAGACTCGTGAGAATGGGATCTCGGGCCCGATAACCGCCCCCAAGTGCATGGGATGTGTGGATGTCCTTGGGCCTGGTCTGTGAATGAGTGGAAAAACAAGTGAGACAAATATCACTTGAGTTTAGTGTGTTCTTAATAACAATTAGTGGAAAAACACCTTTTTGTAAACATCTTAGTCCATGCCTGTATCTGTAAATCCTATAAATTGTCAATGGTGAATAAAGCAAGCAGCCTAAGCCTAGGCCTAGGTCAGCTCTCTGCTTGGCCAGGCTCTGCGCTCCTTCCTGAACAAGATCTCTGCCTCTGCATGAATTTCTGTCTGCATCCCGGTATGCGTCGTTCCTAATTGCCGCAAAGGTCTCTCTGATGCTGAGTAAACCTGGATGTGTTTCATTAACCAAGGAGCCAAGCCCAGACCTCCAGCCCCTGGGAAGTCAGATCTGTCCCTCACATGTTGCCCAGGGCCCTTCCTGGGGTAGTGTGATGTGGGGCTGTACAAGGCCAAGGGCAGGACTATGGTCCCACACCTCCCACGTTCCTGGCTGGGGACAAGGAGGCCATGGGGCCCCTGTGCTGGAAGGACAAGGTGTCTCCTCACAGGCATCAGAGGTGCAGACAACAGCCATAGCCAAGGGGAGAAGGAGCTCATGTCTGGTGGGGGCTTTCAGCCTCTTTACATCCCTTGATCACCTCCACCACAGCCTGTCCTGTGCTGTGGCATCCCCTGCACCTCTTTCCCTGCAGGCTGCAGACATCCCCCTGCTGCCCCACCTGGCTCTTGTCTGAGCATCTTCCTTCCTTTGCTGAGCTCTCTCCATCCTCCCCAGCTGTCCCTTGGAGCACAAAGCCTTGGGCTGATGCAGACTCCCTCTGCTGACCTGCTCCACCACAGCACTGCCCTTCCAGTCACATACCTTTCTGCTCATGTCCAGCCTGGACCTCCCCAGCTGCACTTTGGGCCATTATTTCTTTCTCACACTCTTTCCCACTATGAAGGAAGCCTCCACCATCTCTGAAACCACCCTTCAAGCACTCTCAGGCTACTCCTGCACTGCTGCAGCCTCCCCAGCGCTGCTGGGCCAAAGCAGCCCAGGTCCCTCAGAGGTGCAGACTACAGCCATAGCCAAGGGGAGAAGGAGCTCATGTCTGGTGGGGGCTTTCAGCCTCTTTACATTGTTTGATCATCTCCACTCCTCCTCATGCAACCCCGTGTGCAGCTGCCTTGTTCATGGTGAGCGTGCACCACGGGCTTGTGTGGGGACCTTGGACTGCCTAGGCCCTTCTCCTCAGGGTCACTGCTCAGCGTGTTGGGTCCTGCTCTGTCCTCATGGATGGGGTTATTGTCCCACCCTGATACAGAACTGGTCAGTTCATCTTGTCAATATTCAAGAGTTTTCTGATGGGTAAATAGCAGATGCGAGGAGCTCTGCCTGGGGACAATGTCAGCTGAAGGTTGAGGAGTCAGCATGAGAGGGCAGAACAGCATGGGCAATGTTGTGGTCACTGGACATCAGCTACTGACCCACTGATGAGGAAGAGGAATTAGATGAGGCCTCCTTCAGACAAATGAAAGAAGCCTCATGTTTCCAGGGCCGTGTCCTCCTGGCAGACCTGAGATATCCCAATATCTGAAAGGTACCATCATCCAGGAGGGGTTGGAGCTCATTGACAACATCTTCCTGATACGGGTGACTGAGGAGTCAGTGGGGTGAGGTGCCCTGTGGGACTTCACACTTACAAACCAGAAAGAGTTGGTCAGGATGGAACAGTCAGGGATGGGAAAGTGGAGCTGAGGCTCCTGGGAGATGATAAGAAAGCAAAGAGCACAGCTGTTGTGCAGCATTTTTTACCCTTTCTCAAATACACTATCACAAAGGTGCTGCCAGCATCACTGAGTGGCTCAGATTTGGCAAGGAGTGGGTCCAGCTGAAATCGGCTCTGTCTGACATTGCTCAAACTCCTGTTGTCCTCTTAGAGAGGTGACAACTGTAGCACAGCCACACTCACCCCCTGTTCCAAGACTATGTAAATCCAGTACAGGGTGGCAACGTGTCAGATGTTACAAACTACTTGATCATGGAGAAGAAATGGAAAAGATCTTCTGTCAGCAACCTGACAAAGTCTTCTGTCAGTGAGCAGGTTCCTGTGGGGAACTGTAATTGCCCTGACTTTCACTGGCCAGGCAAAGCAGTGGGTGACAACAGTCCAGGATGCTGAATCATCTTCTTGACATGGCTGCCTGGCCAAGAATGGTGATGCTCACCTGGTTCTGAAACTGGGAAACAAGAAAGAGCTGGTGAGGGATGTGAACATCAGTGTCCAGCTTGGCTGTTGTGACCAGGACACAGTGGGGTCCCAGGCACCAGAGAGGAGGGAAGAAGGCCAGCAGCAGAGCACAGGCTGGTGGAATCCAGAGAAGTCTTGTACATAACTGGAGAACACCCAGGAGTGGATGGGGCTCAAGTCAAGTGTTACTTGAGAAACTCAGACAAAATTATAGAACAGGAGATGGGTCATTTGACCAGGTCCCTGAACACAAGTATCACTGTGCACAGCACCTGAGATTCCCAGGAACACCCACCTCTCGGTCCAGAGGTGTGTGACTCCTCTTGAGGTGTCCTGGCCTGTCTCCTCACCCACGTGGTGATTTAGGTACCCACTTTTCCGATATATTCAGTCTTTATCAGGAGACACTCCAGATCAATATGAACAGCAGACTGCTGAAACCACCCGTTCTGGGAAGGGAGGGAAGGGTGAGCAGGGAATGAAATAGAGGAAATACTGCTTTGTTGCTGTTTATTATGGAAATGCTCACTGTTTGGCTGTTTCTGAAATCCCCCTAATCATCCGCACCAGACTTGAAGCCTTTAGGAAAGTGACGCACAGAGCCTTGGCTTGTAAGAGCATTTTAGATGTTAGTGAGCCCTCTGCTGCCGTGATCCTGAACTGCAGACGCTGAAAGAATGAAGAAACCTCTGATGAAGTGAAAAGCAGAAGCAAAACCCAAGTTCTGTGGGTGTTTGGGACCCCACGAAGGGCCATCACTGACACAGCTGTGAAGGAAACAACCAGTGCAGGTCCCTGTCCCTGGAGGCTGGTGAAGCAAAAGCCTTGAGACACTGGTTACGGGTGGGGAAGTTGATGTGGAAGTGGCTCTGATGCCATGTCAGCCCTTCATGTCTATTTACCATCAGGATGGCTGAGCCCTGACCCCAGAACCAGACCAAGGAGACCCTTTCTGTCTTATATTTCTCAGGCTCTGCCAGTGCTCACTGTGAGGGTATTTGTGTTTTGGGGGTGTGTTTGGTGCCAAGTGCTGTTGCTTTAACCACAAGGCTCTGGTTTTCTGACGATTTGGCAATGACTGTGAGATACTCCAAACCCATTCAGCTTCTTTCAGAGACCTGGCAATGGTCACCAATCACCTAAGCTGTCCCAGTCCCAAACTTGCTCGAATCCTCAATTTGGGTCCATGCTCCAGCACTGAAATGCACACGTTCCTTCTGCTGCTGCCCTAAACTCAAAAAGAAAAATCAGTCTATTCCACATTAGTATGACCAGCCCATGCTCTTCAGGTCTTCTTCTTTAACACACTTACTGCTACGCATGGACCTCTCTCTTCCTGCACTCCCATGTGTCTCACAAACCTTTCACTCTTGTTGTTCAGTAATGGGCCAACGCTCCAGGAGGCTCCATCCAAGTGTGGGCAGTGTAAGAGAGGAGCAGAGCAGGGTCAGCTCATGGGCCATGACTGAGCACAGCCACCCCAGCAGCAGCCATTCCCCATCTCCCAGGCACAGCCATGCCCGCAGTATGCAAATGGCACTGCCATATATGATTAGTCCGAGGGAAACCTACCTCCAAAAATATGCTTCCTATTCCCCTTCCACCCACAGACATCAACCACGTTCCACTTGTGTCTCAGACATGGTTGTAAGGATTTGCTGAAGTCATCAGCCATCACCCTTTTCTACCCCATGTTCCCTGATGTCCCCTCTCTCCCACACCACGCATGGCCAGTCACTGCTGCTCAGGTCCTCTCGCTCTTCAGAAGAGGTCTTGAACTTCTTGGCTCTTCCTGATGCTTGTTATAGTCTTTCTCCCTCCAGATCTCACAGTGAGATTACTTGTTCATGGTAGGGCCTTTGTAACCATCTCTTATGAAATTGTTGTCTTTTTGTGATCATCTGTGCAGGTGTTATCACCGAAAAGCACCAAATATATCAACTCTGATACAGAGTGAAATGCAATAAAACCTTGCTGAGTCACCCCCATAGCTGTGTCTTTCTGTGAGGAAAGGACAGTGTTGTGGAAGTGGGGAGAGTAGTGGTGGTCTGTTACCTGGAAGTCTACAAGGCATTCAGCATCATCCCCCACAATATTCTTGTGTCCAAGGCAGGATATTATAGTCTCTGTCAGTGTGCAATTAGATGGGTAAAAACAATCTGGAAGTTGTTTCCCAGGAGTGCACATCCACTTGACCCCAGAAAGTGTTCAAGATGTGTTTGGATAAAGCTCTGAGTAATGTGGTCTGAGGCTGCTTTGAGCAGGAGGTTGGTCAAGACACCTTCTGTCTTCATTTGTGCCTTTGAACTGACCTGTTCTCTGTTCCTTGAGTTTCTTTGGCTAAAAAAGAAACAACTTCCCTATGCCACCTCTGCCTCACACCAGAAAAAGGAGAACAGGTATGGAAGAAGGAGGATTTGGGGGCAATTCTGCCCAAGATGTGTACTCTTTCAAGCATAAAAAAGGTAGAAGAGAGAGAAAAAGCACTGGTCTAAGAACTTCATGCAGAAGGTCAGCTGCTGAAATGTAGCAGCTCTTTTGAGAAGCAAGAATGACTGTTGGGAATGAAATTAAAAAGTTTGGTTCATCATTATCATCATCACTGAGAATAAGGAGCTCCATGTGACTGTTACTGGTGATAGTATCACTATTGAAAAACATCTTTGAGAGCATCTCTGTTGTCTCTCAGCTCCAAAGCCCAGCCTGCTCATATTTTGAAAGGACAACTTCAGACTTCTGCCCCCCAGATCTCTACAACCATCTCCCATCAAAGGCCTTTTACCCCAAGAAGGGGAAAACTCCCAATGCTCTTCCTGGACAGTGTGATGTGGGGCTGTGCAAGGCCAAGGGCAGGACTACGGTCCCACACCTCCCAGGTTCCTGGCTGGGGACAAGGAGGCCATGAGGCCCCTGTGCTGGAAGGACAAGGTGTCTCCTCACAGGCATCAGAGGTGCAGACAACAGCCACAGCCAAGGGGAGAAGGAGCTCATGTCTGGTGGGGGCTTTCAGCCTCTTTACATCCCTTGATCACCTCCACCACAGCCTGTCCTGTGCTGTGGCATCCCCTGCACCTCTTTCCCTGCAGGCTGCAGACATCTCCCCTGGGGTCCACCTGGCTCTTGTCTGAGCATCTTCCTTCCTTTGCTGAGATCTCTGCATCCTCCCCAGCTGTTCCTTGAAGCACAAAGCCTTGGGCTGATGCAGACTCCCTCTGCTGACCTGCTCCACCACAGCACTGCCCTTCCAGTCACATTCCTTTCTGCTCATGTCCAGCCTGGACCTCCCCAGCTGCTCTTTGTGCCATTATTTCTTTCTCAAGCTCTTTTCCACTATGAAGAAAACCCCCACCACCTCTGAAACCACCCTTCAAGCACTCTCAGGCTACTCCTGCACTGCTGCAGCCTCCCCAGTGCTGCTGGGCCAAAGCAGCAGAGTAATGTTACAGTGCTTGGCAGATGGAAAGGCAGGGCTGAAACTGGGCAGCACGAGAGTGAGTAAGCCCTGCTGTCCCCAAGCACAGAGAGAAACAGGCTGGGAATGACAGACCCGTAAGGAAATGTGTGTTTAGTCAGTGGTGTCTCTGCTGCCCCTGAGGTACTTGGGCAGACGTGTCACTGATCTGTGGGAATGACAAAGTGCTGCTGACAGGCCCAGTGTGACAATGGTTTGTCTGCGCCTTGATCGTGTTATCCAGACAGTGAGAACAGGGTTGTGAAAAGAATGAAAGGAAATTTGGAAATGTAGCTATACCCAAGGACACCCCGGTGTGATGCGCTTCCTATTCATGGGCTGCCCTACATCTACTGGATAGAGAAGGGGCAGATCTTGTGATGCTTCAGAGGTGGGAACGAGTTTCTCGCACAAAGGCACTGAATCTGTCTGCAGTGCTGTCTGTGTGTCTGTCCCACACTCACTGTGAATGGGGATGGCTGCCCTGGACAGGACCATCGCTGACCCTCCCAATGCATGTAGGGGTGTGTGAGAGCCTTGGCACCTCACGTAACACTGCAGGCCTATAACGCATATTAAAGGGAATAACTGTCCTGAATTCCATTTGTCAATAGAATTATAGAATAATTTCAGCTCTAAGAGACCCTCAGGATCTTTGAGTCCAACCATAACGCAACTCTAGCACTAACCCATGTCCCTAATAAATCCATCTAAACATCCTTTAAACCCCTCCAGGGATGGTGACTCCACCACTTCCCTGGGCAGCCTGTTCCACTGCTTCACAACCTTTTCCATGAACAAATGTCTCCTAATATCCAATCTGAACCTTCCCTGGCACAACTTGAGGCCATTTCCTCTTGTCCTATCACTTGCTACTTGGGAGAAGAGACCAATTCCCACCATGCTACCACCTCCTTTCATGTAGTTGTACAGACTGATAAGGACTCCCCTCAGTCACCTGGGCACACGTTGCCTCATGTTCAGTTGCTGTCAACCAACATCCCCAGATCACACTCTGCCAGGCAGCTTTCCAGCCACTCTTCTTGAGCCTGTAGCGGTTGTTGTGACGCAAGTGAAGGACCTGGCACTTGGCCTTGTTAAACCTCAGACAACTGGCCTCAGCCCAACAATCCAGCTCATCCGGATCCCTCTGCATGACCTTCTCCCCTCCAGTGGATCAACACTCACACCCAACTCGGTGTCATCTGCAAAAGGTAAGTGCACTCAATCACCTCATCCAGATCATTGATAAAGAGATTAAACAAAATTGACCCCAATACTGAGACCTGGGGACACCACTGATGACCGGTCACCAACTGGATTTGGCTCCGTTCACCGCAACTCCTTGGACCCGGCCCTCCAGCCAGTTCTTTATCCATCGCAGATACAGCATCCAGGCCATGAGCTGCAGCTTCTCCAGGAGATGCTGTGGGATACGGTGTCAAAGGTTTTACTGAAGTCTAAGGACACAACATTCTCGTCCTTTCCCTCATCTGCCAGGGGGTCACCTTGTCATAGAAGGAGATCAGGTTGGTCAATCAGGACCTGCCTTTCATAAACCCATGTTGACTTGGCCTGATGTCTTGGTTGTCTTGTATGCGCTGCCTGATGTCACTTGGGATGATCTGTCAGACTGACAGTTCTGTAGTTCCCTGGATTGTCCTTCTGGCCCTTCTCGTAGATGGGTGTCACATTTTCCAACTTCCAGTCAACTGGGGCCTCCCCACTTAGCCAGGGCTGCAGCTGAATAATTGAAAGTGGCTCAGTGATCACCTCCGCCAGCTCCCTCAGCACCCTTGGGTGTATCTCATCTGGCCCTATAGACTTGTGGGTATCCAAGTGGTGTAGCAGGTCGCCAACCATTGTCCCTTGCACTACTGGGGCTTCATTCTGCTCCTTGTCCCTGTCTCCTGTCTCAGGGGGCTGGGTACCTGGAGCACAACTGCTCTGACTCTTAAAGACTGAGCCAGAGAAGGCATTTAGCATCTCAGCCTTTCCCTCATCGCTGTCACTGTGTTTTTCCCCACACACCAGAGGGTGGAGATGCTCTTAAATTATCCTTTTGTTGCTGATGGATTTATAGAAGTATTTTGTGTTGTCTTTTACCGCAGTAGCTGGGCTCAGGTCTGGTTGGGCTTCAGACCTCGTTTTGTTCCTGCATAACTTCACAGCATCCTTGCAGTCCCCTTGAGTTGTCTCCCAAAGGACTCGGCCAACCAGCCCCTTGAACAGGTCCAAGTCTGCCCTTGAAGGCCAAAGTACCAGTTCTGCTGAGCACCCTTCTAACTTCTCCAAGGATGATCAGCTCAATTATTTCATGATCACTACACCCAAGGTGACCTCCAATGAGTTCTTCTCTATTGACAAACAACAGATCCAGTGGGGCTCCTTCCCTGGTAGTCTCACTGACCAGCTGTGTCAGGAATTGTCTTCCGTACACTCCAGGAGCATCCTGGACTGTTTCCTCTCTGCTGGGTTGTACTTCCAGCAGACACCTTGTAGGGTGAAGTCCGCCATAAGAACAAGGGCTGGTGATCGGGAGACTTCTCCCAGCTTTCTGTAGAATATTTAATCTGCCTGTTCATCCTGGTTGGGTGGTCTGTAACAGTCTCCCACCAGGATATCTGCCTTGTTGCCCTTTGCCTTGATTCTTGCCCATAGACACTCAACCCTGTCATCACCCTCATAAAGTTTCAATCAAAACCCTCTCTAGCATACATGGCTACCCCACCTCCTCTCCTTCCTCGCCCGTCCTTCTGAACAGTTTATCACCATCCATTGCAGCGCTCCAGTTCTGAGAGTCATCCACCATGTTTCTGTGATGACAATTAAATCACAGCTTTTGTACCTCACAAGGGCTTCCAGCTCCTCCTGTTTGTTGCCCGTGCTGCGTGCATTCGTACAGATGCACTTCAGCTGTACCATTGATTGCACTGGGTAGGCAGACCGAAGGCCCTCAGATGCCAGCATGTCGCCCTTGGCTGTGTCTCTGCCACATCTGGTTTTGTCTCCTCCCCCTTCAAATCTTGTTTAAAGCCCTCTCAATAAGTCCTGCTAACTTAATATAGGGGGTCAATGGGGGTCAACGTGAGTCAACGGGGGTCAACTGGGGGCAAAGGGGATCAATGGGGGCTAATGGGGGTAAATGAGGGTCAATGGGGATCAATGGGAGTCAATGGGAGACAAAGGGAGTCAACGGGAATCAATGGGGGTCAATGGGGTCAATTTGGGGCAATGGGAGTCAATAGGGGTTAATGGGGGTCAATGGTAGTCAATGGGAGGTAATGGGAGTCAATAGGGATCAATGGGGGCTAATGGGGGTAAATGAGGGTCAATGGGGATCAATGGGAGTCAATGGGAGACAAAGGGAGTCAACGGGAATCAATGGGGGTCAACGGGGTCAATTGGGGGCAATGGGAGTCAATAGGGGTTAATGGGGGTCAATGGTAGTCAATGGGGGGCAATGGGGGGCAATGGGGATCAATGGGAGTCAACGGGGATCAACGGGAGTCAACGGGAGTCAATGGGGATCAAGAGAAGTCAATGGGGGTCAATGGGGGACAATGGGGATCAATGGGGAGTAATTTAGGGTTCTGCTCAGTGCAGAACAACACTTGGATTTCTTAAAGACAAGTGAAACTTCAAGAATTCAGTGGCAGGTTCACTCTATTATTTACTGCATGGGGGAAATACGCCAAGCCGAATGCTGCTGGCCTTCTCTGCAGGTGCCTGTACCCGGTCACGGAGCAAACTGTCAGGATTCGCCCCTCCCTGAAAACCGTTCGCACTGGGGTCCATGCTTAAAGCTCCAGTGGCAAACTTCTCTGATTCCACGTGGGCTTTGTTGTGTTGAGCTGTAGACATCGTTTATTGTCCATAACCTTGCAGGTGCTGTTTTGCCTGGACGCAAATTCCTTTCTTCTCAGCAAAGTGCAATATAGGCCTTATCTTGAAAGTGTTCAGTGTAGTTTGTAGTTGCTTTTGGTAGATATGAGCAGAAGTTTACAGCTTAAAATTTTAGCAAATCCAGCCTACCAAGTAACATGAAGCAAAGAGTATATTAAAAATCATACAACCTTATGTCCCTAAATAATTGATTATATTTAGTGTGCATCTACTTAAGGTAAATGATTACTATTAAACTTAAATTGGGCTCATCCATTGACCTCTGAGTAGTAAAACCCTTGCCACACAGCTTACTTATTTAGCTGGGAGAGCTCAAAGCGGGCTCCTCCAGGCTGTCGCATTTATGGAGTGAAGTGGTTGATTCGTAGTCAAATTGCACACAGCAGGAAAAGTCTGCATGAGACTCACTGTGCTCACAAGTTCCCGGCGTTCAGTTGCCGTTCTGCTTCCTTGTGGGTCTCCTGGCAGGAGTTCTTGGCCTGGTTACAGCTCAGGCCCTTCCCTCCTCTGCATTCTGGACCAAACTGCTGCGGGTTTGGCTGGGGGTGATTGGGGGGTCGAGTGCATCTGCCACACATGGCAACCCAGAGAGAACTGAGCCAGCCAACGGGATCCTTTCCGCAACATCCTCATAGACACCTGGAGCAAGGAGCGTGGCATTGAGTGTGTCTGTGACACCCCCATCGTGCACCAGCCGCTGGGAACATGGAGCGGTGCAGCAGACTGTTCAAGACTCTGCTCAGAGTGGGATGGGTGGTGAACTTTTAGAAACTGGGATGGAAATTTAGCAGCCAGGTGCCCAGGGCTGAGCTGGCCTGTGCCTCCCAAGGGACATCCTGACCCTCCCCACCCAGGCACAGGGTCACAGTGGGGCCCTTTGTGACCTCACTTGGTGACACCCACTGCCCCGCATGTGATCAGCGCAGCTGTGTCCCCAGCCCACACTGTCCGACAGGACGGTGACGGGACAGGGTGCGAGCACGGAGCTGGCGAGAGCCCCGAGCGTAGCCCACGTCTGTCAGAGAATCAGAGAATTTTTTGGGTTGGAAGAGACACTTGAGATCATCGAGTCCAACCACAACCCAGCTCTAGCTGCCCCGGCAGACTCTGCTGCCCCTGGCAGACTCGGAGCAAGGAGCTCCTGAGCTCAGCTCACGTCTTTCCCCAACGAGGAGCACACGAGCGCAGCCCACACCTTTCACCGCTGCCTCTGGCAGAGCTGCAGCACCGAGGAGTTTTGAGGAAGCGTCCGCCTTCCCCACCCTTAGTCCTTCCATTTGTCTGCAAAATGGCGGAGAGGCCCCCCATCCAACCTAGGCTGGCCTGGCAGGAGGAGGTTGGGGCTCCCCAGGAGGTCAGATCTCCACCAGAGCCCAACCAGGTGGATGTGGTCCAGCCACTGCAGATCGGTGAGTGAGGGGCCCTGATTGTCTGGGCGGGGTGGGGCCCAGCGATCGCTCTCTGCTCCACACCAGGATCACGCTTCCCCTCACGCTGGCAGGGGGTTCCATGGCTGGTGGGCATGATGCTGCCTGAAATCCAGGGCTGCTCCAAGCTGGGAGCCGGCCCCAGCAAAGCTTCTACGGGCAGAGGGGACCCAGGTCCTGCTGCAGGGCACGGGCAGCGAGAGGCAGCTGGGCGGGCAGGAGGCACCGTGCTGCGGGACGGGGACCTTTCCTGCCCGTCTGAAGCGAGTTCCTCACCCACTGCACTGGGGGCTTTCCCCATCCTGCCTGGTGCCAGCATCTCAGCCTGTCTGCCGGGCACCCTCCAGCCCCACACGCACGGGGAGACTGTGCCGGGGCAGCGGGCACCGGGATGGACGTGGGGCAGAGCTCCTTCCTCTGCTCTTTCCTGCCTGCAAACCCTCTCTGCAGCCCTCCCTGCTCTCCTCCTTTATTAGATGCTGGCTGGTTACCTGTCTACCAATTCGAAAGGAGACGCGTGGACTCCATCGTGTCCTTCATCAGCAGCCCAGAAAAGGTAACCGTGGCCGTTTGGAGGGCGGCTGAGCCGGTGTCTGCTGACAGGGGCTCTGCTGCGGGGCTGCTGGAGGGAGCTGGCTGGGCAGAGCTGCTGCTCCCAGGTCTCCAGTTGTCACTGGATCCCCGTGCTGTGGTGCCACTGGCTCTGTGTCCCCATCTCACACTCCCTGTTTGTCTCTCTGTCCCCTGGCTGCCAGGAGGAGAGTCAGAAGATTCCATTTCTTCAGAACATTTGTGACCTTTGCTACAAAAGCAAGCGCCACGGCCTCCCACAGGGCCTAGATCTCTTCTGCCAGAGATACGAGCTGGCAGAGAATATCAAGGTGAGGGGACACCTGGCGTCTCTGGGGAAGGGGGCGATGCCCCCGGCACCCTGTGAGGACAGCGTTGGGCAGGGCCGGGGGCTGGTGGCACTGGGTGCTGGTGGCGCTGGGTGCTGGTGGCGCTGGGTGCTGGTGGCACTGGGTGCTGGCAGCTGCCACGTCCCATCCCGGCTGTGTTCTGCAGGTGCTGCTGGAAGAGGAGCCCAGAAACAAAGTGCGCACGGCGGTGCGGTGGAACGCCATGCTTGCCATTGCCGAATTGAGGTACCTGCCCATCCCTCCCGCGGACCCCTGCACAAGATCTCAAGGCACTGCTCCAAATACCAAAGTGTGACTGGCTCCCCTCTCTCTGCAGCGCGGTGGAGAGGGCGCTGGAGGGCAAGGAGGCAAGCCTCCTCCAAGCCTGCTTCTCTAGTGTCTTCTTGCTTCCTCCAGAAGAGAAAATGCAGGATATGGGCCGTTATCTCTTCTTAAAAGTAAGTGCTTGGTGAACTACGGGAGCCCACAGTCCCTCTGGCTGCTCCCTGTTCACCCCGTGCTGATATATAACCAGAGATACAAGGCAGGGTTGGTCTCAGCTCTGCTTTCACACCCTCGTGCCTTCGTCCGCTGCCAGTTGTCCTGGCCGCATCCAGTGCCAATTGCCGCTCTGCCTGTAGCAGATTATTTGCCCCTGAGTCTCTCCCAGGCCCAGCAAATCAGCACAGGAGTTGCCTCTTGCCACTGAGAGTTCAGATCAGTCCCCCGTGTGTGAAACAGATGGCAGGAAACACGGCCAAAACTCGTTGTCTTCTTGCAGGCCATGGAAGCCATGGACAACATGCTGCAGGCATTGGTGCTCGGCTCTTCAGCCTCCAGAGTCAGCGAGCTGCTCCAGAATATCTTCCAGGTCTGGCGTGTGCAAAGAGTGGGCTTCACAAGGGCTGTTCCTCACTCTGGAGGTGACAGTGCCACCCGTGCCGTGCAGAGAGCGCTGCCGGGAGGGTGCCCACCTCCCTGGGGAGCCAGGGGCTGCCCGCCAGGCTCTTCTGCAGCGCAGTGGCCACAGAGGGTGGCATCTGCCTTCCTGCCTGGCCACGGGGCTGGCCCGGGGGGTTTGTCCCAAGCCTGCGAGGGGTCCGAGGAGAGGAACCCCACTACAGGCTTTGCTCGAGAACAGAGTCCAGCCCAGGAGTTGGGCGGTGCTGCTTCTGCTGGAGTGCTGGCTGCTCCCAGGGCTCACCAGCAGCTTCTCTCTTCCCAGATGCTCTTGACATACACCAGCTCTGAGAGAGAATGTGTGCAGGAGAGGGCTGTGGGGAGGATAGAGAAGATGAGCTCTGCGCTATTCAGACATCCCACGCTGGCGGTAAGGAGCCAGGCACCCTCCAGCCGGGCCGTCTCCCCATCCCTGCACCCCAGAGCGGCCTGCAGCTCTCCCCATGCGGGGCTGCTGCCCAGGCAGCTGCTTTGGGAGCTGTGGCCGGCACGGGCCTGCAGAGCCCTGACGGCCCACAGAGCCAGCCCTGGACACGCGCTTGGGTTCAGGGCTTTGGCACCAGTATCCCAGCAGCAGCCCCAGTCCCGCTGGCCGCCAGCAAGCCCTGGTTCACGGCAGGGCCAGCACCCTGTGCCCATGAGTCCAACCCTCCTCCCTCACCCCGGGCCTCTCTTCTCATCCTCCCCGTGCAGCCACTGCCGCCCCTGCTGCCAGTTTTGCTGCGGGCTCTGCCACCAGCACCGTCAGGCATCTCTGCAGGGCTGCTGGCACTGCCTGGCTAAGCAGCAGCATCAGGGCGCTCGGTGTGACTTGGCTTCACTTCCTTCCTTTCTTTCCTTTCTCCCATAGTCCTGTGCGAGACACCTCAGAACTTCTGAGAGGACAGACATCGTCCTCGTGTTCATCGAGGCGATAAGAGACGCCAGCATCTTTGACAAGAAGCGGGCAACAGACTTGCTGGACATGGTCATGGAATTCCCTGACTTCTGGCTGGTGGATGTAAGTGGCCTGTGGCTGGATTGCCCTGCCAGGCTGGATTGCCCTGCCCTTCAGCCCTGTCAGGCCTTGTTCCTCCCTCCATCCCTCCCCCCCAAGCCCTGGTGTCTCAGGAATCTGAAGCCACACGAAGGTGGCAGAGAGGGATGGAACGGGCAGCTGAGGAAGTGGCTGCACTCCAGTGGCAGTGCCATCCTCACCTGTGTCTCCTCCAGCTGCCAAAGATCATGAGATGCATCCACAAAAACCTGGACAGCATCAGCACAGCACCAGCCCGGCAGAGCGTGGCGTCCCTGCTTCTCCTCATGGCTGACAGGAGACCCGGGGAGGTGCTCACAGCGCTGCTGAGGATCGCTCCACCAGGAGACAGGTACTGGCCCCAGAAGCCATGAGGGCTTGTTCACTGTGGGGATAGGGGCACAGAGCCAAGGAATCCTGCAGGACACCCCCGAGGAGCAGGACCCTCCATCCCACCACGCTTTCCAGCGCTGGGGGTCAACCAGGCCCGCAGCAGCCACAGCTGAGCGAGCCAGCCCAGAGCCCCCCACGCTCTGCCAGCCCCACGGGAGCACCAGCTCAGCCTCTGCTGCTGCCCAGGGCATCCAACCATCCTGCAGCGCTGAGCCCGGACACGCTGCTGTGGCCCAGGCTGCCCTGCTGACAGCGCTCTCCTGCAGGGCTGCCCTGGACATGTGGGACATGATGATCTCCACACCCCAGCCTCTGAAGAAGATCTTAAAGAACTTGCGCGAAAGACTCCTGGTCATAGACTCCACGTTTCCCGGAGGCGTCATCAGTGGGTCAGAAAGAGCTGACATGGTGAGCAGGGCAGCATCAAGAGGAGCAATGTTGGCAGCTGGGGCTGGGGCATTGGGGGAGGCGGTGGCTTGGCCTTGGCTGGGGGTCAGGCAGTGGCTGACAGCTCCAAATGCCCTCCCTGCCGTGCTGGGGCCTGATGGCTGCCTGGGGAGCTTTCCAGGCACAGAGTCTCTCCAAGACATCTGCCCACGGGGGCCTTTGGGAAAAGGGGCGGCTGAGCAGGGCACAGGGAGTCACTGCTTTTCTTCCCTCCCTGCCCTGGCCCTGCTCTCCTGTATCTCCGTGGCTGTGCCCATGGCCACCACCTGCCAGGAGGCTGCCACAGAGATTCCTGTGCCACCACCTGCCACGGAGCTGGACAGGAGGCTGGTGCTCAGTGACCGGCTTTTTTTGCCAGGGTGGTCTTTGACCCTTTCACAAAAATGAAACTGTTTTTCATACAGGCAAGAAAAATACAGTCCCTCCTGCCACAAGTTGTGGGGTTGCTCGACTACGGCAACACAGAAATGAAAAGGAAAGTCCTGGCGTTCTTCCGCAGCGTGATGGGACATCTGGAGAGGGAAGAGGCCAGACCCGCTGTCGAGCAGCTGGAGGAAAAGCTCCTGCCCCTCTTTGACGATGTAAGGCTGATGACGGAGCCTGAGCCCTGCGGGTGGGCAGCCTGCAGTGCCAGCTGCCCTTCGGCCCAGCCCCGTGGGCAGCACTGGGAGCAGGCTCTGCTCCCCTGGGCTCTCGTGGGATGGCTTCTGGGCTTTGCAGCCCAGCACAGCTCCCTGCTGCACAACCTGACCATGGAGCATCTCCCCTCATGTCAGCCCCGATACTGCCCCTGCTCACCATGGGCAGAGAGCTGCTGGGATTGAAGTCCGCCTTTCTTCCTTCCTCCCAGGAGTCCAGCCAGCTGCGAGAGCTCTCCATCCGCCTCTTCCGAGAGCGGGTGCAGTCCGTGATGGCGCACGACAAGAAGAGGATGAAGAGCTACGTGCACCGTGCGCTGCTCCCCCTCTTCTTTCGTTTGAGCGACCAGAGCAACAACGTGGCCAAGGTACAGATCTCCACGCTGAGCACTGAGGCACAGAAGGGTGTGCTGGCAGCACACGGGTGGCCTGGGCACCAGGGGACAGGGCTGCTGGCAACTGGCAGCTTCCTCCAGCCCATAGGAAGGGTCCCTACAGACCCAGCACGAGTAGCAGTAGAGAAGCTGCCATGGCCATTTCCACCACCTGCCATACCTGGTCCCACAGGGCTCAGCAGCAGCCCGTGGCCACCGAGGCCTAAACAGGCGCATCCCTACGGGCTCCTCAGCTGTCCCTGCAGGCGCCGGGTCTCAAGCTTTGAGCCTCAGTCCCTGTCCCCCAGGGCTGTGCACAAGAGAGCCCCAGATGTTTGGGCCAGGGCAAGTCGCTGGCCCCAAAGGGCAGGTGTTCCAGGAACAAAGCCAAGAACAGGAGGACACCAGGTCTCCTTACGCAGACGGTGGGTGCCATGTCCCATCTTCTGCTGTCCCGCAGGCCGCCAGGGAAGCCCTCCTTGGCGCAGCAGAGCTCCTGGAATGGAAACAGCTCCAACACCTGGTGCGGACTCGGCAGACATGGAGGACTGGAGAGAGCTTGGTGAGAACAGCTAAGGCCCAGGCTGGCTGAGGGCTGCCCCACATGTCTGGGCTGTGGGCTCTGCAGATGTGCCTCGCCCGCCCTGCTGCAGCCCCGAGCTGCACCCTTGTTCCCTGTCCTCAAGAACAGAGCCCCCAAGGGCTCTCCCCTCTGCCCCATGCCCGGCGGGAAGGAGGGCGCTCAGCACCCCTGGGACCACTCTGCCTGTGTCTGTCTCTCAGCCTCAGCCCCACAGGGCTCCTGGCTGGGGGGCAGCAGAGGCCTGCGGGGAAAGGGGAACCTGGGTTACTGGGAGGAGGGACTGGTCCAGCCAGCTCGGGGTGGGGTGCAGACAATGACATGCTCACACCTTTGTGCCCTCTCCAGGTGGAGCAGGACAGGAGCAGGGCTCAAGAACTCTTGAGTCAGAGCCTGCCATACTTGAGGGATGCTCAGGCCAGCTTGCGAGAGGCGGCCGTGAGGTTCATCGGTGAGTCACAGCCCCCGGGCCCCTCTTTCAGCAGCCTGACCCCAGTCCCCGCCGCTGCCCAGGCGCAAGGAGCAGCCCTGTGGCTGCCAGAGCCCCGGCCGCCCCGTGCAGGGCCTTGGCCTCCCCTCCCAGCCCTGCCCACGTGGGTGGCCTTGGTGGCCGCCTTGCTCGGTCCCGCTATGTCAGCTCTGGGCTATCCCCTGGGGCCAGCTCTGGTGAGGGGGAGGCAACAGGGGTCTGACGGAACTCTGTGCTCAGGGCTGGCTGCGCGGCCCCTGAGGGACCGAAGGGAGGAGGAGAAGCTGGCTGAGATCTGCAGTGGTGAGTAGGGAGCTTGCTCAGGAGGGGATGCCTGGGGGTCTCTGCAGATGTGGGAGATCATCTGGGCTCTGCTCCTTTCTGTTGCAGCCCTTCAGCCCTTGGAGAAGGACAGTAAACCCTCCATCCGCTCCCTCGCTACTCAGACCATCCTCATCCTGAGCAGTCCAAGGGAGCAGCCACGATCGCGATGGTCCCTGCAGGCCCTGTGCTGCTGGCGTCACCGACCCAGGTGGAGGAGCAGCTCTCCTTGCGGAAAAACGGCTGCATTTTAATAAAGAGCCCTTCTTGAAGCTGGGTTGGATGTCTGCCTTTCCCAAGGACCCCAGAACCTCTCTGATTGCTGTGGCACTTTTGAGAGCACAGCCCGGCATCACGGGCAAGGGTGACAGAGCAGACAGGAGCACTTGCAATGAGGGCAGCTGAGATGAATCTCACTGGGCCAGTGGGGTTTGTTCCTGGAGTCACACACAGAAATGTCAGGGTCTGCCAGGCACCCACATCTGAGCTGGCATCCTGGACTCCTTCTGCACCCAAAGATGTGCAGAGACAGAGTCTGTCCCTTTTACACACGGAGGCACAAGTCACAGTGTCCGTCTGGCCTCCTGTTGCCACTCCCAAGGGACGGGTGGCACCTCAGCCCTGTGGTGCGTCACCCTGCTCTGCACCCATCTGACATGTCCCACATCATGAGGAGTGGACACGTGGACACTGCTTAAAGGAACCACAACCCAGCGCTGATTTTAGGCAGTTTGCATGGGATGTTACTCCCAGCGCCAAGCGACAGTCACCTTCCTTGTCTGGCTGGCAATGCTGTGCTGGATGCACCCAGGATACGGGTCCCTCTCTGCTGCCAGGACACACTGTTGGTTCATTGTCAAGGTTTAAGGCAAGGTGACAATAAACCATGGCAGACGCTCCCTGTTATCCCCTCGTTTCCCGCGACCCCTTCCTTTAGATCAGAAAGATGATTGGGAAGAGGAAAGGAAGAGAGACTTAGACTTCAAGTTGGAGAGTTTTAAAGGGTTAATACATACAAAATATACAAACCCAATGTCAAGTGCTGGATGTGGAGCTGGCGTCACTCAGCAGAGCTGGGTGTGCGGGGCTGGCGGCTCCAGCAGCTGCAGGCCAGTTGCCCCGAAGTCATGGGTGGGACTGCACAGTAACCAGAACCTGGGTGCAGGGTGCCTGTAGATCTCAGGCAGACAGACAGACAGGGTCCTCTCCAGATGCCGGCCATGGCCGAAGAGAGCGTGACCCTCGTGATCACCCTCTGATATAGGGGGTATGACGATTACGGGATGGAATACTTCCATTGGTCAGTTCTAGTAAGCTGTTCATCCACCCCTCCTCAAACACGCCCCTCTCACAACAGAATGTGGGAAAACTTATCAGTCTTTTCTAGCTACCACAGTAATAAATCTAAACACGAGCTTCTTCAGCATTCTGTTGCTCTCTTATCAGCACTGAGTGCAGCATCCTAGGAAAAATACGCAGGCTAAAACTCATAAAAGTGCAGCCACCTAGAAGAAGTGAGCTGAAAGAAAAAATCACTGAGAGAGAACCGGTCTGGATTTTAATGAAACGAGGACACCTCCCTATCTGGTTATAGTCATCAATGTCCCATTGTCATAGCAGCCAAAACCCTTAGGACGCCACCAGCCACAAAGCGTGGAGTTTACGTGCATTATACATCTATTTCACCGAATCACAGAATCCCAGAATGTCAGAGGTTGAAGGGACCTGGAAACCTCATCCAGTGCAATCCCCCCATGGAGCAGGAACACCCAGCTGAGGTTCCACAGGAAGGGGTCCAGGCGGGTTTGAATGTCTGCAGAGAAGGAGACTCCACAACCTCCCTGGGCAGCCTGGGCCAGGCTCTGCCACCCTCACTGGGAAGAAGTTGCTTCTCAAATTCAAGTGGAACCTCCTGTGTTCCAGTTTGCACCCACTGCCCCTTGTCCTGTCACTGGTTGTCACCCAGAAGAGCCTGGCTCCATCCTCCTGGCACTGCCCCTTTCCATATTGATCCCCAGGAATGAGTCCCCCCCTCAGTCTCCTCTTCTCCAGCTCCAGAGCCCCAGCTCCCTCAGCCTTTCCTCACCCGGGAGATGCTCCACTCCCTTCAGCATCTTGGTGGCTGCGCTGGACTCTCTCCAGCAGTTCCCTGTCCTTCTGGAACTGAGGGGCCACAACTGGACACAAGATTCCAGGTGTGGTCTCCCCAGGGCAGAGCAGAGGGGCAGGAGAACCTCTCTAACCTACTCACCACCCCTTTCTAATCCACCCCAGGTACCATTGGCCTTCCTGGCCACAAGGGCCCAGTGCTGGCTCATGGTCACCCTGCTGTCCCCAGGACCCCCAGCTCCCTTTCCCCTACACTGCTCTCTAATAGCTCATTCCCCAACTTACACTGGAACCTGGGGTTGTTCCTACCCAGATTCAAGACTCCACACTTGCCCTTGTTATATTTCAGTAAATATTTCCCGCCCAACTCTCCAGCCTGTCCAGGTCTCTGATGGCAGCACAGCTTCCAGTGTCACCACTGCTCTCAGCTTGGTGTCACCAACAAACTCGCTGACAGTCACTCTGTTCCCTCATCCAAGTCATTGATGAATACATGGAACAATACAGGCCCCAGCACTGACCCCTGGGGCACTGCACTGGATCCAGGTCTCAACTGGACTCTGTCCATTGCCCACGACTCTCTGGCTTCTTCCCTTCAGCCAGTTCCCAGTCCACCTCACCACCCGCTCATCCAGACCGCACTCCTCAGTTCAGCTGTGAGGATGCTGTGCAGACTGTGTCCAATGCCTCACTCAAGTCAAGGGAGATCACGTCCACCGCTCTGCCATCATCCATCCACCTCGTTACGTCTTCATAAAAGTCAGTGAGGTTGGTCAAGCACGATTTCCCCTTGGTGAAGCCATGTTGACTGCCCCTAATGACCCTCTTATCCCTTGTATGACTTGAGATGGCACCAAGGAGAAGTTGTTCCATCATCTTCCCAGGGGTGGAGGTGAGGCTGGCCAGTCTATAGATACCTGGATCCTCCTTCTTGCCCTTTTTGCAGACTGCAGTGACATTTGCTTTCCTCCAGGCCTCAGGCACCTCTCCTGTTTCCCACGACTTAGCAAAGATCATGGACAGTGGCCTAAAGTGACCTCAGCCAGCTCCCTCAGCACCCGCAGGTGGATCCTATCTGGACCCATGGATTTATGGATGTCCAGATTGTTTAACTGGTCCATAACCCAGTCCTCATGAACCAGCCTCCTCCAGCCTCATGGGGGAACACTCCACTTTCCCCTAATCTGCCCGAATCTGGGGGCACATGGCAGGTGGGAAGGAGGTGTCGTTTACAGTGACACCCCAGGTGTCTGGGCTCCCTCAGTCACTCTGCTTATGGCCATGGTGTGGCCAGAGAGGACCCAGGTGTCCGAGTGCTGGCACAGCAGTGGAAGCATGGACACGGACACACATCCACACGCAGGCGTAGCTTTGCTGAAGGGATTTACTGATTAGGAGAGGGAAATGGCCCAGGGCTCCCAGGGGATCAGATGGGGTCATCCAGGGATGCTCATCTCCTCATGCCGCTGGAGGGGGACAGGACACGGCTGTCGCCATCAGTTTCAGTTCTGAAATCAGAGCCCAAAATGAGACCTCCAGTGTCAGCTGGGACATGAGGGGAGGCTTCTCCCCACTGTCTCTCTCTGCAGAGACCCAGGGAAGGAGAGAAGAGTTGGAGCCCTCAATCAGCCCAGGACAAGACTTGGTTCTCCTGAGATCCACGTGGCACCCAGAGCTCCTTGGCCAGTGTGTCATTAGCCCCGGATGCCCCTACATCTCCCAGAACCCTGCCCAGCCCTCAGGGTGATCCTTGGGGTCTGTAAGGCCCCAGAGCCCCAGCCTGGCCTGCACGGTGACCCTCTGGGTCCGTAGAGCCCCGCTGGGTGCAACAAAAGTCATGGGGGCAGCTCTGTCCAGCGTGGCCTGGGACACAGGGCATGGACAGTCTCCTCTGTTTGCTTCTAGATCCACGTTCTGCCCACCCAGGACCCTTTGTGGGGCTGGAGATGCCCTGATGCTGCTCACCAGCAATGGAGGAGATGGGTGCACTAGCACTTCAGCATCTGGAAGATCTGGAACCTGGTGTTTCTGCTGCAAAACATCATCCACCCTGACAGACAGAGGGAGCTGGGGAGAAAGGTTGGGTGAGGGACACACTTGGGTGCACTGGGAGGCAGGGGAAAGCAATGGGGTCCTTGGGGAAGGTGACTCCAGGGAAAATGGGGTGCGTGAGCTTGTGTGGTGGGGCACAGAAAGCAGTGGAGGTCCTGGGGAAGGGGCTGTGTCCTGGGGTATCCTGGGGTGCACTGGGCTGTAGTGGGTTGTGATGGGGTGGAAGGGAATGCAATGGGAGCCCTGGGCAATGGGGCATCCCTGGGAAAACACTGGGGAGCAGGGATGTTCTGTGGGGCTGCAGGGGGTGCATGGGAGTGTACTGGGGCACACTGGCATGTTCTGGGGCACACCGGGATGCCCTGGAGTTTCGTGGCCGTGGGAGGGAGGGTGTGGGGCAGCAGAACTTGTGACACCTACCGCAGCCCTCTTCACTCGCCCCAGTTTGAGTCCCTCCTGTAGAGAGACCATGAGACCTCACTGGTCACTGGGATGTCCCAGCCCCAGCAAGGGAGGGGAGGACCAAGGTGCCCTCCAGTTCCCAGACTGGATGTCCTCCAAGTCCGCCCCACTACTCACATGCAGGAGAGACCCTCCACTTGCTTCCAGCAATGTTCCTGGAAATGCCTATGAAAGAAGAGAAAGGGGTTGGAGACAAATGGGGCTGTGGGTGGGGCACAGGTGTCCCCAGCCCCACCCAGGCCCCTGGATTCTCCCTCATCTGAGCCTGAAAATCCCTTCTGCTCCCCCCAACCTCATTCCTCCAAGTTTCACCTGGGATACCTGTTCATGTGGGGACCAGGGCTTGGGTTGGAGAAAAGGATAACATGGGAATTTGGGGCCTCCAAGGAGGATGGTGGCTGGGGGGGACCCAGAGGCAGGGCACTGTTGTGAACTCGCAGAACCCAAGGGACCGGGCTGGGGGTGCTGGAGGGACAGGACTGCATGGGATGCAAGTGAGGGGTAAAGAATTCAAGGGGAGGGGACACGGGGAATTCAAGTGAGGTTGTTGGTGGGGGCAGGAGGAAGAGGACAGCAGAGGAACAAAACGCGGGGATCGGGAAAGTGCTTGGGAGGGGGTGTTCAAGGAGGGGGATCTGGGGGCACTACCGCAGTGGACAGGGTGAAAGGCAAAGGGCGGAGTGGAAAGATGGAAAGAAAGGCGTTGGCATCCATCAAAGGGAGAGCATTTGGGGACCCTCTATAGGACACAGAGGAGATCCTGAGGAGGAGATACCTGACGGGTCTTAAAGGATGGAATGGGGAGGCCCAAAGAAGAGGGGTGTGGGGGCACCAAGACAAGACACCGGTGGGGGCCCTCACTGGAGCCTCACCTGCGCATCCTCCAGGGTGCACAGCAGGATGGTGAAGAGCAGGGCCACACTGAGCACTGCGACCTTCATCTTCCTCTGCGGTGCAGCGAGTCCTGGGTGATGCCAGAAAAGGTGAGGGCACCTTTATCCCTCCCAGGACGACTCCTTGCCCCTCCCCACGCCTCCAGACCCCAGGGCAAAGCTTGGCAGAGACACCCGCCCTGGCAACCCAGCCTTGGCCCAGAGTCACTCCCGCCTTGAGCACTGATCCAGTTGCCTTCCCTGGCATCGGTGCCGCTTCCTGCATGGGGCAGCTGCACGGGGAAGGGCCCAGGCATCCACAGTGGTGAGGGGGGACAGCAGTGTGTCCCTGACAGCCAGACACCCTATGGTGATGACCCACTGCTCCAACTCGAAACCATCCTGCAACAACCCCAAAAGCCTGATCCCCCCACCTGACAGTGCCCCTCACCTCCCAGCACCACCATCTCCCAGTGCCCCTCAACTCCCAGGCCAGTCTTTCCCTATGGAACGCCCCCTAGAGATGACACCAGCCTCAAATCTGGGGTCTCTAAGCACAATTATCTCTGAGCCCTTTCCAGCCCCTTAAATAAATGAGGGGCTGGGAGTCACTCCTCTTCTTGGGGCACCAGGGACCCCCTCCAGAAGCCATCTGCTGTTCACAAGGCCACCAGTGCAGCAAGTCAACATTCATTTGATGCAAGCAGTCTGTTAGAGCCAGTAATCCTGTGTAAAATCGATGCAAAATTACCACTGTGCTTAACTACAATGTGCCATGGAACAACCAGGCACTGACAAATCTCTCTGTTTTCCCTGGGAAATCACATTTGTGGCACTTTCACCCCCAAATCTCAGCAGCAGCGTTTGTTAACACCGGTTAACAGCTTTGGGTACCCAGAGCTGCCTTCAGCTCACGTGAAAACGTCTCCTCACGCCCAGTGTGAGCCCAAGAACGACGCCTCCCCAACGCCCAAACTGAGGAACCTCAAGCAGTGCCCCCTTCTCCAAGGGCTGCGTTATAATCTGTGACAGAAAGGGGCTTCCACAGCCTGGAAAAGCTCCACAAGGAACTGGAGATTCCTGGGTCTCAGAGTAATTCTAGAGCTCAAGTTGTGACAGCCATCAGCTCCAGCTCAGACAATACACGCCAACACCCATCACTGACCCAAGAAGGCAGCTCTTCCTGTCCTGCCCAACGCCTTCAAATCCAGCACACTTTGTCCCTCCAACAGGAGGCAGCTGACTGATTTCTAACACCACTCTTCTCTGTCTACTTCGAGATGAACCAGACATACGTTATACAAGCAACCAAGTCCCCGCCTGGAAGCAGCGGAGCCTTTTGCCTTTTCCTTCCCACCCCACTTTGCAGGAGAAGGAAAACAAACGGCAGAAGAGACGCTGAGAAATTCAACCACCAAATGGAGAGGGAACCTTTGAGAGCGGGAAAACTTATCCGTACAATGGAGAGAGCTACGCTGAATGAATAACACTGAAAATGAACCCTTCTTGCAGGGTAAAAGTGCCCAGCAATTCAAGACCTGCTGAACAGACCCCTGCCATTCTCAGCAATAAACAACCCCCAAGGCTCAACCAGCCAGCCAGGGTCACTGCTCTAAATCCAAGCGCAGCTGCACCGACCTGAGCCAACACGGACACAGCCGCCTCCCTTGGCCCACACGAAGCTGCACAGGCCACGCGCTGCTCCAACAGGAACGTGCTGGGGACACCCGGGTTTCTCATGGCGGCCTCTGCGCTGTCACCTGCACAAAGCACCAAGAGACCGGCAGTTGTGGGCTCAGCTCCGGGGGTTCCCGGGACCGGGGTCTCCAAGGGCCCGTTCGCACACGGATCCTTGTGCGCGCGCCCCGACCGCGGGCGCCTCTCCCGCCCCCATCCCGACCCGCCGCTCGCTCCCCCGGACCCGCCGCTCGCTCCCCCGGACCCGCCGCTCGCCCCCCCGGACCCGCTCAGCAGCCTCCGCTCAGCAGCCTCCGCTCGCCCCAGCCCTGTAGCCGGAAATTGCGTCACCGGGAGGGGCGAGCCGAGCGGCGCTGCCGGCAGGACCCCGACAGAGCTGTCCGATTATTCGCCTGACCCGCCAAATTTTTATACGAAATGTGACTGAGTTGAACAGTTATTAAAATAACAAAGTCTCTGGCAGCCGTGCCGTCATGGTGGCTCAGTGCAGTGGAAAACCCCCTGAACTGCAGGTCAGCCTCAGCTCTCAGATGAGCTCCTCCCCGCCCTCCGCACCGCTGACCCCGCAGCACAAAGCGCGACCGGCGCGTCCCGCGGGCGGACTCGGTGTCCGCGCTCGTTCGTCGCCTCCTCGCTGGCTGCAGCGGGACTGAGGGGCTGTGGGTTCCAAACCTGCGGTTTGCTGCCCTTGCACAGAGGAGAAGGCTCGGCTGCTGAGAACAGGTTCCGTGTTAAACTCGGCTGAAGAGAAGTTTCTCCTCCTGGGATCTCAGAACAGCAGCAGCTCCAAGGAACTGACAGAGCATGGGCCGCGGGCATTTCTCAGTGTCTGTGCTGAGAGGTTTGATCTGGGCGTTGTTAATGCCAGAAAGAGGTGGAAAGATAGAGAGATAAAGATGAGGGGTCGTGCTGCACAGAGTTACAGCATTTTTGCAAATGAGGAACTGAAATACGTAGCTTACGCTTTTTCTATGGATAAACAACATTTAATCCAATTCCTTAACTGTATTCCTTGAACACGTGTTCGTTAGAGCACAAGCCAAACAGCGCTGGGTGCACGGGCGATTCACTCTTTGTACTGGACATTCACATTAACAGTGCTGATAGTGGTTACATCACCAATCCCGTGTCCATTTCAATTTCAATTCCCCTGGTCCTTGGGTTACTCCCCAGGTTCTTTCTCCCGTCCGTGGTCCTTTAACTCGAGAGCCGTGTGTCCACCCTTTCTCTGCAGTCCGAACGGCTGGTTCTGTAGTTAATAAGGCAAGAAAAGGTCCTTCCCATCGTGGGGTCAGAGTTTCCTCTTTCCAGGTTTTAATTAGTACTTTATCCCCAGGTTGTATTTTATGAATCGGAAACCCTAAAGGCAGAGTCTGATTTAAAATCTCTTTCTCCCTTCATTTAGTTCCTGCGACTATAAACTTCATATGCAATTTCAATTAGCTGAGCAATAGTTACATCCCTCAGCTCCTCCCTTTTGTAGTTTCTTACACTAATTTCAGACCCAGATCAGTCTGTGCGCAGAACAACACTGACTGCAACACAGCTAACCCAGAATTTCACATTCACATCACTTCCCCCTCTCATTTACTCTCATGTGTACAGATGCATCTGAACGGGGAGCGCGGTGGCACTTTAATAATGAACCGGTTCTCATTTTGTAATTATCTCCCTGAACAAAATTCTTTTGGTACCAAATATAAACGTGCGAAGTAAAAGGCTGAGCTCAGACACGCAAACCGCACGCCAAGCTCAAATATACAAACAGATCACAATTACATTCATTGAAGACAATATCTCGATTTTAGCCTTGCGCCTTTGGGCCGCTCGCTGCTCAGCCGGGTGGAGGCACCGCTGGGGCTCCTGACAAACAGGGCAGTGCGGCTGGAGCCCCATCGGCACCCGCCCCGCTGCTCCAGCGAGCTGGGCTGGGCAAGGCTTTGATTGGTGTCCATCTGGGTGATACAACTGTTATCCCAAAACCAGGGGTCTGTACTCGGTGTGCACACGGAAGAAAAGCCACATTTAGCACACCGAGATGAGACACAGCCTGTCAAAAGCAGCACGAAAAACACACGTTCTCACTGTTTTCCCTACACACTACACTGAATTCTAAACAATGTAGCCTTGTATTAACTTTCCAAACATTAACATAATGTGTTTTCCAGTAAGACATAGGCTGTGTTGTAAATCCAAAGCGAGTAATGCCATGGTTTGCACAGTTCTGATGTGAATATTGGTGTTTGTGCCCAGCAACACATTGTATTTCATTGTGAATGTGCTGGAATATTTCCAGTCTGGCTCGTGTTGTACAGATAATGTCAGATTGGTTTTAGATCGTGTGGGTTCAAGGTTTGCACAGCTGAACGTGCTGCCGTGGTGTGCGTCTGTCTGTCCAGAGCCGGTAACGTGTATGTTTGTACAGCTTGTGTGTGATTTCTGTTTCTTGCAATAACAATTGTTTGGAGTGTGGTTTTTGCCATTTTCACATTGTATCACTCAGCTCTTGTTTTTCAATGCTTTTTTTTTTGCCTAATGGTTTTTGGAAAAGTTCTCAAAAACCACTGAGAAACCGTTATTGTTAAACTTGGTGCTGTTTCTTGCTTGTGACTTGGGGCTTCAAAGAAATACCCAAACGAATACCTTCCATATGTTTGGAAGACAGTTCTGTGCAGCTAAATGATTCCTTTTCTTGTCCTTAAATACTTGGGCATTTGTACTAAAACTGTGTAACAGGAGTGATATTGTTGGGGCACCTCTGAGTATAAGTTTGTCTTGAATAGATTGCCATGAATTCAGACGCTGCTGCTCCACAAAGTGATGTTCTGAGTTCTGCATTTGATCTTTTCACTTCATCTGATGAAGCAGTGGAGTTTAATCATTTGTCTGCAAATGAAACTCCCTAAAAGGCAGTGTACGGGGAACCTGCGGCAGGGAGCTCCTGATTCCCACCTGACTCCTCCAAAGGCCTCTCTTAAAAGTGAACAAAAGTCAACAAAAGCTGCGGCCCCTCCCTCCTGGGCCACTGCGGTGGGCGCCTCCCCTGAGACCACAGGAAGGTCCAGGATCCTTGTCCTGAGTGGTCAGGGCATCGCTGGCAGGTGGCACCTGCTTGCCTGCTCAGGGCCACTCTTGGGTGCCTTCATGGCCCAAAATCCCTGGGGATGCCACAGGGCCACCCACTTTTTCCTCGCAGAGGGCACCAGTGCCCAGGAGGCCTGGACATAGACGTGGGCAGGGAAATGGAGATAGGCTGGTGTCGAGGGTTAAGATTGCGGGGTGACAATCAAACCCTGGCAGATGTGTTGTCAACCTCCTCTCCCCCCCACTTCCCCCTTTTGCCCCTCCCTCTCCCCCCTTCCCACTCAGCACAGGCGATCGGGAGGGGAAGAAGCACAGAGGGGAGAGAGTTGGAAAAGTTAAAGATGTTTTACTGATGCCACTGATAAGAATAGAGAAAATAATACAAAATATACAAAACCAATCTTGTAAGTCTGAGCAACTGCAGAGCCAGCACCCAAAGTCCTGGACTGGACTCTGCAGCCAACCGGAGCTGGATTCAGTCTGTCACTGGCCTCAGTTCGCAGGGATGACCAGCAAGGTCCTCTCCTAATGTCGGCCATGAGCAGAAGGGAAGGAAAAAGGGAAAAAGGGCCGAGATCCTCGTGATCTCCCACTTTTATATGAAGTATTCACGTGAACGGAATGTTATTCACCGTTGGTCAGTCTCTCAGTCATCAGTTTCTCATTGCCCCCCTCGCGAGATGTCCATCCGTGCTTATCAATAAGTTTTCATTCCATTGCTGGGTTTGCCAAAACATGTGTTGGGTTCTCCAGGAAAATGCAGCTGATATGAAGCTTGAGCTGACAGGCAAATTCACTACAAGAGAAACTTGTTTTTAACAAAACCAGGACCCCAGGGCCCAAGTGACAAGGGGGGTCCCCACGGTGCCACGATGAGCCCTGGGGACAAGGGGGTACCCCGGATGTCACAATGGGCCATGGGGACTATGGGGGTACCCAGGATGTCACAATGAGCCCTGGGGACAAAGTGGGGTCCTGGGAAGTCACAATGGGTCCCAGTGACAAAGGGGGTGTCCATGGTGCCACAATGGGCTCTGGGGACAAAGCGGGGTCGCCAGGATGTCACAATGGGCTCTGGGGACAGTGAGGGGTCCAGGGACACCACAATGGGCCCTGGGGACAAGTGGGGTCCTGGGAAGTCACAATGGGTCCCAGTGACAAAGGGGGTGTCCATGGTGCCACAATGGGCCCTGGGGACAAAGCGGGGTCGCCAGGATGTCACAATGGGCTCTGGGGACAATGAGGGGTCCAGGGACACCACAATGGGCCCTGGGGACAAAGGCGTTCCCCAGGATGTCACAATGGGCCCTGGGGACAAAGAGGGGTCCCCTGAATGTCACAATGGGCCCTAGGGACAAGGAGGGTCCTGGGATGTCACAATGGGCCCAAGTGACAAAGGGGGGTCCCCAGGATGTCACAATGGGCCCTGGGGAAAAAGAGGGGTCCTGGGATGTCACAATGGGCTCTTGGGACAAAGGGGGTCTACACCGTGTAACAATGGGCCCTGGGGACAAAGGGGGGTCCCCAGGATGTCACAATGAGCCCTGGGGACAAAGGGGGTTCCCACGGTGTCACAATGGGCCCTGGGCACAAAGGGGGTCCCCAGCATGTCACAGTGGGCCCTGGGGACAACGGGGTGTCCTGGGACGTCACAATGGGCCCTGAGGGCAAAGCGGGTCCCCAGGATGTCACAATGGGCTCTGGGGACAAAGGGGGTCCCCAGGATGTCACAATGGGCCCTGGGGACAATTGGGGGTCCTGGGATGTCACAATGGGCCCTGGGGAAAAAGGGGGCTCCCCAGGATGTCACAATGGGCCCTGGGGACAAAGGGGGTCCCCACGGTGCCACCATGGCCCCTGGGGAAAACGGGGTCTCCAGGATGTCACAATGTGCCCTTGGGACAATGGAGGGTCCTGCGATGTCACAATGGGCTCTGGGGAAAAAAGGGGTCCCCAGGATGTCACAGTGGGCCCTGGAGACATAGAGGGGTCCTGGGATGTCACAATGGGCTCTGGGGACAAAGGGGGTCCCCACGGTGTCACAATAGGCCCTGGGGACAAAGGGGGTCCCCAGCATGTCACAAAGGACCCTGGGGACAACGGGGTGTCCTGAAACGTCACAATGGACCCTGGGGACAAAGTGGGGTCCTGGGATGTCACAATGGGCCCTGCGGACAAGGGGGTTCCCCACGGTGTCACAATGGGCCCTGGGGACAATGGGGGTCCCCATGGTGTCACAATGCGCCCTGCGGACAAAGTGGAATCCTGGAATGTCACAATGGGCCCTGGGGACAAAGGGGGTCCACATGATGTCACAATGGGCCCTGGGGACAATGGGAGGTGCCTAGGGTGTCACAATGGGCCCTGAGGACAAGGGGGGGGCCCATGGTGTCACAGTGTGTCCCCAGTGACAAGCAAGTTCCCTATGTTGTCCCAATAGGCCCTGGAGACAAAGGCGGGTCCTCTGAATGTCAGAATGGGCCCTGGGGACATAGGGGGGTCCCATCCTGTCACAATGGCCACTGGGGACAATGGGGGCTCCTGGGATGTTACAATGGGTCCTGAGGACAAAGGGGGGACCCCATGGTGTCACAATGGGCACTGGGGACGAGGGGGTCCCCAGGATGTCACAATGGGCCCTGGGGACAATGGGGGTCCTTGGATCTCACAATGGGCCCTGGGGACAAAGGCTGCTCCTTAGGATGTCACAATGGGCTCTGGGGACAAAGTGGGGTCCTCGGATGTCACAATGGGCCCCAGTGACAAAGGGGGTCCCCATGGTGTCACAATGGCCTCTGGGGACAAAGGGGGTGCCCTGGATGTCACAATGGGCCCTGGGGACAAGAGGGGTCCCGACGGTGTCACAATGGGCCCTGGGGACAAAGGAGGTCACCCAGAATGTCACAATGGGCCCCACTGACAAGGGGGGTCCCCACGGTGTCACAATGGGCCCTGGGGAAACGGGGAGTGCTGGGACGTCACAATGGGTCCTGGGGACAAACGGGGTCCCCAGGATGTCACAATGGGACCTGGGGACCAGAAGGCATCCCCACGGTGTCACAATGGGCCCTGGCGACAATGGGGGTCCCCATGGTGTCACAATGGGCCATGGGGACAAAGGGCGTAGCTTGAATGTCACAATGGGCCCTGGGGACAAATGGGGTCCCCACGGTGTCACAATGAGCCCTGGGGACAAAGTGGGGTCCTGGGATGTCACAATGCGCCCTGGGGACAAAGGGGGGCCCATGGCGCCACAATGGGCCCTGGGGACAAACGGGGTCCCCAGGATGTCCCAATGAGCCCTGGGAACAAGGGGGGTCCCCATGGTGTCACAATGGGCCCTGGGGACAACGGTGAGTTCCCTGAATGTCACAATGGGCCCGGGGGACAACGGGGGGTTTTGGGACGTCTCAATGGGCCTTGGGGACAAAGGGGTGTCCCCAGGATAGCACAATGGGCCCTGGGGACAAGGGGGCTCCCCAGGATGTCACAATGGGCCCTGGAGAAAAAGGGGGGGGGCCCATGGTGTCACTATGGGCCCTTGGGACAAAGGTGGGTCCCCTGAATGTCACAATGGGCCCTGTGGACAAAGGGGGGTCCCCAGGATTTCACAATGGGCCCTGGTGACAATGGGGGGTCCTGGGACGTCACAATGGGGCCTAGGGACAAAGGGGGGTGCCCAGGATGTCACAAAGGGCTCTGGGGACAATGGGGAGTCCCCTGAATGTCACAATGGGACCTGGCGACAAAGGGGAGGTCCCCATGGTGTCACAATGGGTCCCCAGTGACTTGGGGTGTCCCCATGGTGTCACGATGGGCCCTGGGGACAAAGGTGGGTCGCCTGCAGGTCACAATGGGACCTAGGGACAAAGTGGGTCCCTAGGATGTTACAATGGGCCCTGGGGACAAAGGGCGGTGCCCTGAATGTCACAATGGGCCCTGGGGACAAAGGGGGGTCCTGGGACAACACAATATGCCCTGGGGATAAGGGGGGGTCCCCAGGATGTCACAGTGGGCTCTGGGGACAAAGGGGTTCCCCACGGTGTCACAATGGGTCCCAGTGACAAAGGGGGGTCCCCAGGATGTCACAATGGGCCCTGGGGACAAAGGGGGTCCCCACGGTGTCACAATAAGCCCTGGGGACAAGGGGGGGTCCCCAGGATGTCACAATGGGCCCTGGGGACAATGGGGGTCTCCATGGTGCCACAATGGGCCCTGGGGACAAAGGGGGTCCCCAGAATGTCACAATGGGGCCTGGGGACAAAGGGGTTTCCCCATGGTGTCAAAATGGGTCCACAGTGACATGGGGGGTCCCCATGGTGTCAGAATGGGCCCTGGGGACAAGAGGGTCCCCAGGATGTCACAATGGGCCTCAGGGACAATGGGGGGTCCCCAGGATGTCACAATGGGCCCTGATGACAAGGGGGGGTCCCCATGGTGTCACAATGGGTCCCCAGTGACAAGAGGGGTCCCCATGGTGTCACAATGATCCCTGGGGAGAATGGGGGGTCCTGGGATGTCACAATGGGTCCCCAGTGACAAAGGGGGTCCCCACCCTTTCACAATGGGCCCTGGGGACAATGAGGGGTCCTGGGACGTCACAATGGACCCTGGGGACAAGGGGGTCCCCACAGTGTCACAATGGGCCTTGGGGACAAGGGGGGTCCCCAACCTGTCACAATGGGCCCTGGGGACAAAGGAGGTCACCCAGGATGTCACAATGGGCCCCAGTGACAAGAGGGGTCCCCACGGTGTCACAATTGGCCCTGGGGACAACGGGCAGCCCTGGGATGTCACAATGGGCTCTGGGGACAAAGGGGTTCCTAGAATGTCACAATGGGCCCTGGGGACAAGACGGGGTCCCCACGGTGTCACAATGGGCCCTGGGGACAAAGCGGGGTCCCCACGATGTCAGAATGAGCCCTGGGGACAAGGGGTGTCCCCACCCTGTTACAATGGGTCCTGAGGACAAGAAGGGGTCCCCATGGTGTCACAATAGGCCCTGGGGACAAAGATGGGTTCCTTGAATGTCACAATGGACCCTGGGGACAGAGGAGGTCCCCAGGATGTCACAATGGTTCCCCAGTGACAAGGGGGGTCCCCATGGTGCCAGTATGGGCCCTGGGGACAAGGGGGGCTTGGTAGGGTAGGATTTGGGGGTGGAAAGTTTAGGGGGTAGGGCTGGGGGTGCAGGATTTGGCGGTGAAGGGGTTGTGGGGTGCAGTGTTCTGGGGTGCAGGGTTTGGGAGATCGGTACGTGGGGCTGGAGGATTTGGGGGTGCAGGGTTTGGAGCAGCAGGATCTGGGGTTGCAAGATTGGGGGTAGCAGGGTTTTGGGGAGCAGGGTTTCGGGGTCAGGCTTTAGGGGGACAGGGTTTGGGGGGCAGGGTTGGGAGGGATGATTTGGGGGTGCAGGGTTTAGGGCAGCAGGATCTTGGGGTGAAGGGGTTTGGGGTGAAGGGTTGAGTAGGACAGGATTTGGGGTGCAGGTTTTTAGGGTGCAACTTGTGGGGGGCAGGATTTGGGGTACAGGGTTTGGGGGTGCAGGGTTTAGTGGTGCAGGGTTTGGGGGTGCAGGTCTTGGGGAGGCAGAATTGGGGGTGCAGGTTTTTGGAGTTCAGGGATTTGGGGGTGCAGATTTTGGGTGTTCAGGACCTGGGGGTGCAGGATTTGGGGATGTAGGTTTGGGGGGGCAGGGCTTAGGGTTTCAGTATCTTGGGTTGAAGAGGTTTGGGGTGAAGGGTTGGGTACGGCAGGATTTGGGGGTGCAGGGTTCACATGTTCAGGACCCGGGGGTGCAGGATTTGGGTTTGCAGGTTTGGGGAATTTTGGGGTAAAGGATTTGGGGTGCAGGGTTGGGGGACGCAGGATCTGAGGGTGCAGCGTTTGGGGTGCAGAGTTAGGGGCTGCAGGATCTGGGGTGCAGGGTTTGGGGGGCACTGTTTTGGGGGGAAGGATTTGCGAGATGCAGGGTTTAAGGGTTTAGGATTTGGAGGTGTCGAATTTTGGGGTGCAGGAGGTGTGGGGTTTGGGGTTGCAGGATTTGGGGGAGAATGGTTTGGGGGTGCAAGACTTGAGGGTGCAGGGTTTGGGGGTTTGGGACATGGGGCTGGAGGATTTGGGGGTGCAGGATTTGGGGTGCAGTGTGTGGGGGTGCAAGATCTTGGGGTGTACGAGCTTTGGGTGTGGGATTTGAAGGACAATGATTTGGGGGTGCAGGGATTGGGGGTGTAGGGTTTTGGGGTTGCTGCGTTTGGAGATTCGGGATGTGGAGGTCAAGGATTTAGGGGTACAAGGGCTGGTTGAGGATTTGGGGTACAGGGTTTGGTTGCAGGATTTGGGGTGCAGGGTTTGAAGTGCAGGGCTAACGGGAGCAGGATTTGGAGGTGCAAGATTTGGTGGTGTTGGGTACTGGGGTGCAGGGTTTTGGGGTGAGGGATTTGGGGGTGCAGGTTCCATGTCTTTAGGAACTGGGGGGGGGAGGGTTTTTTGGTGCGGACTTTTGAGTGCAAGTTTGAGGGGCCTTGATTTTGGGGTGCATGGTTTGGGGGGCAGGATTCCGGGTGTAAGGTTTCGAGGCTCAGGACTTGGGGGTGCAGGTTTCACACGTTAAGGAACTGGGGCTGCAGAGGTTGGGGGTGCAGCGTTGTGGGCTGCAGGGTTGAAGGGTGCAGGATTTAGGGGTACAGGTTTTGGGGGTGCAGGAGCTGGGGGTGCAGGCTGTAGGGATCAGAATATGGGGGTGCAGGGTTCTGGGGTGCAGGATCTGGGTGAGCAGGCTGTTGGGGTACAGAACCTTGTAATTCAGCGTTTAGAGGCAGGATTTGGGGGTGCAGGGCTTTGGGGTGAGGGGTCTGGGGTGAGGGGTTCAGGTGTTCAGCACCTGGGGGTGCAGGACCTGAGGGCTGGAGGATTTGGGGGTGCAGGGATATGGAGTGCAACTTGTGGGGTGCAGGGTTTTGGGTATAGGGTTTTGGGGTGCAGAGTTTTGGGGGGGAGGATTGGGGGAGCAGGGTTTTGGGGTGCAGGGTTCAGTGGTGCAGGGTTTAGCGCCAGAACTGGGGGTGCAGGGTTTAGGATTGCAGGGTGTTGGGGGAAGGATCTGGGGGTACAAGATTTGGGGTAGCAGGGTTTTGGGGAGCAGGGTTTAGGGGTCAGGCTTTAGGGGGACAGGGTTTGGGGGGCAGGGTTGGGGGGGATGATTTGGGGGTGCAGGGTTTAGGGCAGCAGGATCTTGTGGTGAAGGGGTTTGGGGTGAAGGGTTGAGTAGGACAGGATTTGGGGTGCAGGATTTTGGGGTGCAACTTGTGGGGGCAGGATTTGGGGTACAGGAGGTTGGGGGTGCAGGGTTTGGGGGTGTAGGATTTAGTGGAGCAGGGACTGGGGGTGAAGGTCTTGTGGAGGCAGAATTGGGGGTGCAGGTCTTGGGGAGGCAGAATTGGGGGTGCAGATTTTGGGTGTTCAGGACCTGGGGGTGCAGGATTTGGGGATGTAGGTTTTGGGGGGTAGATTTTGGGGTGCTGGGTTCGGGACATGGGTCTGGAGGATTTGGGGGTGCAGGGTTAAGGGGTTTAGGATTTTGGGGTGCACAGTTTAGGGTGCACGTTCTGGGCATGTATGATTTGAGAGTGCAGGGCTTTGGGGTACAGGATTTGGGGTGCAGGGTTTTGGGGTCAGGATCTGGGGGTGCAGGGTGTTGGGGAGAAGGATTTGGGGGTGCAGCATTTTGAAGTGCAGGGTTTGGAGGAGGGAGGTTTTGGGGGTGAAGGATTTGGTGGTTCAGGTTTTGGGGGTGCACTGTTAAGAGGGTGGAGGATTAGGGGTGCAGGATTTGGGGGTTCAGGATTTGGGGGTGCAGGGTATGGGAGGGAAGGATCTGGGGCTTCAGGATTTGGGGGTGCAGGGTTTGGGGTGTAAGATTTGAGGGTGCAAGGTTTGGGTGTTCAAGATTTAGGGGAGCAGGATCTTGGGGTGCAGGGTTTGGGGGTGCAGGGTGTTGGGGAAGGATTTGGGGGTACAGGGTTTGGAGGTGCAGTGTTTCAGGGATCAGGGTTTGGGGGGCAGAATTTGGGGTGCAGGGTTTGGGATGGCAGGATTACGGGGAGCAAGACTGCGGGGTGCAGGGGTTTGGGGTGAAGGGTTTGGTAGGGCACGATTTGGGGTGCAGGCTTTAGGAAGGAAGGAAGGAAAGAAGGCTCTGGAGGTGCAGGATTTGGGGGTGCAGGGTTTAGGGGTGCAGGATTTAAGAGTGCGGTGGTTTGGGTGAAGGGCTTGGTAGGGCAGGAATTTGGGGTGCAGGGTTTGGGGGTGCAGGGTGTTTGGGGAACGATCTGGGGGTACAGGGTTTGGGGTGCTGGGTTTGGGGGTTAAAGGATTTGCGGGGGCAGGGTTCAGGTGTTCAGGACCTGGGCGTGCAGGGTTTGCGGGTTCAAGGTTCCAGGTGCATTGTTTGGGGGGAGAGGATTTGGGGGTGCAGAGTTTTGGGGTGCAGGGCTTGTGAGAGAGGAATCGGGGGTGCAGGATTTGGGGGTTCAGGGTTTAGGGTAGCAGGATCTTGGGGTGCAGGATATGGGGTGCAGTGTTTGTGGGTGCAGGGTTCTGGGAGTCAGGATCTGGGGGTGCATGATTTGGGGGCTCAGGGTTTGGGGATGAAGAGTCTTGGGGTGCTGGACTTTGGGGTGCAGTGTTGGGGGGCAGGTTTTGGGGTGCAGGGTTTGGGGGGCAGGTTTTGCGTGTTCAGGAACTGGGGGTGCAGGATTTTGCGTTGAAGGGCTCTGGGGTGCCGGGGTTGGTCTGCAGGGATTGGGGTGCAGTATTTTGGGGTGCAGGGGTTTGGGTTTCAGGACCTGTGGCTGCAGGGTCTTAGGGAACCGGATTTCAGGGGTGCAGGATTTAAGGGGTGCAGGGGCTTTGGGAGAGGGATTTGGGCTTCAGGGTCTGAGGGGTACAGGGTTTTGTGGGGAAGGGTTTGGGGGTGCCTGGTTTAGGGTTGCAGGATTTGGGGGTCAAGGGTCTGGAGGTGCCAGGGTTTTGGGGGGCAGGATATAGGGGTGCAGGATTTGAGGGTGCAGGGTTGTGGAGTGCAGAGATTTGCAGGTGCAAGATCTGGGATTGTAGGGTTTTGGGGTGCAGGTTTTGGGGAAGAAGGATTTGGGGTGCAGGGTTTAAAGGTTCACGATCTGGAGGTGCAGCGTTTTGGGGTGCAGGGTTATGGGGCTACGGGTTTTGGGAGGGAAGGATCTGGGGGTGCAGGGTGCAGGGATCACAGTATGAGGGTGCAGGATTCTGGGGTGCAGGATCTGGGGAGCAGGATATGGGGGAGCAGGGTTTGGGGTGCAGAACCTTGTTGTTCAGGGTTCAGAGGCAGGCTTTGGGGGTGCAGGGCTTTGGGGTGAGGGGTTGGGGGTGCAGGGTTCAGGTGTTCAGGACTTGGGGTTGGAGGATTTGGGGGTGCAGGGTTGGGTAAGGAAGGATCTGAGGGCGCAGGGTTTGAAGTTTCAGGACTTGGGGTGCAGGATTTGGGGGTACAGGGTTTTGAAGTGCAGGGTTTAAAGGGGCAGGATATGGGGTGAACGATTTGGGGGTGCACATTTTTGGGGTGTGCAAGATTTGAGAGTGCAGGGATTTGGGGTGAGCGATTTCAGGGTGCCAGGTTTGGGGGGGAAGGATCTGCGGGTGCAGGGTTTGTCAGTGCATTGATTGGGGGTCAGAATTTGGGGGTGCAGGGTTCGTGGGGCAGCATTTTGGGTGCAGGGTTTGGGGAGCAGGATCTGGGGGTGATGGAATTGGTTGACAAGGTTTCGCAGGCCGGCTTTGGGGGAGCAGAGTTCAGGGGTGCAAGGTTTTGGGGGACAGATTTGGACATAAAAGATTCGGGGGCGAATGGTTTGGGGGAACGATTTGGGGGTGCAGGATTTGGGGGTGCAGGATTTGGTATTACAGGTTTTGGGGAATCATGGCTTGGGAGGAAGGATTTAGGGGTGCAGGGTTTCAAGATGCAGGATTTGGGGTGCAGTATTTGGGGTAGTAGGTTCGGGGGTGCAAGGTGTGGGGCGGCAGGATATCGGGTACAGGGTTCTGGGCTGCAGGGTTTGGGGGTGCAGGATTTCAACGTGCAGGGTTCTGGGGTGCAGTATCTGGGGGTCCAGGGTTTGGCAGTGCATTGGCTTTGGGGGTTGAAGGATTTGGGGGTGCAGGGTTTAGGGATGCAGGATTTGGGGGTGCAGGATTTGGGGGTGCAGAGTTAGGGGGCAGGATTTTCAGTGCAGGGCTTCAGGGCACAGAACTTGGTGGTGCAGGGTTTGGGGCTGCAGGTTTTTGGTGGGGAATTTGGGGGTGCAGGGTGTTGAGGAAGGATCTGAGGGTGCAATATTTGGGCTTTAAGGGTTTAGGGGGGCAGGATCTGGCAGTGCAGAGTTTGGGGACAGGACCTGGGGGTGCAGCGTTTGGGGTTACAGGTTTTGGGGGTGCAGGGTTAAGGGAATTGTTTGAGGTGCAGGGTTATGAGAGTGCAGGATTTCTGGGTGCAGAGTTTGGGGTGCTGGGTATGGGGCAGCAGGATCTGGGGGTGCAGGTTTTGGGGGTGCATTCGTTTGGGGGGAGGATCTGGGGGTGCAGGGTTTAAGGGTTCAGGATTTGGAGGTGTAGGGTTTTGGGGTGCAGGGTTCTGGGTTGAGGTTTTGGGGTGAAAGATTTGGGGGTGCAGTGTTAAGGGGTGGAGGATTAGAGGTGCAAGATTTGGGGGTGCAGGGTGTTCATGTGTCTGATTTGGGGGTGCAGGGTCTGAGGGTGCAAGATCCTGGAATTCAGGATCTGGGGGTTCAGGATTTGGGGCTGCAGGGTATGGGAGGGAAGGATCTGGGGCTTCAGGATTAGGGGGGGCACCGTTTGGGGGTGCAGGGTTTAGAAGTCAGGTCTCAGAGTGCAGGGTTTGGGGGTGCAGGGGTTTGGGGGTGCAGGTTTCATGAGTTCAGGAACTGGGGGTGCAGGAATCAAGGGTGCAGGGTTTGAGAAAGAATTTGGGGGATCAGGGTTTTGGGGTGCAGAGTTTCAGAGTTCAGGGTTTGGGGGGAAGTTTAAGGTTGCAAAGTGTTAAGGGTGCAGAGCATTGGGGCAGAGGATTTGGGGGTGCGGGGTTTCAGGGTTCAGGATGTGGAGGGGTGGAGTTTTGGGGGGCAGGGTTTGGGGGTGAAGGATTTGGGGGTGCAGGGTGGGGGGGTACACGCCTTCCTGTGTCACCTCAGCTGGGTGTTCCTGCTCCATGGGGGGATTGCACCGGATGAGCTTTCCAGGTCCCTTCAACCCCTGACATTCTGGGACTCTGTGCGGAAGGATTTGGGGGTGAGAGATTTGGGGTGCAGCATTTGGGGGTGCAGAGTTTTGGGAGGTAAGGACCTGGGGGTGTAGGATTTGGGGGTTCAGTGTTTAGGGCAGCACAATCTTGGGGTGCAGGGGTTTGCAGTGAAAGGTTTGGTAGGCAGGATTTGGGGTGCAGGATTCTGGGGTGCTGGGTTTGGGGTGCAGGTTTTGGTGTTGCAGGGATGGGGTTGAAGGGCTTGGGTTTCCAGGCCTTTGAGGTGCAAGGTTTGGGAGGGAATTCTTTTGGGGTGCTGCCTTTGGGGGTGCAGGGTTTTGGGGTGCAGGGTTTGGGTGTTCAGGACCTGAGGGTGCTGCATTGGGGGTGCAGTGGTTTGGGGAGCAGGGTTTAGGGACGCAAATTATGGGGGTCCTGGGTTTTAGGAGGACAGGATTTAAGGGCGCGGGATTTGGGGGTGCAGGGTTTGGGGACTCAGGACCTGGGGGTGCAGCTTTCAGGGTGTGAGGCTTAGGGGTGCATTATTAGAGGGTGGAATATTAGGGGTGCAGGACTGGGTGGGGAGGATCTGGGGTGCACATTTTGGGCGTTAAGGACGTGGGGGTGCAGGACCTGGGCGTTCAGGGATTGGGAGTGCACGGTTTGGGGGTGCAGAGTGCAAGCTGGGGGGGCAGGATTTGGGGTGCAGGCTTTGGGAGTGCATTGTTGGGGGTTTAGGATTTGGGAGGGCAGGTTTAGGGGGTGCAAGATTTCACTTGTAGGGTTTAGGGGTGCAGAGTTTGGTAGGGCCGAAATTGGGGTTGCAGGATTTGGTGCTGCAGGATTTTGTGTTGCAGGGTTTTGGGGTGAAGGGATAACAAGGATGCAGAATCTAGGGTGCAGGATTTGGGGTTTGAGGGTTCTGGGGGTCAGGATCTGGGGTGCAGGTTTGGGAAGAGTATTTTGGGGTGCAGGATTTTGGGTGCCGTGTTTGCGGGGCAGGTTTGGGGTGATCACTGCTGATCCGCACACACTTGCTCTCTCTGGTATTCACCTCCACTCCTGCTCCTCCACCTCCCCACTGTTCTCTCCATCTCCTCTCTTCTCGTTCCCACCACACTCTGCACACAGACCCCACCACTGAGAATGTTCCAGAACACGCTGATCCAAACCCTGCTGGGACCTCCGGGCTCCATGGCAATGTGAAAATTGAGTGTGCCACAGAATCCCTTTGGGTGTCAAACACCTTGAAGGTGCTGGAGTCCAAGCACAACCCCCCGGCACTGCCCACGGCCCTCAGGAGCTCCTGTGGAAACCCCTCCAGGGATGGCGGCTCCAGCCCTGCCCTGGGCAGCCCGTTCAGTGCCCGACAGCCCTCGCTGGGAGGAACAGCTCCCAGGCTCCAGCCAGAAGCTCACCCGGTACCGCTGGGGCCGTCTCCTCTCCTCCTGCCGCTCGTTCCCGGGCAGAGTCCCCGAAGCCCGCTCTCCGGGCGCTCTGCGGGCGGCTCCTGGCCCGGCCGCCCCCCGCACTCCCGCTCTGGCTCCGCCCCAAGGCTCAGGCGGGAATGGCCGCTGCGGCCCGCCCGGCCAATCGCAGCTCGCCGCCTCAGCCCCGCGCGCCGCCGGCCGGTGGCCCCGCCCCCTCATCCCCCATCCCCTCAGGAGGAGCCGCACCCGCTGGTGCTGAGCGCGGAGCTGCTGGCGCCACTCGGAGAGGCTCCAGGGGACACCCCCAAAGGCGATGGAGCCCTGCCCTGTTGGGCAGAGGCGGAGGACCTGAGACAGCCCCTGCCCTGTCGCTGTCGGGCACCGCTAGGGGACCGAAAAGATGACGAGGGTTGGAGGCGAGTTCCAGTTCGGCGCCACGGGCATCCTGGGAAAAATATGCAGGCTGACCCAGAAAGGTACAGCGACCGAGAAGAGCTTAGCTGAGAGAAAATCACTGAAAGAGACCCGGTCTGGTTTGTGACATAACCAGGACACCCCCAAATTGTGTACTTTGCCCAAAAAATGGGCCCCAAAAATGCTTTTTCCCCATAAAAATGGGTTCCCCGCAAAACTGAGTGTTTTCCCCCAAAAATGGACCTCAAGTATTGGAAGTATTGGTTTTTTTCCCAAAACAATGGGTCTTGTTCCCTCCAGAATGGGTACTACCCCACGAAAAATGGGACTGAAAATGGGTGTTTCATTCCAAAAATGTGTCCAAAAAATGGTGTTTGCCCACAAAATGTGGGCCCAAAAGTTGTTTTTCCCCCCCCAAAAAAATGAGTGCACCCAAAACTGTGTGCACCCTCCAAAAATGGGTCCAAAGATGGGTGTTTCTCCCCAAATATGGCCCTAAAATTGGGGTTTTCTCCAAAATATGCACTTGTTTCTAATAAAAAAATGTGTTTCCTCTGAAAAAATGGATCAAAAAATGAGTGTTTCCCCCAAAAAGGTTATAAATTTTTTTGCAAATTTGCCAAGTTTGGGCAAAATTACGGATTTTCTTGTCAAGATTTGTAGATTTTGGCGCAAAATTGCAAGGTTTTGGGGCAAGATTTGCAAATGGGGGGGAAATTAGTGTTTTGAGGCAAGATTTGCGCATTTTTTGGTTAAATTACAAATTTATTTGCGAGAGTTTGGAAGATTTGCAATTTCTTTTTGGCAAAACTACTCAGTTTGGGGGCGTTATTGTGCAAGATGATGAGAGAGGTTCTCCTGCCCCCCTGCTCTGCCCTGGGGAGACCACCCCTGGAATGTTGTGTCCAGTTCTCCCTCAGCTCCAGAAGGACAGGGAACTGCTGCAGAGAGCCCAGCGCAGCCACCAAGATGCTGGAGGGAGTGGAGCATCTCCCGTGTGAGGAAAGGCTGAGGGAGCTGGGGCTCTGGAGCTGGAGAAGAGGAGACTGAGGGGGGACTCATTCCTGGGGATCAATATGGAAAGGGGGGTGTCCCGGAGGCACCCCAGGTTCGTTTAAGGGGCAACAGGGTCCAAAACAACTTCTGTTAAACCGGTGAGAAACAGGGTTTTAGCATCCAAAAGTGACTCGAATACAGGTTCGGATACCAGTTGAGGAAAATGATGAAGGGGCAGCAACCAATACGACAGGCGGTGCACAGAGTGCATGCACGTGGCTTCACCAAAACAGTGCCGGAGCCGTCCCTGAGTCCGGGAGGAGTCCGCACTTGCCTGAACACGGTGTGGGGTTATTTTGAAGAGATACACGTACTGTAGTGAGTACGGAAAGTGCACACTCGCGATTCTGCGAGGGTAAATTTACAATACACTCGCAATCCTGCGAGGGTTAATACACGTGCAGATGTGCACGGAAAGTTACACGTGCTTGTGCGGAAGCAGGGGAGGAAAATACACCCGCGATTGTGTGAGGAAATAATTGATACACGTGCTTGTATTAAGCACAGAAAGTACGCGTGCAAACGTGCACGGTGTTACAGACGATCACGATAAACAGCACGCACTCGTCGGAATAAATTGCTTAGAATTTATTGCAGCAAGCGGGCAAAAGAGCGCTGGGCGGCCGGGGAGCCTGCGCTGCACCACGGCGCCTTTCCAGGAGCGGCCAGCTTGGTTACATGTGGTAAAGGATTACGTATTCATGGTTATTCCAGGAACGCCTATACACATTCATAACTTTTCCTCAACAAGGCCGTTCTTATTAAAATGAGTTCCAAGGAATTATATCTATAGTCTTCAGCTCTGGCTCTTTCCTGTTGCGCCTGCGCGGTGTCTGCGGGTGGTCACGGGCGGGGGTCTTTTGGATGAAGGCTGCGGTCCGTTCTTTTGTGCATTTCTTATCTTTGGCCTAGCACGCTGGGTTTGGCCAGGGCTCCAAGGCCTTGAGCTGGTTTTCCTCCCGCTTTGTGCTGAAGACCCCGTTATCCCGTTCACACAAGGATGCAACTGGGCCCTTCTCTCTGTCAGTCTCTTCCTGAATGTTCTGCAGGGTACGCTAAATTAGGCTTTTACACATATCTGTGGAACAAGTTTTTTACAAAGACTACGTACAGGTTGCATTGTTTAATGGCAGCATATAATAATATCACACGCTCAGGTTTCACAGCCACTGATAACATATCCATTTAGACCGGTTTGATTAACAAATATATCGTTAAGTCTATTACAGTCCCTAACCCCAGGAAAAATACACCCACGTGTTTAGAGAGAAATTATATTACGGATATACGCTTGCCTGAATCTGGCAAGGAATTCTTCAAGAAAACCCACAGGTCCACAAGGCAGAAAGGCCGGGGCACTGCCTGTGCGGCCCCAGGGATGGGTCCCCAGCTTGGTGACCTGCAAACCACGTTTTTGTGCAGACGGGGAGGAATGGGGACTGAATCATTGTTAGGGAGGACGAGACAGGAGGGTGCTGGGGACCCGGAGGGTTCTGAGGAAAGGATTGTCAGCGTTGTGGCCATGAGGAACGATTCACACAGACGCAGATGGGGCGCACAGGCACAGGGTTCTTGTTGGCAGCAAGAGCAGAGCCGGGCAGAGCTGAGCTCTCTTTTATTAACGGTTCTCCATTTATAGATTTACAGGGATGAGCTTGGGCTAAGAGGTTAGACAAATGACTTTGTTCAATAATTGTTATTCTAAACACACCACACTCCTATTGTGACTGGTTTCAGTCACGTTCCCATGCGTATCTTGTGGGCAGCATTCCGACCCACTCGTTCACACGCCCAGGCCCAACATTCACACATCACACACACGGGGATGGTTTTCTGACCCGAGATATCGTTCTCACCGGTCTGGGCCATCACGTCTTACACCCATAGAAAACACTTCCGTGTAATCTGTCCAAGGCCCTTTAGCTGGAACCGCACACCCTGCCATTCCCGCAAGAGTTATCGACCCTGAGCCCTTCGACGGCCCGTGGGACCAGGCGGGCGGCCTGGAGCCGGGCGACCTGTGGCACGGAGCGTTAATGAGCCCTAGGGCACCGCGAGTGCTGCTGCATGGACAGGCCTCTCTCCTGGGAACACCAAGGGAGCAGCGGCCATCCATCACCACCCTGTTTGGTTCAGCAGCCTGAACCCCCTCCCCGAGTTTGGCAACGGCACCCCCCTCAGCACCTTCAGCAAATCAGAGCAGTCCTCTCCATGGCACTGGGAACCGTGAGCAGCGGGAGCTGCAGTGGGACCCGTGTGGGAGCAGGTCCGGTGCTGCCGGGGCCGGTGGGAGAGGGGTGCAGCCGGCTCCAAAGCCGGTGTGAGCAGCCATCGCCTGCCCAAGCTGCGCCAGGCAGGGCAGCCGCGCTCCCCGCTGCAGACACGTTGGGTGAGAGGGGCAGGAAGAAGCGGGGAAGGGTGGAAGGAAGCCCATCGGCGCTTGCAGCCTGGTGTCCCCATGTGGGGACATGGCAGGGGTGGCCTGGGGAAACCCCTCCCGCTCAGGAGACAGTGGGGTGGGGGCAGCTCCCGGAAGCCCCTGCCCACTGCAGAGCCCCTGGTAGGGCCTGGGGGGAGGGTGTGTGCAGCCCCTCTGTGACACGGTCCGGGGTCACAGTGGGACAGCCACACGTCACAGTGGTGACAGCCCCCCTGTCCCTGTCGTGACCAGCGTCTGCCCCACTCACCCGGTGAGGCCGAGTGGACTCCAAGTGCTGAGAGCTGCTCTCGCACCGCTCTGCTCTGGAGTAGCTGCTCTGCAGTGAGGAGGAGAAGGTGGAGAGAGGGAGCAGGACAGCACCAAGGAGGGTGAAGGGTGGAGAAGGAGAAGGAGGAGGAGGAGGAGAGAAAAAGAAGGAGGAGGAGGAGGAGAAGGAGAAGAAGGATCAGGAGAAGAAGGAGGAGGAGAAGGAGGAGGACAAGGAGAAGCAGTAAAGCCATTGTCCAGCCACTCTCTGCAGTTGTTGACTTGAAGCAGGAGTGGAACTAAGATGGCAAGACAGCTCTTCTTGCAGCCTCACCTGAGCCCAACTATTGAGAAGCTGGAGCGTTATGGTAAGGCCTTCAGGCCCAATTTCACATGTGTGTCTGGGTCAAGGACATCTCTGAAATCAGGCATGGAAACCCGAGGACTGTGGGGGGTGGTTGCTCAGGAGTGGTGACTGCAAGGAGGGACCTGCTTGACCATCCCAAAGGGCTGAGGGGCTGATGTGGCAGCCAGGGCTCCTGGTTCCCTCCCTGACGTGGCCCCTGCCTTCCTGGGGCAGCCCAGGCAGAAGCCCCTGACCCCAAGGGGCTGCCCTTGCCTGGCGCTGGGCATTGCCCACGCTGAGCTCACGTCTGAATGGAAGAGCTGAAGGTGCTCGTGGGCCACGTGGGCTCTGCGTGTTCAGAGATGTGACGCGGCAAAACCGGCCCCTGCTGGGGAGACACCAGGGCCTGCCCTGAGCCTCCGAGAGCCGCGTGGAGCGCAGCCCCGTGCCCCCGCGGGCAGGGCAGAGCACTGCCGGCTTCCCGTGGGAGTGGGTCACACCCTGGAGAGCTGCACCCGCAAGGAAAGGAGCCCCTTGGAGGCAGCATGAGGTGTCCCTTGGTTCTTGCCGGGCTGGAGAGAGACCACCTGAAATGCCTGAGTGGAAGATGCATTGCTCCTTGGACAGGAGTGGGCCGAATGGTCTTGAGCTTGCTGCCTCAGAGCATGACGGGTCTTTCCCTTGTTCTTCCAGAGTTCGCTAAGATTTGGGCCAGCACATCGTATCACCTCAGCCTGCAGCTGGCTCTCCACCAGGTGGGCCTCACCTCCTTCTCCCCTCACACCCTGATGAACGCTGATCAAGTCCTGACAGCCCTTTGTCATGGGGTGCAGCTGTTCTTCCCCTCGTTGAAAGCAGGAGCAACGCCCCAGCACAACACTGCAATGCACACAGTGACATGGACACCTTCTCTGTCCATTCAGATGTACAAGAAGGTCCCCCCGTCAGAGTTGCATGTGAAAACCTGGAAGCCTGGGACACATCTGGATTTATTCCAAGCGTGGGAACCCCCTGCCTTCTGTCTGATTGAGCCAGAGGGTGTTTGTCAGCTTTCCCTCACCTATTTGGTTCTTCGTAGCTGAAGGGGGGTGCGAGGGAAAAGCGCAGCCCCTGTTTGTGTTCTCCCAAGGAGCCCATCTTGCTCCTTTGTACCTCAGGCCAGGGCAGGGCACTAAGCACCATCAGCCTCCTCTGACAAGTCACCCGTCTGCCCCTCCAAGGCTTCTTCCCATCCGCCATCTCCTCTGTTCCAGGCTGTCCGCATTCCCGGAATCGGGACTTTTGCGGTTGTCACGAAGCGAGTAGCCCTCAGCGAGCAGGATCTGGTGATCGTGGAGAGACCCGTGTTTCAACCTGAAAAGGCTGTTGCGCAGGACCGTGAGCTCCGCTGTGCTTGCACAGACTTTCCTGGTGAGCAGCGTGAAAGCGGCGCTGGCCTTGAGCAGGGTGGGAGGGGTGCTGTGCTCTCCAGAGGTGACTGAGGGGAGCACCAACCACCCACCGCGGCCCTGCCAAGAGCTCCACTCGACAAAGCCAGCCGGCTGTGGAAGGACCCTGCCCAGCTGTTTGTTTTAAAGAATCACCAGAGGACAATGCAGCTAAGAGCGCACTCTCTTTGTCCTGCTTCAACAACAGGGTCCCTCACAGCTTCCTTGGTGTGGTGTCTTCTGGTTCCATGATGCTTCAACTCTTGCTCCCCCTTTCCGCTGCTCTAGACCTCGTCCAGGCAAATGCTGGGGCTCTTCCAGCTCCCTCAGCCTCCTTGCACGGGGGAAAAGCAGGGGAAACCCAGGGGGGAAAGACGGTTCCTTCCAAAAGCCACTGGCGGGACACCTGCGCCTTCTGGTCACTGCTGCCTTTGGGGCAGCTGTTGTGGGACCCCGGGGAGCACCAGGAGCTTGGGGCTGTGTTTGGGGTGCGTTTCTCTCTAAAGACAAAGACAGCACCGAGTGTGGGCTGGCACCCTCCAGCTGCCCTGGGACCTGGCGCCTATCTCCCCACTTTGTCCCGCAGTCACTCTTCTTCCCACCAAGTGCCTAAGACTCTTTGTTTCCCTTTCTGTATCAGAGAAGCCACCGCTGTCTGCTCCGCACCTCACTGCCCACTGTAAGAGGAAGGGACAAGCCGAGCGTCTCCTCAGAGGCGCTGGCCCAGCCAGACAGCCCAGTACCAAAGTGTTGCCCGAGGGCCTGGAGGCTGCAGACCTTTGATTGTAGCCTGCCCAGCAGGTCTGCAAGCTCATGTGTTCCTCTTCTCTCGTCTTTCAGGCCACCAAGATTTCGAGCAACTGCCGTATGCTCAGATAGCCTCAGAGAACGCTGTCTCTGAGGGCACCGTGCAGCTCTACATGGAAAGGACCACACACCTTTTCCATGCCTGCGTAGAGAACGGGCAGAACGTTGCCATCATCTGGAGGGACGTGGGCATGCTGATTGTCCAGGGAAAAGACGTGAAAATGAGATTTTACTTAGACTTTTTGGAAAGGCTGAATGGCGCTGGCAAGATGCTGCAAGCTCTTCTCGAGGTAGGATTTTCACTTTCCCAGCGCCACTCCTGCTGCTTCTGAAATGCTTTCTGGGGGCTGCTTTCCCCTGGCCGGCCATGCCTCGTTCAGCCCCTGGGCTCCTGGAGCTCTAGAGCACAGCAGGCTCTCTGCAGAGCACCTCCCTGGCGTGCAATTGCCCGGCTTTGCAAGAGCCGCCCCCAGAGGAGCTGCCCTTTGCGAGAAAAGGCCGGCGTTGATGGCGGGGAGCGCTGCGTGCCCCACTCTGGGGGCCGGGAGCAGAGGCACAGGCAGGGCAAGGCTTGCTGAGCCCAGAGCCCTTGGGCGGCTCTGGCTCTTTGCTGGCGCTGGGCTGAGGCGGAGCGAGCAGCCGGCCCTTCCCAGCGTCCGCTCCTCCCGTCATCCGCCTCTGTCCTCGTTGCAGATGCCGGAGATGAGGGACTCGGTCATCTCACGCCATGACACCGCTGCTTCCCAGACCTCTTCTGGACGTGTTGTCGTCCTGCCATGGTACGTTTGACTTCACTTGAGGAACGGGGGACAGTGGCACGGCTTCTGCATCTGTCCTGCTGTGGACCTAGAGACGCATTTAGGCAACATTTCCCGCTACGTTTCTCCTGCTCCTTTTCTTTCCTCTCTGGGAGAGACTGCTCTTAGGTCCGGAAACGTTAATCTGCAAGGCTCTACGAGGAACTCGGAGGGCAAGATCAGAATTCAAAGGCGTCTTAGAAAACCAGAGCACTAGATAATACTCTGCTCTCCATGTGCGCGATGAGCAGAGTCATTTCCCCAGCAGCAGCAAGGGGGTTTTGTGGGAGGACGGCCATTCTCAGGGAAGGATGGAGAAACGCGGGCACAGGCTGACGGGGCCTCTCCCGGCACTGGAGCTTCTGCTGCGTCCCTCCGGGTTGGGCTGCGGTGGGAAACAACGTGGTGTCCTTTCTTCAGCCTGCTGCCTTCTTCCTCTGCCAGGTACCAACTTGAGACCGTGCCCAAAATGCCAGCGCTGATAGACCTGAACGGATGTGTGAAGGGAAAAGGTGATGGCCTGTGGTGTGAACCTGCCCCAGCAGCAAATCTGTGTGAACAGGACCAATGCAGAAACCCCAGAGCCGGGTTCCCTTGAGATAAATGATTCCCCTCCCCAGAATGACTCCTGGACAGCACCAGTATCTCCCATGGAAGCCCCCGTTTCAGCACACGGATGAGAGAAAGCCATGCAAACAGTCTTCCCCAGGGAATAACGGTGCACTGTGGGCATGGGGCGTTGGATGAAAAAACAGTCTCAGAAAAGGCCTAAGACCTCCCAGGAAACATGGCTTTCCCCCAAAGGGATGAAAAGGACCACCTTCCCCAGTGTTACCACAGCCCCGAGCAGACCCGCACGTCACTCTCCTTGGAACTGGCACACGAGTGGCACCCGGTTCCCAGAACAACACCGAGATGCTGTTCTGAAGAACCGTCTCCTTTCCCATTTCTAGAGGATGCTGCCGGGAAGCGCCTCCTCCGTCGAGCCAGGCTTCCTCCACATCGGTTACCTGCCCTGACTGTGACGCCGGAGCAGGGTCAGAAAGCCGAGGGGAGTGAGCCTCGCGCCAGGTGAGACACTCGCACAAACGGGTGAGCGTGGCCCCCTGCTCCGGTCTCTGTGGGAGCGAGACGTTTCTCCCGGAAACACCCCACGTGCGCTTTGCCCACGTCCCACTGACTCATGGTTTCTTGCTCATGGCAGTGTCTGCAGCTTCTTGGCAGACTCTGCTGGCACCACCATTTCTTTCTTCCCTTCCGATGTGCAGATCTCTTGAGTAGCCAAGTGCAAAGGCTCGTTCCAGGAGCAGAAGGTCATTTTGGCGTTCCCTTCAGGTTGAAATGAGCCTGGCCTTTCTGTTTGCTGAGAACAGAGTTCTGCAGTTAGTTACTGCAGAGGATTGCCCTGAGTAACCAGGAGCCTCTTCTGCGCTGACGCCTGTCTTACGGAGAGCTCAGTGGCAGGATGGCTTTTCCGTGGGGTCGCGTCCTCCTCCCTTTGACACTGTGTCCCCAGCGCCCACCCTGCCCGTACAGGGCGTAGCGCTATCTCCGGGCACAGGACCCTGTTCCTCTGGTTGCTCCAGCAAGAGAGGGCCGAGACCTGGGCGTCCTGGGTTGCAGGGGGGCTGTTGGGCACATCCGAGGCTGACAGCTTGGGGTCTTCTCTGTGCCTGGGGACTTGATCACAAGGATGTGAGCAGAGCCCGTTCTGCTGCAGAAGCAGGTGCGCCACCTGGAAGCACAGGATGCAGAACCAGCTCCTCCTGCGCTCCTGCCAACACGCCCTGTTGTGTCTTTCCAGGCAGCTACCGGTCATCCAGAGGAGCTGCTTGAAGGAAAAGGAGGAGAAAGGAAAGCTACCGCCTCTGGTTGCCCCCAGAGAAGTGGACTTCATAGCCAGAGCCATTGAGAGGAGAGAAAAGGTACCCGACACCGGATGCTGCAGGAGCACATCCTACTGGACTGTAGAGCAGCGTTGCTCCACACATGCCAGCGCTCACAAGATTCTTCACTGGGTGTTCACGGGACCACTGACCGGTTGCTTTGGTGTTTGCTTGGAGAGAGGCGGGTCACTGTCAGTTGAGAATATACTTGTCACTTCCAGCAGCCTGGAAACACCCCCAGAGCCCTCACGTGGGGCTGTTTCTGTCGGCCCGGTGGCTGCAGGGCTTGTCTGGGCTCGCCAGCTGCCGGCTGGTTTGTAGCCCGGTGGTGGCTGATCTCCCTGGTCATCCCAGACGGGCTCCTCGGTGGAGCCTGCGGGAACCTGGGAGCAAACCAGCGTGGACAGCGAGGCAGAAGAGAAGGGAGGGAAGGGAGGGAAACAGCTCAGCCGTGGCAGGACAGACTAATGCTGCCTGCTATTGCATTTCATTCGGCCTCCAGAATAAACGGCAGAAGAAGAAAGAGGAGAAGCTTCCACAGTATATCCAGAAATTCCTGGAAGGAGAGGAAAAGAAGAAAAAAGAGGCGGCGGTAGGGGAAAAAAGTAAACGGCCGTCAGCCGGAGCAATGACAGCAAAGGCCGAGGCAGAAAAGGAGACACCCGGTGTGGAAGGAGAGGCAGAAAACCCAGAGGAGATGCAGAGGAGCCAGGTACTTGGGATTCCTGCAGAAGGAGAGCACTTTCTCCCGCGGGGCGGCTGAGGCCGCAAAGCACCTCTGGCACCCAAGCCGTCACAGCAGCGTTGCTGCAGCAGAGCCGGGCGGGTGATGCTGCCCTTCCTGAGCGAGAAGGGGGACACAGAGTTGCAGTGAAACCCTGGTGACACTCAGAGGTCACCCCAGGGCCTGCTGAGCTCCTTCTCCCGGTTCTCCCTGTCCCCTGTGGTCCATCCAGAAGTGTTCTGGGGTCTGCGTGCTGGGAAGCAGCACCCTCCGGGTGCGGGGCTGTTGTGTGAGAGTCTCCTCCTGTGCAGGAATCCAGCTTCCCCGAGTGCTCCTCAGACAGCTCCCCGAGCAGCGTGGAGTCAGACGAGTCCAGCTGGGACCTGCTGGAGATCAGGACCATTATGGAGGACTGGGAAGAGGCCGGAGAAGAGCCCCCCACAGTCCCTGAGGACAACAGCGTCCCCCCGAAGCGGTACGAGTGTGCCCGCTCCAGCCGAGCCCTGGGGCCGTGGGGGGAGAGCCAGAGGTGGTGGGTACAGGGAGCCAACCCCCGAGCCACGGGGCTGCACAGGGCGCCCGGGGATTTCTGCAGCCACGGGAACGGGCTGGGTTAGACCCCACGGCAGGGGCCAGAGCAGGGGCTTGAAACCCCTCCTGCCTCCAGGGGGCTGTGGGGCAGAACGGGGCCGCATAGCTGTGGGGCTGAGTGTGGGAAGAGGCAGGACGGTCCCAGCTGCAGAGTCAGGGAGACTTTGTCCTTGCTGTTGCAGGAGCCTTTCCCCACGGACAGACCGGGCCCTGCGGGAGGTGGTGACCTGCATCCTGGGGCAGGTGGCCCGCAAGAGGAGAGGGGAGAGGGATGAGCAGCTGGATCTGCAGGACAAGCTCCAGTGGTAAATCTCTCCGGACACGGGCAGCGCTTCCTCTCCCGCAGTCCCTTCCTCCTGCTCCCCGCAGCCCCGCGGGAGAGAGCCGCTTCTCCTGGCACCGGCCTCTCGGCAGAGCCGCTCCTGCGGCCGCGGCTGGCGCCCAGCTGGGAGCCCGGCTGGAGCGCGCTCCTGTGCTCACACCACCTCCTCCCGCTGTGTGTCTGCAGCGAGCTGGCCGTGCTGCGCTGGGAACGGTCGGGGAAAGAGGCAGGCAGCAGCCAACACCTGCGGGAAGCTGCACCCCAGGCCGCACCCCCTGCCAAGGCGGGGGAGAGGAGGGCAGGACCGGTACGTCCCCAAGGCTTGATGTGGTGGCGTTTGTAATGGCGACGGCGCAACGGTGCGGCCAGGCTGGTCTGGGATAGCAAGCAGCCGGGTTGCTTTCAGCCCCGCGCTCCCTTGGCTCAGGGGTCGTTGCAGAAAGGCTCTGCAGTCGGGACCGTGAGCAAAGCAGGGCTGATGGAGAGGCTGAAAAGAAGGGGCAGGAGGGAGGGGGGCGCTGAAATCCCCCCAGCCCCTGCCAGGGACACCAACACTGCCTGCTGCTGCATTGCCGTGGTCCTGCAGGCGCAGCCCCGCGCGTGCACGGAGGAGGAAACACGCAAGCTCTGGGAGTCCTTGTGCAGCAAGATAGAGCAGAAGCGCAGCAGTGGCACCGCCAAAGGCCTGGAAAAAAGAGCCAGAGCAATGGGAGGCCCAGGTACCACAGGCCGTGACAAACAACTGGGGAAAGAGCATTCCCAGTTGAGTGTTTGCCTTTTGGAGTGCTCGCCTCTGCAAAAGGGGCTGTGGGCCAGCTTCAGGCCAGAGCTGGGCAAAGAGGGTGTTTTCCTGACAGCCCTGGGGGCACGGAGAGCAGCAGGGTGGGACTGCACCCCAGGGACCTGGACCTGCTCTCTCCAGACAGCAGCAGATCCCACCACAGGTGTCCTGACCAGACTTGTTGCTCTGCACCTCTGTGCATACAAGACTGCAGAGCTTTGTACTCAACTCCGCAGCTCTGGAGAGCGGATCTGCTCCACGTCGGCCAGTGCCAGGAGACCGTCTCAGGCGCTGAGGCTCGCGAGAGAGACGTCCAGCAAGAGCCTTCTCCGGCGTGACGAGCGCCAGTGCCGGCCAGGCTGCTGGCACCAGCTCTTGCCCCCATCAGTAAAGCCCCCCCTGCAAACCGCTGGGTCTCACGCTGTGGGTGTTTCCTTGGTGGCTGTGAGGCTGCGCTGGGCAGTGGGTGAGCGCTGGGGGGGCAGGGAAAGGCCTGCAGGGAGAGGGCTGGAGCTCCGGCCCTGCTCCAAGGGCAGCCCTCCCCAAGGCTCTGCTGGACCCGCTCGGCTGCGGCCCCGCTCTTGGTGCCCCTGCAGCCCGTGGCCCTGGCACTGAGCCTGCTGCAGCTGCACATCCCGGACAGGAGCGGGAGGAGGAGGAGGAGGAGGAGGATGTGAAAAATGCAGTTGTGATTTGTGCTAATGTCAGCAATCAGGACACAGAACCACGGGCACAGTTCCATGCGGTGCTTTATTCCAGCGCTGGGAAACCAGGGGTTCGCACCCAAAGCTTCCAACAGCTGATTCAGACCATACCTTATTATACAAGTCGGTCACATACATATTCATTACACCCCTGACAACCATTAGAATATTCCACACCTATAATAACACAAACTTTCTATCTAAAAGATGCTACAATTATCAGTTATTTTCTACGGCACCAACTTTAAAAGAATATATCGTAAATCTATGTCCACCTTAAGAATAAGGCTCGGTTACAGTTACCTGCCTTGTAAGAATATACCATAAATCTATGGCAGCTTTAAGAACAGAGTTTGGTTACTGATTACAAGAGTTCTATGGCTACAGGGCTGGTTGCCATCCTAATATTAATCCAACTGTAAGAGATCCAGCGATATTCAGGGAAGACCCATCCTGTCCTGTTCCATGGAACAAAACCTCTTGTCAGGTTGATTCCTCTCAGCCGCAGGCCCTGCCGGCCGCCCTCACGCATCCCGGGGGCGCCGGGGGCTCCCGCCCCGCGTTGCCCCGCACGCAGCGCTCCCGCAAGGCCCCGCACACCGAGGGAGCGGGGGGAGGAGGCGGCTGCGGGGGGATTCGAACTCGGCACCCGGAGCACAGGGGGGGCGGGGGGGGAGGAGAGGGACGGAGCCCGCGCAGTGCAGGGGCGGAGGGGGCGGGGCCAAGGAGAGGGGGGCGGGGTGATGGGGAGGGGGCGTGGCCACGCAGCGGGATCGCCCGGACGCCTGGGTCCTCTCTCCCGAACTCCTGGGTCCCTTGGGGCACTCCTGGGTCCCCCCCCAACTACTGGGTCCTTAGGGGTACCCCTGGGTCCCCTTTCCCGAACTCCTGGGTCCCCTCTCCAGGACTCCTGGGTCCCTTTCCCAAATTCCTGGGTCCCTCCCCAACTCCTGGGTCCCTCCTGAACTAAATCCCCACCTGAACTCCTGGGTCCTCTCTCCCGAACTCCTGGGTCCCTTTCCCGAACTCCTGGGTCCCTCCTGACCTGAATCCCCGCCTGAACTCCTGGGTCCCTTTCCCGGACTCCTGGGTCCTCTCTCCCAAACTCCTGGGTCCGCATTCCTGAAAACCTGGGTCCCTCCTGAACTGAATCCCCACCACTGGAGTGCAGCCATCAGACTCACAGAACAGTTTGGGTTGGAAGGGACCTTCACAGTTCATGCAGTCCAACCTCTGCCATGAGCAGGGACATCTTCACCCAGATCAGGTTGCAGCTGGTAGAAATGATGACCTTTCAGAGCGTGCTGGTGGTACTTTGTCCCTTGTGCCCTGCCCTGATGTGCAGAGGAGACAGAAGGGACACTGGGAAGCTTTGGGGAAGACCCCCCGTATGCTGAGGTGTTGCGTCTCCTTCCTCTTCAGCCTCTAAAAGGTATTTGGTAAAGAGCAGAGCTGGAACCGGGGGTTCCCATCATTTGGGATAAACCCTAAAAACTCATTAATCATTTTGGTTGGAAAAGACCCTCAAGATCATGGAACCCAACCATAACCCACCCCTGGCACTGACCCATATCCCTGAGACCCTTGTCTAAGGCTTGACAGGAGCTCCAGCGCAGTTGTCTGCAGCCAGTGCCGGCGAGAAACCTAAAATAGGACATGGGAGAATTTGCATGGGAGTGTTCACCACGCGGAAATATCTCTGCCTTGGGAGGGCTGAGATTGAGTGGGTTGGAGGTTCTTTTTGTTTTCAAGGATGTGATCAAAATCACATGAAATGACACACAACGAAGGGTAGGCACAGGCTGGGACTGACACCGGAGCCTCAGCACCTTGTTTTATCCTTCATGGAGAAAGAGAACCAGGCTAAATCAGCCAGTCGGAGGCCAAAACAAGGGGCTCCTTTGGCTGTTCTGGGACGGGAGATGCAGGCAGGGCCACCAGTGTGGGGTCTGTCCTGGAGCTGCAAGGGTGGGATGCGGGACGAGGCAGCCAGAGCTGCATCCACACAAGGAGGCACAAACATCTGCCATTTCCGTGTTGGTTTTAGGAGGGTTAATATATGTGATGGTGATTTTTGACCCACACATCGCCTGGGTTGGCATCACCAGCCACAGGTTGGGTTTTAGCATCGTTCTAAAATGCTGGAGGGAGCAGGGTGGGACTGAGGCAGCACTGGTGACAGAGGGACAGAGCCCCTGGGGTCCATGTCTGTCTTGTGCCGGACAACCCAGAGTTGGACTCGGTTCTCTGGGGAGCCCCAGGAGAGCAGAGCAGAGGGGGAGCATCCCCTCCCTCCACCTGCTGGTGATGTGGCCCAGGAGACACTTGGCTTTCTGGGTGCGAGTGCACATTGCCAGCTTATGTCCCTTTTGTCACCCACCAGCCCTTCTCCACAGGGTTGCTATCCATCCATCCATCCATCCATCCATCCATCCATCCATCCATCCATCCTCCCCCAGTCTGTGCTGGTACTGGGTATTGCCCTGACCCAGGTGCAGGACCTTGCACTTGGCCTGGTTGAATTTCATGAGGTTCACATGGACCCCCCAGCCTGTCCAGGTCCCTCTGGATGCCACCCCTTCCCTCCAGCGCATCGACGACACCACTCAGCTTGGTGGAAAAGCAGAACTGAAGTGTCTTGGGTGATGCAGAGGCCAGGGAAATGTGCCTGGCTTTAGCTCTCTGCCAAGAACACCTGGGGAAACCCTTTGAAATGCTTCAGCCACTTTAGCAGAGAAAAATAACACCCCCACACAGCTGCCCGGCTTTCACTGCTCACGCAGGGACAAAGCACAGCGCGGGGACAGCACAGCGCTCACTCTGGAGCTCGCCGGCTCTGACACCCGTGCCTGTTTGGGAGAAATCTCAATGGGAAAGATTTTGTGCTCTGGGATTCAGGTCATCTGAAGAACACCAGCAAGGAGAACAACTGCCAAAACCTGCACAACGATGTGACCAGCTCCAGCTCCCCTGGGGAAGGAGGCGGCTGGTGCTTGTCCCAGCCCAGCCACGCCATGGGCGACCCAGAGCGGATGACAGCAAAGCCTCTTTCCAGGTTCTATTCGCTGTGAGACCGTGGGGCAGGGTCCCATCCAGGGGGAACACGGGGAGCACATCCTGCCCGAGCTCTCACAGGCCGCTCTGCTGCACGGGGAGCAGAGGAAGGGACAGAGGGGTCTGGGTGGCCCCAGAGGAGCTTGGAGCAGAGCAGGGGGCACAGAAACCCAGGGAGGGTCTTGGAGACGGGTCCAGAGAGGATCCAAGTGTATATGGGGAGGGGGAAAGGGATGGGACGGTGCAGGGGGTGTCACACAGGGTGGGAGTGAGCATGCAGGGACCAGAACCAAGCTGAAGGTGCTTGGTGGGGATAGAGGTGATTGAGCAGGGGACAGGAGCAAAGTCCTGCGGAGGGCAACGGAGCTGAAGGGGATTTGGAGGGGTAAAGAGGAATCGGGGAGACCCAGGAAAGAATCTGGGGCATGGGGGGTGTGAGGGGGAAGCACAGGAGCTGTGATATTTGGGATCAGAGGAACTGGAGAGAGGATGCAGAGGGGAAGAGGGATGGGGAGAACCTAGAGTGCACAGAGAGGGGGGCAGAATGGGTGCCCCCGGGGTGGGGGGAAGGTTGGTTTGCCAGTCATCATCCCCCAAATGAGCTGGGGCTGCAGGTGGTCCCAGCACCCCCACCCTGGGCAGCAAAGGGGGACCATGGCAGCAGCAGCAGGTCCCACTGCACATCCAGCATCCATCAGGGGGAAATAAAACACCTAAGTGGGGGCAGATAAAGCAGGAAACCCCCAAAGGGGGCACAGGGATGAAATAAAGAATGCCGCCGAACAGCGGCATTGCCTCTGCTGTTCACTCCACCTCTTCGCTGCCAGAGAGTTCCCGCTTTCTCCAGAGCGCAAGAGACGAGGCCGAGAGAGCCCGGGAAGAGCCGGAGCCACCCCCGCCTCCCCGAGCCGGCCACGCCAGCAATTCAGCCGCCCGAGCGCTCTCCCCGCCACGCCCCAAGCGGCTCCCGCTGCCCGCGCAGGGGAACCGGGGCTCCTCGGCCCGGGACTCACCGGCCGTGCCGAACGCCCGCCCGCTCCGGACGCCGCTCAGCGCCGCGCTCGGCAGGGGCACCGCCATGCTGCGCGCCGCCCGCACTGGAAGGGCCCCGTTCCCATAGCGACGGGGGCCGCGCCGCGCGGAGTCCGGCCTGGAAGGCCCCGCAGCCGTAGCAACGGGTCTGTCTACCGCAGCGCCGGGCTGGGAATTCCCCCCTGCCCTAGCAACGGGGCTGTTTAGCGCGGAGCCTGCCTAGAAACGTCCCCGCAGCCCTGCGGGGCGCGCTCTGCCCTCCCCGGGAACCCCTCCCCATCGCCGGCCTTGCTGCTCCGACCGGGCAGAGCCCGCGGAAGGACCGGAGAGGCCCCGCTGTCACCCCGGGGTACCCGGACGGGAGGTGAAGCCCAAAACCACAGCCAGGTTTTTTTTAGAAATCGGCCCAAAAAGGAAAAGCTGCAGTTGCCTGTGGGCTGTGGAACATCCTGGGGGTGCTGGGGAACCGCAGGGCAGAGTCACAGAATCCCGGGCTGAAGGGACCCCTGCAGACCCCCAGTCCAACCCCTGCTCACACGGGGTCACAGAGCAGATCACACAGGGAAATGCGTGGGGAGGAAAACACAGCCTGGACCCTTCACTTGGATTGTTGTTTTCTGGAAGACGGCCTTTAAAAACCAGAAGAACATCCCGGAACAATCTCCAGACCCAAGGACCTGGGGCAACTGATTTCTGCCCTCAAATTCTGGCTCCATCCTTCCGAGTCAAACCGGCAGTTTCTCCAACCACTGTGTGTGGTTTTCGGCTCCAGAGAAGGACGAGTATTTCCTTCCCAGCTCCATCAGCAAAGCAGTGCCACACGCGGATTCATGCGCACAAAACTGTCCCGGAAACGTTCTTGACCCCAGGTTCCCTGTATCAGAGTCTCAGACGTTTGCGCTTTAAAAAGATGCCTTAATTATAAGATAAAATACAACTTAAAAGGTACAGCAGAGAAACAGTCCAGGCTGGGGCCCTCTCAGGGGCAGGGAACACAAGGCGAAAGAGCCTTGGGCTTTTAAACCCATTTCTCTAAGAAACCCTCTCAGAAATGGTGGTCGGGGGCAGGGAGGATGGCCAGGCGCTGGGAGAGGTGAAGCGCAGTAGGGCACTTTCCTCGGGATCTCCAGAAATAACTGCGAAACCCCAAAGAAATTGCGGTCCAGAGAAGGGCAGAAGGACGGACGGGATGCTGACAGACGTGAAGTGGTGTATGGCGCTTTCTTCAGGGACTCCAAGAGGATCTTCTCCTTTTCTAAGTAATCATCCCCCTGAGAAGAGGGGAAGGAAGTGTGGGAATGATCCCAGAAAGTGCCACAGAAACAGGGTCGCAGTCCAGGGTGTTGCTCACCAACAAGAGAAACATCCCAAAGCCTCCCTCGTGCCATGTCCCCCATGAAGGGGACCCCTCCTCGTGCTCATCCGGAGCCCAGACCCTCGCAGTCTGAGCAAGACCCGCAGGGGAAGCCGCCAAGGGCGTCCCCGCCTGGGGAAAGACCCAGCAGGGACCTGACGGCACAGGATGGGGACACCACAAAGCCAGGGCAAACGGGCTTTAACCCACCTGCCTCTCCCCTCCTGCCCCCTCCGGGCACTGCGCTGGCTCAGAGAGCTCCGCTGAGCCCCTGCAGAGGACGCGGAGGCCAATTCACACCTGAGGTTTACATACAGGGGCACTAAACCAGCCCCCAGGAGCATCCCAAGCCTCTGGAGACACTGGTACGAGCACAGCTGCCCCCCGGCAAGTCCCTTCCCACCCGCAGTGTGTGGAAGCCTCACCCAGGGTGCTGGGGAGACCCTCAGTCGGGGCACTGAGGTCCTGGGCTGCGGCCAGCGGTGTCACAGGGTAGTCGGGCAGCTCCTGGCAGGGCTGTTCACGCCGTCTCCTCTGGTGAGCTGTGCTCAGCCGCTGCTGCGCTGTCTCTGGGAGAAAGGCAGAGAGAGAAGCTCTCAGAAGGGCTGGCACCATAACTGCAAGGTGTGGGGGGGGTGACTTTCTTCCATTCTCTATCGCCTACAGTCATTCTCCAAGTGCCATCTGTTTTTCAAACAGGCCAGATAGGATTATTGAAAGCTGTCATGGTTTCTTTAGTGATCCCCACTTGCTGGAGTGCCCGAATAGTCTCAGTAATTCCTTCCTCCCCCCCGGGATGCGATATTGTTTTAGAGTCACCACCTTGGCAGGTGCAGGCAGCACAACAGGATCCCATTTTGGGAATCCACACAAGACAGTTACAGACTGGATAGCAAATCCTGCGTGCAGAGAGCCGAAAGCAAAACGACCACTTAAGGTTTCAACCGTCTGCCCTGCTAGGACATCAATACCCAGGATATATTCTTTAATTGGGGCAATCAACACTGTTTCAGTAAATGGCTTGGGATTTGCGATTGTGAGGGTAACAGTAGCTTGGAGAGCAGGGGTCAGATGTCCCTCCAAACCACAAATCTGTGATGTAGCATCTTTGTTCTTAATATCACTACGTAAAACTGTGAGCTCAGCCCCCGTATCCACCAGAGCTAACACATTCAAAATCCCCCCAGACTGCCACTCTGCAGTTAAAGGAACGTAAGGACGTCGGTTCTTCCGCAGTTCCCATTCAGCAGGGGTGGCACTGGATGAGTGTGAAGGTCCCTTCCAACCCAAACCGTCCTCTGATTCTGTGAACCCGCCACGTCCTGCGGCAGCGGGAGAGCCCAGGAACGACGCCGTCTGCTCAGCACGCTCAGGGCGCTGCACATCTGAAGGACACCGGGGCTTTAGCATTCTCCTCCAGCTTTATTAAAATCCAGCCCTCTTCCCGAGAAGAGCTGCACCTCCGCCGGGCTTAGCGGCACCAGCAGCACAGGGCTCGCAGGGTCCATCGCGATCTTGGCTGCTCCCTTGGGTTGCTCAGGATGAGGATGGTCTGAGCCGCCAGAGAGCGGATGGAGGGTTCGCTGTCCTGCTCCAAGGGCTGAAGGGCTGCAACAGAAAGAAGCAGAACCCAGAGCTCCCACGTCTGCAGAGACCCCCAGGCATCCCCTCCGGACCATGCTCCCTACTCACCGCTGCAGATCTCAGCCAGCTTCTCCTCCTCCCTTCGGTCCCTCAGGGGCCGCGCAGCCAGCCCTGGGCACAGAGTTCCGTCAGAGCCCTGCTCCCTCCCCTCGTCAGGGAAGACCAGTAGCTGACATGGTGGGACTGAGCAAGGCGGCCACCAAGGCCACCCACGTGGGCAGGGCTGGGAGGGGAGCCCGAGGCCCTGCACGGGGCAGCCGGGGCTCTGGCAGCCACAGGGCTGCTCCTTGCGCCTGGGCAGCGGCGGGGACTGGGGCCATGCTGCCGAAAGAGGGACCCGGGGGCTGTGACTCACCGATGAACCTCGCGGCCGCCTCTCGCAAGCTGGCCTGAGCATCCTTCAGGTACGGCAGGCTGCGATTCAAGTATTCTTCAGCCCTGCTCCTGTCCTGCTCCAGCTGGAGAGAGCACAAGGGTGTGAGCAAGTCGCTGTCTCTCCTCCCAACAACCCACGTTCCCCTTCCCCCCCAGGCCATTCCTGTGTCCCAGCCAGGAGCCCTGTGGGGCTGAGGCTGACAGAGAGACACAGGCCGAGGGGTCCCAGGGGTGCTGGCAGCCCTCCCTCCCACTGGGTGTGGGGCAGAGGGAAGAGCCCCTGGGGGCTTTGTTCTTGAGGACAGGGAACAAGGATGCAGCTGCGGGCTGCAGCAGGGCGGGCGAGGCACCTCTGCAGAGCCCACAGCCCACAGATGTGGGGCAGCACCCATCTGCCCTGAGCCTTGGGCGTTGTCCTCACCAAGCGCTCTGCAATCCTCCATGTCTGCTGTGTCTGTGCCGAGTGCTTGAGCTGTTTCCACTGGAGCAGCTCTGCTGCAGCAAGGAGGGCTTCCCTGGTGGCCTGCAGAACAGCAGAAGCTGGGAGATGGCACCTGGCGTCCCCCTCCTCTTGGCTTTGTTGCTGGGATAATCCTGCCCTTTGGGAGCAGAGACATGCCCTGGCCCAAACATCTGGAGCTCTCTTGGGCACAGCCCTTGGGGACAGGGAGTGAGGCTCAAAGCTTGAGCCCCAGCACCTGCAGGGACAGCTGAGGAGCCCGTAGGGACGTGCCTGTTCAGGCCTCGGTGGCCACGGGCCGCTGCTGAGCCCTGCGGGACCAGGTAGGGCAGGTGATGGAAATGGCCGTGGCAGCTTCTCTGTTGCGGCTCGCGCTGGGTCTGCAGGGACCCTTCCTACGGGCTGTGCTGGTGGAGGCTGCCAGCTGCCAGCAGCCCTGTCCCCTGGTGCCCAGGCCACCCGTGTGGTATCGGCACGCCCTCCTCTGCCTCAGTGCTCAGTGTGGAAGCTGTACCTTGACCACGCTGTCGCTCTCGTCGCTCAGATGAAAGAAGAGGGGGAGCAGTGCACGGCACACATAGCTCTTCATGCTCTTCTTGTCATGCCCCATCATTGACTGCACCCGCTCTCTGAAGAGGCGGATGGCGAGCTCTCGCAGCCGGCTGGACACCTGGGAGGAAGGAGGAAAGTCGGACTTCAAACCCAGCGGCTCTCTGCCCAGGGTGAGCAGCAGCAGTATGGGGGCTGATGTGAGGGGAGATGCTCCAGGCTCAGATTGTGCAGGAGGAAGCTGTGCTGGGCTGCAAAGCCCAGAACCCATCCTGTAAGAGCCCAGTGGAGAGGACCCTACTCCCAGTGCTGCCCATGGGGTGACAGCTGCCCGCCCGCAGGGCTCGGTCTCCTCCATCAGCCTTACATCATCAAAGAGGGGCAGGAGCTTTTCCACCAGCTGCTTGGTGATGGGGCTGGTCTCCTCCCTCTTCAGGTGACCCATCACATTTCGGAAGAACTCCAGGGCCTTCGTCTTGATGTCTACATTGGCGTAGTCGAGCACCCCGATGACGTGCGGCAGGAAAACCTGCATTTTTCTTGCCTGTGTGAAGAACAGTTTCCTTCTTGTGAAACACTCAAAGACCACCCTGGCAAGCAAGCTGGTCACTGAGCACCAGCCTCCTGTCCAGCTTCCTGGCAGGTGGTGGCACAGGAATCTCTGTGGCAGCCTCCTGGTAGGTGGCGGCCATGGGCACACAGGCAGAGACACAGGACAGCAGGGCCAGGGCAGGAAGAAAAGCGAGGACTCCCTGTGCCCTGCTCAGCCATCCCCTTTCCCTTTCCCCACAGGCCTGAAGGGGAGATGCCTGGGAGAGCCTCTGTGCCTGGAAAGCTCCCCCGGCAGCCATCAGGCTCCAGCACGGCAGGGAGGGCATTTGGAGCTCTCACCCACCGCCTGACCCCCAGCCAAGGCCAAGCCACCGCCCCACCTGCTGCCCCAGCCCCAGCTGACAACAGTGCTCCCCTTGACGCCACCCTGCTCACCATGTCAGGTCTTTCTGCCAGTCTCATGAGGACTTGGAGGACCAGGGAGGCTATCACCAGGCTTGGATGCCTCTGACAGCTCTGGACGTGGGACTCGCCACCAGAATCCTCCGACTGAAGCTCACTGGAGGGCATCAGCTCAAGCAAAGGCAGCAGTGAGACACTGGCAGAGCCTGCTGGGCTTCTTGAAGGTGACCGAGGCCTTTCCTGGTAACTCACAGCCAAGGGCAGTTTGCAGGCCTGGTCTGTGGCTGAGCTGATCAGGCTGTAGAATGTTCTGCTGACTTGGAGTTCTCTGAGGAGCTTCTTGAAGAACTTCGGTATCCGGGGTGCGGAGAAGACTACCTCCCACAGTGCCAGGGCAGTCCTGCAAGCCAGAGCGCTCTGTCAGCAGGGCAGCCTGGGCCACAGCGCTGCAGGACACATGGGATGCCCTGGGCAGCAGCAGAGGCTGAGCTGGTGCTCCCGTGGGGCTGGCAGGGGCGCGGTGGGGGGCTCTGGGCTGGCTCGCTCAGCTGTGGCTGCTGCGGGCCTGGCTGACCCCCAGGGCTGGAAAGCGTGGTGGGATGGAGGGTCCTGCTCCTCAGGGGTGTCCTGCAGGATTCCTTGGCTCTGGCAGCCAGAGAGTCCCCGGGCCCCTCTCCCCACAGGGGACAAACCCTCATGGCTTTTGGGGTCAGTACCTGTCTCCTGCTGGAGCGATCCTCAGCAGCGTCCGGACCACCTCCCCCGGTCTCCTGTCAGCCATCACCAGAAGCAGGGAGTCCAGGCTCTGCCGGGCTGGTGCCGTGCTGGTGCTCTCCAGGTTTTCATGGATGCAGCTCGTGATCTTTGGCACCTGGAGGGGACACAGGTGAGGATGGTGCTGTTGCTGGAGTGCGGTGGATTCTTCGGCTGCCCTTACCATCCCTTTCTGCTGCCTTCATGTGGCTTCAGGTGCCTGAGACAACAGGGGTTGGGAAGGAGGGATGGAGAGAGGAACAAGACCTGACAGGGCCAAAAGGCAGGGCACTCCAGCCACAGGCCACTTACATCCGCCAGCCAGAAGCCAGGGTTTTGCATGACCACGTCCAGCAAGTCCCTCGTGTGCTCCTTGTCAAAGATGCTGGAGTCTCTCATCGCCTCAATGAACACAAGGACGATGTCTGTCCTCTCAGAAAGTCTGAGGTATGGTGCACAGGACTAGAGGAGGAAGAAAGGAAGCAAAGCCATATCACGCCAAGTGCCCTGATGGTGCTGCATAACTGGGCAGCGCCAGCAGCCCTGCAGAGTCGCCTAGCAGTGCTGGTGGCAGTGCCCGCAGCAAAGCTGGCAGCAGGGGTGGCAGTGTCTGCATGGGGAGGATGAGAAAAGAGGCCTCGGGGCGCGGGAGGCGGGTTGGGGTCCTGGGCACAGGGTGCTGGCCCTGCTGCCAACCAGAGCTTGCTGGTGGCCAGGAGGACTGGGGCTGCTGCTGGGACACTGGAGCGCAGCCCTCGCATCGTCCCTGCTCGGGGACAGCAGGAACCTTCTCAGCAGGGACAGGGAGGCCACGGCAGTCCCGCTAATTGTGAAGATCTTTGCTCACACAAGTCCCCGGCTGATGCCGAACAAGAGCGCCAACAAGAGCTGATTAGTATGTCTTAGCTGCTTACCCAAAGCCCCAAGTCGGGGAGATCACCTTCCAAAGGGGGCTGTTGTGCTTGATTGTTCCTGCCTAAACAGTAGGGAAACACAGAAAAGTCACTAAGACACAGTAGCTTTGCCAGGAAGCTTCCCAAACTGCCCTGAGATCTGCTTGCAAGGTGGCAGGACTTAAGTGGTCAAGGAGATTTCTGGAGGGCATCAGGAGTAGCTTCCTGCTGGAAGTACTGGCAGGACCAGCCAGGAGGATGCAGAGATGGATCTGCTCTGCGCTGGGAGGGAACACATGGCTTTGGGACATGGCAATCAGCCGTAGCTTTGGCTCTGGGAACCACAAAAGAGCGGGGTTCTAGATCCTGAAAGGAAGGAGGAATGGGAGCAGCAGAGAATGGATCCCAGAGTTCAGGAGAGCACTTAGCTGTTGCAGCAAAATGACAGCTGGGATGCTGTGGGAAGCAGCTGTGAGGGCTGAAGGAGGTCAGGAAGAGCAGCAGACATAGGGGGAGATGTCCGTGCGTAGGGGGGTGAAGCCCACAGCAACTTCTCTTACTGTTTTGCCGAGCCATGAATCTCTGAAGGCTAGACACGGCTTCCTCGGCTTCACTTTCTATTTCCCCAGAAGTATGGAGAAGGAGATGTCCCAGCAGCTGTCCGAGGATTGGGAATTGGATGTCTCTATAGCTGACATCGCCGTGTATGTCTCTCTGAGAGTGGAGCCAGTCCTGGGTGAGGGAAAAAGAACAGGAGGATGATTGAAGGGAGGCAGCTGGTGCCAAAGCCCTGAAGCCAAGTGTGTGTCCAGGGCAGTCAGGGCTCTCCAGGATTGTGCTGGTCACAGCTCCCAAAGCAGCTGGCTGGGCAGCAGCCCTGCGTGGGGAGAGCTGCAGGCTGCTCTGGGGTGCAGGGGTGATGAGACGGCCTGGCCGGAGGGTGCCTGGCTCCTTACCCGCATTGTGGCACGTGTGGACAGCAGAGCGCTCAGGCATTCAATACTCCCCATGGCCCTCAGCCGCACATGTGCTCTATCAGAACTGGTGAAAGTCAAGAGCATCTGGGAAGAGAGAAGCTGCTGGTGAGCCCTGGGAACGGCCCCCCGCTCCAGCAGAAGCAGCAGTGCTCAGCTGCTGGGATGGACTGGCCCACTCCATTAAGGCTTCCCCTGGTCTCGAGCAAAGCCTGTAGTGGGGTTCCTGCCCTAGGATCCCTGGCAGGCTTGGGACAAAGGCCCCGGGCCAGCCCTGTGGCCAGGCAGGAAGGCAGATGCCACCCTCTGCGGCCACTGTGCCGCGGAGTTGCCTGGAGGGCAGCCCCAGGTTTCCCAGGGAGGTGGGCACCCTCCCGGCAGCGCGCTGTCTCTGCACAGCATGGGGTGGGACTGTCACCTCCAGAGTGGACATCCCGTCCCCCAGGGCCAGGAACAGCCCTTGTGAAGCCCAGACTTTGCATGCCCCAGACCTGGAAGATGTTCTGCAGCAGCTCGCCGACTCTGCAGGCAGGAGAGTTGAGAAGCAACTCCTGCAGCATGAAGTCCATGGATGTCATGGTCTGCAAAGAAGACAAGGAGTTGTGGCCATGTTTCCTGCCATCCCTCTCGCCCGCAGGGGACTGATCTGAGCTCCCAACAGCAAGGGATGACTCTCACGCTGCTTTGCTGTGCCTGGGAGAGACCCAGCGGCAAATAATCTGCTGCGGGCAGAGCAGCCTGCGAAACTGGACTTGGCCAGGCCCACAGGCAGGGGATGAAGGGATGAGGGTGGGACAGCAGAGCTGAGACCCTGCCCTGCCTTGGATCTATGGTCATATCGCAGCATGGGGTGGTAGGGGAGCAGCCCAGAGGGACCGGGGGCTCCTGTAGCTCACCCAGCACTTACCAAGAAGTAGAGGCAATAGGTGGCGTATGGCATTTCCTCTTCTGGAGGAGGCAAGAAGAGACTGGAGAAGACCACTTGGATTAGACTTCTCTCTTTGCCCTCCAGCACTCCCTCCACCGAGCTGCAAAGAGACAGAGGAGCCAATTAGACACTGGTGCTGGGAGCAGCGCCTCGAGGCCTCATGCAGGCGGACATGGGGCTCTGGGAGTCGCCAGGAGCCACGGACAGGTACCTCAATGTGGCAATGGCAAGCGTGGCCTGCCACCACACCGCCATGCGCAGCTGCTCTCTGGGCTCCTCTTCCAGCAGCACCTGCAGAGCACAGCCGGGATGGGACCTGGCAGCCGCCAGCACCCAGTGCCACCAGCCCCTGCCCAACGCTGTCCTCACAGGGTGCTGGTGCCAGGGGCCTCCATCCCTTCCCCACAGCCGCCAGGTATCCCCTCACCTTGATATTTTCTGCCAGCTCGTATCTCTGGCAGAAGACATCTAGGCCCTGGGTCAGACCACGGCGCTGGCTGCTGTCACACAGCTCACAGATGCTCAGGAGAAAACGAATCGTCTGGCTCTCCTCCTGGCAGACGTAGAGCAGAGAGACAAACAGGGAGTGTGAGATGGGGACACGCCCAGCGGCACCGCAGCACGGGGTGCGGTGCCCATTGGAGACCTGGGAGCAGCAGCTCTGCCCAGCCAGCTCCCTCCAGCAGCCCCGCAGCAGAGCCCCTGCCAGCAGACGCCGGCACAGCCGCCTTTGGCACAGCCGTGGTTACCTTGTCTGGGTTGCCGACAAAGGTCACGATGAAGTTCACGCTTTGCTCTTCAAATTCATAAACAGGTAACCAGCTGGCATCTAATGAAGGAGGAGAGCAGGGAGGGCTGCAGAGAGGGTCCGCAGGTCTGCAGGACAGAGCAGAGGAAGGGCTGCCCCCCACCCTGCCCAGACAATCAAGGCCCCTCACTCACCAATCTCTGGTGGCTGGGCCACATCCACCTCGTGCTGCGATGGAGCTCGGACGACCCCACGAGCCCTGACGTCCTGCAGGGCCAGCCTGGGGCGGCTGGGGGGTCTCTGCGCCATCCTGCTCGATGGGGTGAAGGGGTGAGAGTCGGGAACTGGGGAGCTTCAGCTAAACGTCTTGGTGGTGCGGGTCTGCCAGGGGCAGCGGTAAAAGACGTGGGCTGTGGTTGGAAGCTCCTCGCTAGTAAAAGATGGGAGCTGCACTCAGGGACTCCTTGCGTGAGTCTGCCAGGGCAGCTAGAGATAGGTTGTGGCTGGTTGGACTCGACGATCTTTAGCGTTTCTTCCACCCAAAATGACTCTCTGATTCTATGAATCTCTGAAAGACGTGGGCTACGCTCGGGGCTCTCGCCAGCTCCGTGCTCGCACCCTGTCCCGTCACCGTCCTGCCGGACAGTGTGGGCTGGGGCCACGGCTGCGCTGAGCACATGCGGGGCAGTGGGAGTCACAGTGTGAGGTCACAAAGGGCCCCACTGTGACCCTGCGCCTGGGGAGGGAGGCCAGGGTGTCTCCTTGGGAGGCCCAGGGTCAGCTCAGCCCTGGGCACCTGGCTGCTCTCAGGGTCGCCTTGGCCAAATTTGAATCCCAGTTTCTACAAGTTCCACCCCCGTTGCTCTCAGTCTTGAACAGTCCGCTGCTCCGTCCAGCGCTCCCAGAAACGGGTGCAGGATGGGGGATGTGACAGACGCGCTCACTGCCGTGCCGTGGGAAGAAAACTTTCTTTTTAGGGTCTAAATCCTCATTCTGAGGGTCCAAATACTCATTTCTAGGGCCTAAAGCCTTATTTTGGGCCTAGAGCTCCATCTGTAGGGTGTAAATACTCATTTTCAGGGCAAACCCCCTCATTTTTTGGGAGTTTCTGAGGGGATCTGAGGTAAAAAGTGGCATCTTAAGGGAGTTTGTGAGGGGATTTGAAAGTAAAAATCGTGTTTTGGGGGACTTGGAGGGGATTTGAGGTAGAAAAACATGGCGTTTTGGGGGAGTTTGTGAGGAGATTTGAGGTGAAAGTTGCATTTTGGAGTGCGATGCCAAGCGGAGGACAGCAGTGTGGCACCTCCTCAGCCTCCCCAGGGGGCGCAGGGAGGCCCCGGGACCGTGACAACTGATGTGTCTCCTCGTAGGCCTTGGTGGCAGGAACATCAGCCATAGACAAGGGGACAAAGCCCTTGGGTCTGTCAGGGACATTCAGCCTTGCCAGTGCCCTTGGCCATCTCCACCACAGGCCGTCCAGCACTGTCCCAGGCCCGTCAGAAGGGACCCAGGAGTGCCCGAAGAAAGCCAGGAGTTCGGGGAGGCTCCCAATAGTTCGGGGGGGACCCAGGAGTTCGGGACGGATCCAGGAAATCGGGAGGAACCCAGGAGGTCAGGAGGGACCAAGGAGTTCAAGATTGACCCAGGAGTTCGGGTCGGACCCAGGAGTTCGGGAGGAACCCAGGAGAACCCCAATGGACACAGGGGTTCGGGACGGACCCAGGAGTGCCCCTAGCAACCCAGGTATACCTCAAGGGACCCAGGAGTTCGGAAAAGGACCAAGGAGTGCCCCAAGGGATCCAGCTGTTCGGGGAGAGACCCAGGAGTTGGGAAGGAGAGAGGAGTGCCCCAAGGGACCCAGGAGTTCAGGAGGGACCCAGGATTTCTGGAGGAACCCAGGAGTTAGGGTCGAACCCAGGAGTTCGGGAGAGACCCAGGAGTGCCCCAAGGGACCGAGGAGTTCAGGAAGGACCCAGGAGTGCCCCAATGGACACAGGGGTTCGGGAGGGACCCAGGGGTGCCCCTAGCGACCCAGGTATACCTCAAGGGACCCAGGAGTTCGGAAAGGGACCCAGGAGTGCCCCAAGGGATCCAGCTGTTCAGGGAGAGACCCAGGAGTTCGGGGAGGACCCAAGAGCTGGGGAGGGACCCAGGAGTTCGGGAGGGACCCCAGAGTGCCCCAAGGGACCCAGGAGTTTGGGAGGGACCCCAGAGTGCCCCAAGGGACCCAGGAGTTCAAGAGAGACCCAGGAGTGCCCCAAGGGAACCAAGAGTTTGGGTCGGACCCAGGAGTTCAGGAGGGACCCAGGATTTCTGGAGGGACCCAGGAGTTCGAGTTGGACCCAGGAGTTCGGGAGGGACCCAGGAGTGCCCCAATGGACCCAGGAGTTCGGGAGGGAGCCAGTAGTGCACCAAGGGACCCAGGAGTTCGGGAGGGACCTGGGAGTGGCCAAATGGACCTGTTAGCAATCAGGACACATAACCATGGACGTAATTATATGTGGTGCTTTATTTCAGCACTGGGAAACCAGGGGTTCACAACCAAAGCTGGCTTCGAACAGCTGATTCAGACCATACCTTATTATACAAGTCAGTCACATACATATTCATTACACCCCTGACAACCATTAGCATATTCCACACCTATTCTAACACAAACTTTCTGTCTAAAAGATGCTATGATTATCAGTTATTTTCTACGGTACCAACTTTAAAAGAATATATCGTAAATCTATGTCCACCTTAAAAATAAGGCTCGGTTACAGTTACCTGCGTTATAAGAATATACCATAAATCTATGTCAGCTTTAAGAACAGAGTTTGGTTACTGATTACAAGAGTTCTATGGCTACAGGGCTGGTTGCTATCCTAATATTTATTCAATTGTAACAGATCCAGCGATAATCAGGGAAGACCCATCCTGTCCTGTTCCATGGAAAAAAACATCTTGTAAGGTTGATTACTATCATCTTCCCCTCTTTGAAAATCCTTTTCTTTAGACAATGGATTTTCACTTGAAACAACCTCTTCAATTATTGATTTGGTTGGTGATTTGGCAAATGTGACAGTTCATAAGCTGGAGGGCTAGCTGGATGGCTGTCAAATACAGGATTAGCGTAATTCCTACTCAGGACACTAAAAATGTGGTTATTCTTAGCATCTGTTTGACTAATTACGCGTTCAATACCTACATATAATAAACAAAGAAGTATAATCACAATTGTAAGTACAATTAAGCTTCCTAGTAGTGAATGTACCCATCCTCCTAAATTTAAACCAAATGAATCCAACAGAGCTCCTATCCAGCTCTGTTCTGCATCCTGCTTTTCTTTTTGCAGCTCCATCTCTGTTTGGGTCAGTTGGGAAATGTCCTTCTCGACCTCCAAAGTTACGTTTGGAATATGGATGCAGCAACGATCAATTCTGTCTTTCAAATATCCACAGACACCATTTTCTTTCAGTAACATTATGTCGAGTGCCATTCTATTCTGCAAGGTCATTTTAGTCGTAGCCTGTAATTGTATATTAAGTTCCCGAAAACCCTTTTTAGTTATTCTAGCCAATCGATCCATTTGCCCAATCAATTTATCAATCATTTCTCTATTTCTGTAGGCCGCAATTGGTGCAAAGAAAGATTCTAGTGCCCAGCCAAATTTGACACTGCTTGATGGTTCGTGCCACACATCTTCATCTACCTCTCGTTTGTGCCTAACCTGTAGAAGTTCTTGCCTATTTTTCAAGGGTGACTTTTTCCAAATAGGACATAGGGTCGGCAGTCCCAGAGTAATTTCCCTTACTGGTCCTCCTATTGGTAGGTGAGTTGTCCAGGTCCCATCACTTAAGGCCCAAACCAGATGTCCCACACTACCTATAACGCCTCTACAATCAATTCTATCTCCATCAATGCCTATTTTGGTTGCTTCCTTTGGATCCAATTGTTTCTGACAAATGCAACCTGCAATTGTTGCAACTTTAATGATGGACAGAGGTATTTCTTTTACATCTGTCTGGCAGGTTATTATTTGTGAACAATTCCACCATGGTACTGTTGTTCCTCCTGTTACATTGGACCACCGTACACACCATGGAAACGCTTCACTATATTGGTATTGTTGTACAATACTCAGTGTCCACATGTTATTCCATGATTCAGTTCTATTTTTGCTATTTTGATCTTTGCATTCCCAGTAAGTCCGTTCAACCTTTTCATTTACCATCTCTTTGGTCCAGCTTTCATAGGTGCACTTGGTTTTCCACCCAGCACCTGGACCAAGTTTTCCTCTGAGTCTCATACAATCTTCTATTGTCATTACTTCTGTCTGGGGTCTGCTTTTTACCCATCGCTCAGTTGGGACTTCTTCTATTCTAGTGTGAGATTCACATGCTATTTTACTAGTTTTATTTACTTCTGGTAAGGTGGTAGATATTATTCCCCACTGTATTGGATCTTCAGCCGATTTTGGAATTGGAAGGCAAGCAGTGATGCTACTGGTATTCTGGGTCAATGCAAAATCTCAAATTAGCCCTATCATCAGATTCTCTGCCTGATTCTGTACGCTTTGTACTACCTGTGGCACCTGGGTACTTTCATTATTGTTTACTGCTCTTCGTGGCCTAATTTGCAATCCCATTTGAATTGTCCCATTTTCCCACCGTTTATCAGAGGCCTTGTGGAATAGAGTGGCACTTCCCCCTCCAATTTTCAAAAGTACAAACGCTCTAACCAAAATCACAATTCGGTAATGAAAACCAGACATTATTGCGATGTAATCTTGAGCGTGGTAGGACCCACTATCTGCGATTTCCACAGTCTTGGAACTCTTTTCACTCGGGTATAATGTATCCAGGAGTCTACTCCAGCAACTTTGACTGCGGTGAATGTAGTCAGGAGTACTTGATAGGGTCCGTCCCAGCGCTCTTTTAAGGGTTCTTCATTCCAGGTTCTTATATACACCGTGTCTCCAGGCTCTATATCATGTACCGGATTCTCGAGCGCTAGTGGGCGATTCCACACTAGTGCGGATCTGAGTCGATTCAATGTCCTGCCAAGAGACAACACATAATTGTGCAAGTCCTGATTACCTTTCACACGTACCTCTGGGTTTGGGTCTGGTGCTTCACATGGTTTGCCATACAAAATCTCGTATGAACTTACTGACATCCCACTCCTAGGTTTAATCCTAATGCGCAGCAATGCTATTGGCAAGGCCTGAGGCCATTGAATTTTTGCTTCCTGACAGATCTTGCTAAGTTGCCTTTTTAGAGTTTGATTCATTTTCTCCACTTGCCCACTAGACTGGGGTCTCCATGGGGTATGTAACTCCCATTTAATTCCCAAACATCTGCTGGTTTCTTTTACTAATTGTGCCACAAAGTGTGGTCCCCTATCGGAAGATATCCCCAGTGGTACCCCAAATCTAGGGATTATTTCCTTTAGTAACCATTTTACAGTTTCTTTTGCTTGGTTGGTGCGACAAGGGAAAGCTTCTGGCCATCCTGAAAAGGTATCTACCCCAACTAGTATATACCTGAATCCTCGGGTTCTGGGGAGCTCTACATAATCTATTTGCCAATAATCCCCAGGTTGTACACCTGTCTTAATTTTCCCCATTTCTGTTTTTCTTCTTACTAAAGGATTATTTTTCAAGCAAATTTCACACTTAGCTGTAATAGACTTTGCCATTGTTAACATCTGGACCGAGATAATTTGTTTTCTTAGGTAAGCCACCAATGCTTCTGCACCCCAGTGACACTTCTGTTGTTCCGTCTGAAGTATTCCTCTCATAATAGTGGTTGGTACCACAACTTGTCCGTTGGTGGTTACATACCACCCAGAATTATTTTTGCTGGCTCTTACTAGACTTGCCAATTTTTCATCTTCTGTAGAATATTTAGGTGGTTCTGAAGGTAATAAATCAATTGCTCTTACCTTCTGGGAGACAAGGCCCACCATTGTTCTTACTTGCCGTGCTACTGACCGAGCTGTTTGATCAGCAAGCCGATTTCCCTCGATGATTTTTGATGTTCCACCTTGATGAGCTTTACAGTGCATTACAGCAACTTGTGATGGCTTTTGAATGGTCTTAAGCAGGTTCAGTATCTCCTCCTGGTACTTCATGTTTGTTCCTTGTGAAGAGAGCAGTCCCCGCTCTTTCCAAAGGGCTCCATGCACATGAACAACTCCAAAAGCATATTTTGAATCAGTCCATATATTAACTTTCTTGTTTTCGCTGAGTTCCAATGCTCTGGTTAAGGCGATTAACTCCGCTTTTTGTGCTGAGGTGTTTGATGGTAAGGGCTTAGCCTCAATTACTGTCTTGGCAGTAGTGATGGCATATCCTGCATACCGCATTCCGTTCTCCACAAAGCTACTGCCATCAGTGAAGAGTTCCCAGTCAGTTTCTGCCAGCGGAGTGTCTTTCAAATCAGGGCGACTTGCGTGGGTATATTTGATGACTTCCACGCAATCATGTTCCAGGTCTCCTTCTTCAGTACCTGCACCCAAAAACTCAGCAGGGTTCATTAGGTTAGTAGTTTTTAGAATAACATCATCTTGTTCTGTCAGAATTACCTGGTATTTCATCATTCTGCTTGCGGAAAGCCAATGGCCCCCCTTTTGTTCCAGTACTGTTGTCACCATATGGGATACAAACACTTCTATCCTTTTTCCCATAGTTAGTTTTCGGACCTCCTGGATCAGTATTACTGTAGCAGCTACCGCCCGTAAGCACGCCGGCCACCCAGCACTTACCGGATCTAGATGTTTAGAAAAATAGCCGACAGGTCTTTTCCGAGATCCCAGTCGTTGGGTGAATACCCCCAAGGCAAGTCTTTGTCGCTCATGTACAAACAACTGAAACTCTTTGCTCAAGTCTGGCAGACCCAAGGCAGGTGCCTGCATCAAAGCTGGTTTCAATTTCTGGAAAGCCTCTCGTTGTGGCTTTCCCCACACTAAGGTCTTATTCTTCTGTGCCTCATATAAAGGTTTGGCAGTAAGTCCATAGTCCATGATCCAGAGCCTGCACCATCCTGTCACTCCTAAAAAGGATCTTAATTCATGTAAGTTTCGTGGTTCTGAAATAGCACAGATAGCATGCACACGGTTTGTGTTTTCTGCTGTCCTTGAGAAAGCTCGCATCCTAAATAAATCACAGTCTCGGATACAATTTCAGCTTTATTTTTCGATACTTTGTACCCATTCATTCCCAATTGGTTCAGTATTTCAATCGTTACCTGGATGCAGAGTTCTCGCGTCTCAGTCGCGATCAAAATGTCGTCTACGTATTGTAGCAACATGTACCGTTGTCAAGGGATTATGATGTGGCCTTTCGTAGTCCATTCCTCGAGTTCCTTAGCCAACTGATTTCCAAAAATAGTTGGGCTATTCTTGAATCCTTGCGGAAGACGTGTCCAGGTTAACTGAGTTTTCCTTCCATTGTGTGGATTTTCCCATTCAAAGGCAAACAATTTTTTGCTTTCCTGGTCGAGGGGTATGCAGAAGAAGGCATCTTTTAAATCAAATACAGTAAACTATTTCTATTTCTCCTTCACAGATGTTAACAAGGTATATGGGTTTACAAATACCGGATAAATGTCCTTAGTGATCTGGTTTACAGCCCGCAAATCTTGGACTAATCGGTAACTACCATCAGGCTTCTTTACTGGAAAAATTGGAGTATTATATTCTGATTCACATTCCTCTAGAATTCCATACCTCAAAAATTTTTCAATTAGAGGCACTATTCCTAACCTAGCTTCTAGTTTCAGTGGGTACTGCCTCAACTGTACTGGCTTGGCATCTTCCTTCAGTTCCACTTTAACGGGCTGGGCCGTTTTCGATTTCCCAGGTATGTCAGTCGCCCATACCGTGGGGATCACTGCCTCCTCCACAGCTTGTGGTACCTCTGCTACTGGGTTTTCTTTTAACAGCAAAACTTGTCCTACCTTAGATTCTGGAATTTTCATTACCAGGTTTCCATTCTCGAATGTTATTACAGCATCCAATTTGGTCAATAAGTGCCGTCCTAAAAGGGAAACTGGACAATCTGGAACATATAAGAACTCATGGGTTAACTCCTTTCCTCCAAAACACAGATCTAAGGGTTGTAGGAATGGCTGTACTTCTTCCTTCCCTGTGGCACCAACAATCGTTGTCTTTTTATTACTTACTGTTCCCTGTAAAGAATTTGGCACAGAATAAGTAGCCCCTGTGTCCACCAAAAAATCTCACATCCTGATCCCCCACTTGTATCGTCACCAGGGGTTCCTTACTCTGGGTATCTGTTTCTGTGCTGCCATATAGTCAGCTGTTGTTATTATACTCCCCCAACACCAGAGTTTGTATTGCATTCCCTGCTGCGCGTGGTACCCGACCCGTAGGGCCCAGACGATTCGGGCATTCATTTTTCCAGTGTCCTCCCTCCTTACAATAAGCACATTGATTTATACCAAGCTTTACAACAGGCCTCAGAGGAGTTCCCTGAACATTCCGAAAACCGCGCCCTCAGCCGCCTCTAGCTCCCCTGTCTTAATTTTCCCCATTTCTATTTTTCTTCTTACTAAAGGATTATTTTTCAAGCAAATTTCACACTTAGCTGTAATAGACTTTGCCATTGTTAACATCTGGACCGAGATAATTTGTTTTCCTAGGTAAGCTACCAGTGCTTCTGCACCCCAAAGGACGTTTCCTTGCTTTATATTTTCTACCACATCCATCTGGAGACGAGGAGGAAAGCCATCAGACCTGATGGATTACGCCAAAGCAAAAACCCCGGCTACTTGAGACACTTAGACTAAGCCTAAAAGGCAAAGATCTCTCCATAAGGATGGTTTTTAAACTCTACTTCCACAATCTGCTGGCAGGACAAAAGAATAAGCGGCAGATCTACTTAGACTGAGTCATGGTGGTTTGCTCCTAAGACCATGCATACCATGGGAAAATTTCAGAATTTCTGCTCTGGTTTTCAGTATATTACACCAAAACACCCACCTGATGACATCATTTCAAGAGCAACAGCAGCAACTGGCAGAATTCAGCTTCTTTGGGGAACTGAGAAATTGCTGAGCTGACACCAAGTCCTGCTGTGTCTCTGTCACGCGCAGAGTGCCCGCATCCTCACCACGGTAGCGGGCATTGTGACAAAGGTTCTATGTCAGCTGGGTGTGGCAGCCGAACGCCCCCGAGGAGAGGGGGAGCCTGTCAGCCCCGGGCCTGTCACTGCCTGCTGTCCCCCCTGTCACCAGCAAGGCCTCTGAAAAGTTTCCAAAACATCCCCAGACTTGGGTCCAGCGTGGCCAAAAGTCTCCAAGAGACAAGTCGGAAAGAAGGATATGGAACAAAGGGAGAAAGCGAAGGGAGCAAGCCAAAGGGAGGCAAGAGGAAAAGCTAGTGCCGGGCTGCAGGACTGAAATGGAGGAATGGAAAGACAAAAGCCAGGAAGCAGGAGAGTTTGAGAAAAGGAGAGAGGAAAGAAGAGACATGCAGCCAGACGAGGGGTTAGTGAGAGAGGCTGGCACAGAGAACAGGATGAGAAGGAAATAAGGCAAGGCAAGGCCAGGCCAAAGGACGTTTCCTTGCTTTATATTTTCTACCACATTCATCTGGAGACAAGGAAGAAAGCCATCACACCTGATGGATTAGGCCCAAGCAAAAACCCCGGCTACTTGAGACACTTAGACTAAGCCTAAAATGCAAAGATCTCTCCATCAGGATGTTTTTTATACTCTACTTCCACAATCTGCTGGCAGTACAAAAGAATAAGCGGCAGATCTACTTAGGAGCAAAGCACCGTGACACAGCCTAAGACCATGCATACCATGGGAATATTTCAGCATTTCTGCTCTGGTTTTCAGTGTATTACACCAAAACACCCACCTGATGACATAATTGCAACAGCAACAGCAGCAATTTGCAGAATCCAGCTTCTTTGGGGAACTGAGAAATTGCTGAGCTGACACCAAGTCCTGCTGTGTCTCTGTCACCCGCAGAGTGCCCGCATCCTCACCACGGTAGCGGGCATTGTGACAAAGGTTCTATGTCAGCTGTTGCTCTTGCGACCGGCAAGAGAGCTACAACGAAGCATGCCGAACGGAGAAAATAGCAGCAGCTCATCTGTTCACACCTTGTTTCTGCCATGTGCTTGAACGCCAAGACGTTCGCGCTTCTGTGAGATGAAAGACGTCCTTCTTCATATGTGGTTGCTCACACCGGTCCACTTGTTAGTGTATCCATTCAGTGCTGGGCTGCGGGGCATTCAGAAGTGGCTCTGTGGAGACGTCTGCATAGAGACAGCTGTCAGAACACGCACACTCGATTGTTCACCAAAACATATGCAGACGCGTCCTTACCCTGTAGATTTGGATGGACAGAGTTCCCTGTGTTCGCAAGAGACAAGGGAATCGCATCTGTACGCACAGAAGCAATAGCGGACCGTTTCCCTTGGAGTGAACACGAAAGAGCTGTCTATACACTCGCAGACATGGGAACGTGCCTCAATGCAGTCACAGAGGCAGCAGCTTTTGAACAGAGGCTCTGCTGATTCTGGCACACTCCTGAAAGTCGCGCACACTGCTGTTCACTCGCTAAACTACCTCTTTGGAAACACGTCTCCGGTCCATGTACCGCTCAGATTTCTTCTCGTGTAACTGTGAACTGTGTCAGCGCGGGGATTCCGTCTCTGTTGAGCAGATGTCAATCCTGCCTCGCTTTTGCTTTGTTGCCTCTACCAAGATGATTTCCCCTTTCTCTCTTCACTGGAGCAGGCAGACACAGCCAACGCACAGCAAGTGTCAAGAGACACACTCCATCCGCTGAGCTCAACGCTTGTGCAGATGCACGTGTGCGACGAAGTCAACACACGTGCTTGTGGAGAGAAAGAAAGGGACTCACAGGCGTGTGGAGCGACGGATAGAAAGAGCAGGCGCTAAGGAACACAGAGTTTCAGGCAGACTGTCTCCACACAAACAGGCACCTGTCTGCAGGTATCCTAGATCTTGATTCTTGAACTTGAGAAAACACGCGTCTGAGCAAAACTCCCAAACGCTTCCAGGAAAGACACAGGCTCTCCCACAAGCACACAAGTGTTTGCCCTCAGCTATAGATCAGCGACAAGCTTGTGAAGAGATGCCCTGCTATTCTTTCGCCTTATGGCATCACGTGTTTCGTTTCTCTTGGAGATCGATTGCTAAGCGTCTTTCCTCGGGCGACTGTGAAGCATTTGCCACCGGAGGAGAAGTAGCACGGAGCAGCATTCAGTACTGTCCACGTCACGGCCCCTTATAAGACAGCGGCACTGGCGCACACACACACAGAGGAGACGGCGGCACTGGCGCACACACACACAGAGGAGACGGCGGCACTGGCGCACACACACACAGAGGAGACGGCGGCACCACTTAAAAACTTCAAGATGCTGGGAAGAAGTGCCAGTCCCTTAGACTGGAGGAGTACAGAGCAGAGCTGCCGATGCAGCCCAGAACTACACCATAAAACACAACTGCGCAGAAACATCCAAAATGCAAAAACCATCCACGCTTTCAGCTGCTGATACAAGAAAACCAGGACCTGATTGGCGCTACGCCAACTGGCACCGGCGTTCCGGATCCCGGGATGGCGCCTGGGATGCCTGTCGGGTCCCTCAAGCGCGACGAGACCCCGGGACCGTCTGACAGGCACAATGCAAGCCTCCCGACCTGCAATACAACACTGACACGAGGCTGGAGCTGCCCTGCCCAGGACACCCTGGCATCGCACTGTGAAGTTCCCTGCCCAAAAGGGACTGTTCCTGGAACACCCTTGCCCCAAAGAGAACTTTACCCCCCTCCCTGCAGTTCCCAACCCCTTCCCAGCCCCCCAGCCTCCACTTATCTTTCAGAGGGCCAAGAGACTGAATCCATCTTCAACAGAGGAAAACACCACATGTGCTGATAGAGATCGTCCTGCATCACCAAGTTCCTCCTTGTCCTGGTTTTGTTAAAAAACAAGTTTCTCTTTTAGTGAATTTTTGCCTGTCAGCTAAAGCCTTCATATTAGCTGCATTTTCCTGGAAAACCCAACACATGTTTTGGTTAAACCTAGCAATGGAATGCAAACTTATTGATAAGCACGGATGGACATCTCGCGAGAGGGGCAACGAGAAACTGATGATCGAGAGACTGACCAACCGTGTATAACATTCCATTCACGTGAATACTTCATATAAAAGTGGGAGATCACGAGGATCTCGGCCCCTTTTTTCCCTTTTTTCCCTTTTTCCCTTTTTCCTCATGGCTGACATTAGGAGAGGACCTTGCTGGTCGTCCCTGCGAACTGAGGCCTAGTGAGAGACTGAATCCAGCTCCAGTTGGCTACAGAGTCTAATCCAGGACTTTGGGTGCTGGCTCTGCAGTTGCTGAGACTTACAAGATTGGTTTTGTATATTTCGTATTATTTTCTCTATTCTTATTAGCAGCATTAGTAAAACATCTTTAACTTTTCCAACTCTCTTCTCTCTGTCCTTCTTTCCCTCCCGATCGCCTGTCCTGAGTAGGAAGGGGGGAGAGGGAGGGGCAAAAGGGGGAAGTGTGGGGGAGAGGAGGTTAACAATACATCTGCCAGGGTTTGATTGTCACCCCGCAATATTAACCCTCGACAGATAATTAGCACCCAACGTGGGGCAAGAGAAAGGGGTAAATTTGGAGATTTTTGGCTTTTCTCCTGCTCTGACGTACCTTCCAATTTTCTTGGCACGGTGCCAACTCTTAGAGTTGTGATACTCACGCGTCTGTTTGCTTTGGATATTATTTAGTGGTATTAAGGCAAAGTGAATTACATCGATTTAAAGATGTTATGGCAAAAGTTGTATCAGTTATTTTCTACATTGTGCTCGCTGATCCCATATCTGTGTTGGTGTTTCTTTCTGAATCAAAGTATTCATTATATAACAACAAGAAACTGGACAGCGGTCATGATGATTCTGTGTGGTATGGCACTGGTTTATTTCATTATACTGCAGCCGCTAATGAATTTCTACTCGCTTCTGCTTTACCTTGAAAAACCTCCAGGAGAGATTAAAGAGCAGAATGGCTCTATATTTGCTAATTGGTCAAGCGAATCTTTAGAAAGGCTGACTAACAATACTTTTGTGTTTTCGCTAGGACAGTTTGCAAATGTTTTAGAGAACTTTGAATATCCTTGGAGCTTTGTAGAACTGTGATGGTGTTATCTGGTTTGCTGAATGTGTGGCAGTTTGTGTTACTGTTAAGAGAAATGAGGTTCAATAGGAGGTTTGCGTCTCTTTTTAGTCCTGAGATTTGCAGTGCATCTTCGGAAGCTTTAGCAAAAAGCACTCCTAGCTGCTCGAGAAAAGGCAAAACAGCCAAAGCTGCTGCTGCAGCCACTGCCCCCCCAACCGCAGCTTCACAGGCTGAAGCTACAGCTCCTCCGCAGAGCTCCTCTGCCAAGGTCGCTGCAGATAACGTTACTTCTCCAGCCTCAAAGTCTAACAAGGCAGCCCCCCCGCCTTCACACACTGGGCACTGTTGCTGCTGTAACCACAGCAATCACTGTGACGGTCATTCAGACTCTGAAAATGAATCAAATGATGGTGAACCCATATCAGCATCAGTTGCTGGTTGTAAGAAAGTCACTAGAAAGACTACCCATGCAGCAGGTGATGGCACAGGGCCAACATCAACCCAAGAGGCATCATCATCAGGACAGGGTGGAGATGAAGTGACCACCACTCGGTCCTTTTCTCCAGGTGAGCTGAGAGATCTGCGAAAAGACTTTAGTCGTCGTGAAGGTGAGAATATTTTAACCTGGGTGCTGCGATGCTGGGACAATGAGGCAGAAACAATTGAATTGGAAGGTGGTGAATCCAGGCAACTGGGATCTCTGTCAAAAGATTCCACCATTGATAGGGCAATTTCAAGAGAGTCTAATGCCTCTACTCTCTGGACCCGACTCCTGGCAGCTATGAAAGTCAGGTTTCCCTACAAGGAAGATTGTATATCCAAGTTAGGGAAATGGAATACTATGGAGAGAGGTATCCAATTCCTGAGAGAATTAGCTGTGCGAGAGATCATCTATCTAGGACCAAACAGCCAAGAGGGGACAGACCCAGATAGAATCAATTGTACAAAATCTATGTGGTGCAGATTTGTACAAAGTGCACCACCTGCATATGCTAAGTCATTGGCAGGAATGGTCTGGTCAGCTAGAGGTATACAAGAAATTAATGAAGTGATTGAGCAGCTCCGGTACTTTGAGGACAGCCTTGCTGGTTCTCTACGGGCTTGTATATCCGCTGTGGAGAAACTGTGTGAAAAATCTGATGACCGGTTTGAAAAGCTGTTGCAAGAAATCAAAGAGCTCAGAGAAGACTCGTACCGTTCACGACCTGCACAAACCTATGTTTCAGCTGTTAAGAGAAGGCGTTTCCAATCTCGAGAGAGAGGGCAGAGACAGCCCACAAAAAGAGGTTCACTGTGGTTCTTCCTACATGAGCAGGGAGAAAACATCAATAAGTGGCATGGAAGGCCTACCTCAACTTCAAGAACGAGTATGTGAGATAAAAGGAAAAACTCCTAGGAAAGTGGCTGCTCCAGTTTACAAAAGGAGCAGAAGAGATTCTGATGCTCTTGAAGGAACCTCTAATTCACACCCAGAGACTGTGCAAAACAGGAATTAGAGGTGCCCTGCCTCCAACCAGGTGGAGGAAAGGGATAACAGAGTTTATTGGACTGTAGAAATACTATGGCCTGGTAAAACACAACCCCAGGAGTACAAAGCTTTAGTGGACACTGGTGCTCAGTGCACAATAATTCCTTCTAATTATAAAGGAACGCAATCCATCAATATTGTTGGAGCGACTGGGGGATCCCAGGAACTGACTGTTGCAGAGGTTGAAATGAGCCTAACTGGAAAAAACTGGCAAAAGCATCCCATTGTGACTGGTCCAGATGCTCCGTGCATCCTTGGCGTAGACTACCTCAGGAGAGGGTATTTTAAGGACCCAAAAGGGTATAGGTGGGCATTTGGTATAGCAGCTGTAGACACTGAGAAAATTGAACAGCTGTCTGATTTGCCTGGTCTTTCAGATGACCCTTCTGTTGTAGGACTGCTGATGGTTGACGATCAGCAGGTGCCAATTGCTACCACGACGGTGCATCGCTGGCAATATCACACCAATCGAGACTCTTGGATTCCTATCCAGAAGCTGATTCGTCAATTGGAAAGCCAGGGTGTGATCAGTAAGACTCGCTCACCTTTTAACAGCCCAATCTGGCCAGTGCGTAAGTCTAGTGACGAGTGGAGACTAACTGTAGACTATCGTTGCCTGAATTAAGTTACACCACCACTGAGTGCTGCTGTGCCTGACATGCTAGAACTGCAATTTGAACTGGAGTCAAAGGCAGCCAAGTGGTATGCTACAATTGACATTGCTAATGCATTTTTCTCTATTCCTGTAGCAGCAGAGTGCAGGCCGCAGTTTGCTTTCACCTGGAGGGGCATCCAGTATACATGGAATCGCTTGCCCCAGGGGTGGAAACACAGTCCTACCATCTGCCATGGACTGATCCAGACCATGCTGGAGCAAGGTGAAGCTCCAGAACACTTGCAATATATTGATGACATCATCGTATGGGGCGACGCAGCGAAAGAAGTCTTCGAGAAAGTTGAGAGAATAATTCCTATTCTTTTGGATGCTGGTTTTGCCATAAAACGAAGCAAGGTCAAGGGACCTGCACGAGAGATCCAGTTTTTAGGAATAAAATGGCAAGATGGCCGTCGTCAGATCCCAATGGATGTGATCAACAAAATTGCAGCAATGTCTCCACCTACTAATAAAAAGGAGACACAGACTTTCTTGGGCATCGTAGGTTTTTGGAGAATGCATATTCCTGACTACAGCCACATTGTGAGCCTCTCTATCGAGTGACTCGTGAAAAGAACCAATTTGAGTGGGGCCCTGAACAACGACAAGCCTTTGAACAAATTAAGCGTGAGATAACTCATGCGGTGGCCCTTGGACCAGTCCAAACTGGACTAGATGTTAAAAATGTGCTCTACACCACAGCCGGAGATAATGGACTTACCTGGAGCCTCTGGCAGAAAACATCAGGAGAAACCCGAGGTCAACCCTTAGGTTTTTGGAGTCGAGGATACAAAGGATCTGAGGCCAACTATACTCCAACTGAAAAGGAAATACTAGCAGCATATGAAGGAGTTCGAGCTGCTTCAGAAGTGATCGGCACCGAAAACGCTCCGCAACGACAGCGACGCCAAAACCAGAGATGGCATCAATCGAAACACCCTGCAGGGAGGCAGTGATGAGGCAAGGAGCGTCTTCTGCAACCCCAGGAAAAAGGACCCCAACGTCACGGCCCCTTATGAGATGGCGGCACTGGCGCGCACACACCCACAGAGCAGACGGCGGCACTGGCGCGCACACACCCACAGAGCAGACGGCGGCACTGGCGCGCACACACCCACAGAGCAGACGGCGGCACTGGCGCGCACACACCCACAGAGCAGACGGCGGCACTGGCGCGCACACACCCACAGAGCAGACGGCGGCACTGGCGCGCACACACCCACAGAGCAGACGGCGGCACTGGCGCGCACACACCCACAGAGCAGACGGCGGCACTGGCGCGCACACACCCACAGAGCAGACGGCGGCACTGGCGCGCACACACCCACAGAGCAGACGGCGGCACAACCTAAGAACTTCTTCCCAGCATCTTGAAGTGTCAGTCCCTAGGACTGGAGGGGTAGAGAGCAGAGCTGCTGATGCAGCCCAGAATGACACCATAAATCACAACTGACTAGGAACATCCAAAATGCAAGAACCGTCCACGCTTTTGGCTGATGATACAATAATCCAGCACCCGATTGGCATTACGCCAATTAACACCGGCATTCCGGATCCCGGGATGGCACCTGAGAGGCCCATTGGGCCCCCGGAGCACAGCGAGACCCCGGGATCATCTGACAGATGCAAGGCAGGCTTCCCGAGCTACACGACAACGCAGACGCAGGCTGGAGCTGCCCTGCCCGGCACATGCTGGCATCGCACTGTAAAGTTCCCTGGGCCCTTTACCCACCCAAAGGGGACTTGTCCTGGACAGCCCTTCCCCTTATCAGAACTTTACCCCCATCCCTGCGATTCCCGGCCCCTTCCCAGCCCCCGTGCCTCCACTTATCTTTCAGAAGGCCGAGGGACCAAATCCACCTTCGACAGAGAAAACGCCACGTGCAATAACGGAGATGTTCCTGCATTGCCGGGGTCCTCTTCAACATCTACGGTAACACAGGAAAAGACACGCTCACTAAGCCGTGCCAGCATACAGTATAGCGGGGTAAACGCCGACTCCTCCCGCAACACCCACCTCCTCCTAAGTTCCTCGGCGTTCCGTTCGGCACGTCGTGTCACGGGTGCGGTCACAAACCCTCATCACTCGTAACACCTAAGACAGCGAGAAACAAAAGAACTGTAGGGCTTGGAGCGAGTCCCCAGCCCCACGCTCCTCCTCGCCCATACCCCGGCTCACCAGAAACGTTCCTCCAAGTCCAAAGGGCACAAAAGGAGCCTGCAAAACAAGAAGGAAACGCTGAACCGAGTCACCGAGCGACACCGGGCTCCTCGACACCCACCGCCGCCTCACCTTCTCGGCTGCTGACCGGCGTGCGGCTTCGCCCCTCCGAGCTGGTCCACGGCACCTGCGAAAACAAAAGCACCTGCTCGGACGCTGCTCAAAAACAGCCCGCCCGTAGACGGGCCCGTCTCCCCCTCCTTTACCTTGGCCGCTCTCCCACCTGCCTGCCCACCCTTGCTTTTGACTGCAACGCCGTTGACCACAGGGGTTCAGCTGCCGCCTGTAAAACACAACCCAATGACGCTGACACTTGCACTGGCAACACGGGACCTGAAACGAGCGGCTGCTTCGGCCCGATGCTCATTGTTCACCTTGCCCGAGGAGATGCGGTGCTAATACCCAGGTTTCCTCTTTGCTTCTATGAAAGAGACAAATGACCAAACTTACATAGAGCCACACGACACATCTTCCCGCTGGCATCACACATCGACCCACCTGCTTATGGCGCGCTGCTCACCTCTTCTGTTGCTCTTTCGAACCAAGTCATCCCTCTACCTCTGAAAATAAGGTATTCAACAAGTCACCCAGACGCTCATCAACAGCTTGACCATTCCACAGGTTTGCTTTCTATTCAGGAATCCCACCCGACACTCTAATTGAGTCCCTAAAACACTGGGGAACGGACTGCCAGCTCCCCTGCCCACAGCTACTGCATCCCAGATGATCGCCCAACCTTTGCCTACACAATTGAATCTGTCAACAGATTAACCCTGGACTCCTAGAGTTTGCTCTACCCACCCCTGACTCCACACCACCGGGCAGAGCAGCTCCGAGCCGAACGTGCACGTGCGCAGACAAACGCGCCACAGAACGCTATGGACAACACAACCGCAACAGCACCAAAAACGCTCTGCAATGACAGTGACCCAAAACCAGAGACGGCATCAATCCAAATGCCCTGCAGGGAGGCAGTGATGAGGCAAGGAGCCTCTTCTGCAGCCCCAGGAAAAAGAAAAAGGAACCGAACATCACACCCTTACGAGACGGCGGCACTGCCACACACACACGCAGAAGAGACGGCGGCACGACCTAAGAACTTCTTCCCAGCATCTTGAAGTGCCAGTCCCTTAGACTGGAGGAGTAGAGCGCAGAGCTGCTGATGCAGCCCAGATTGACACCGTAAGTCACAGCTGACCAGAAACGTCCAAAATGCAAGCACCGTCCACGCTTTTGGCTGATGATACAAGAATCCAGCACCCGATTGGCTCTACGCCAATTAACACCGACATTTCGGATCCCAGGATAGTACCTGAGAGGCCCGTTAGGCCCCCGGAGCACAGCAAGACCCCGGGATCGTCTGACAGGCACGAGGCGAGCTTCCCGAACTACACGACAACAGGCGCCGGCGGGAGCTGCCCTGCCCGGCAGATGCTGGCATCGCACCGTAACATTCCCTGACCCCTTATCTGCCCGAAGGGGACCGCTCCTAGACTGCGCTTTTCTGTCTGAGAACTTTAAACCCACCCTGCGATTCCCAGCCCCTTCCCAGCCCCTTCCGAGCCCTCGTGCCTCCACTTATCTTTCAGAGGGCCGAGGGACCAAATCCACCTTCAACAGAGGAAAATGCCACCTGTGCTAACGGGGATCTTCCCGCAGTTGTCGCTTTCTCCATCGTCGCCTACAGTAAGGAAAGCGAGAACACGCACGCTATCGAGCCCCCAAATAATATTTATCCATAGTAGCCTACGGTTCGTTGCTCACCTTGGCTGAGTTCTGGGAGGTACATTTGAATGATCCACCGGGGGCCGCCGCACGCTGCAAAGGTTCTGGAGACAAGATGCTCTTCCAGGAGAAGAGATGACATTAACAACTATTAATACAGCAATACAAACCAAAAAACAACACTCCCTCTCCATTGTAGTCAGGAATCTTGGGAAAATGCAAAGCACCTGGAAATGAATCAACAAATGAAACATAATGATAAACAACTTTTCTACTACAGCTGTTGTTAAACCTTCGCTGTTCCTGAAGCTCTTACATCAAACAGGCACCTCTGCTTGTCCAAAGACATCTGCCTATTTGGATTAAACATCTCAAAAGCTGCTGAAGGAGCAGCAGAGAACCACCACCGAAGAGGCTCTGGAGCAGAATGAGCTCCTTGCCTGGGGACCGGGGCTCAAATACCCAGGGCTCCGCCCACCCCTTCCCACAAACCCCTGGGAAAGGGGCAGGGTCATTCACCCCAGACCCTCTCACCACCCTTATCAAATTACCTGGAATCTCCCTGAAAATGACAGCACCTGCGCTTTATTGCTGCTATTGCAGCTACAATGAGACCAAGTATGGATTTCAACTTAGTTTTTCTAGGGAGCAGATAGAAAGTGAAATACAACTGCCAGCACTCCATCTCCATTGAAGTCAGGAATTTTGGGAAAATGCAAAGCACCTGGAACCGAATCAATGAATGAAACATAATGACAAACAACCTTTCTACTACAGCTGCTACTGAACCTTTGCTGCTCCTGAAGCTCGTACCTCGAACAGACACCTCCACTTCTCCAAAGACATCTGCCCACGTAGATTAAACAGCTCAAAAGCTGCCGAGGGGAGGGGTCGATCATCCCAGGCCCCGCCCACCAACCTTATAAAATCACCTGGACCCTAACTAGAAATGACAGCACCTGTGGGAGATTTAAGGGATTTTCTTAAGGTTGTTGTGCAGATGGGTTTCTGTTAGATAGAGATTATTTCTGAACTAGACAAAGCGACTCCAAGGCTGGCGCGAAGGCTGAAAAACAACACCTGTTATGAGAGTGAGGTAATTCTATAATAACAAGACCCGAATGTGGACGATATCCGATCAGCCGACGCGTGTTTGGAACGTGGACGCTTATCGGGAAATAACTGCGTATATAAGGAGGCTTGTCTCTGTAATAAATGGCTTCGCTTGAATTAGTGTTGAGTTGCGTGGAGTCCGTGAGTTTGCGCCCTCGCAAGCGGTGACCCCGACGTGATCCCTAAGGAGAATTTACGGAAGGCGCGCGACCGCTGCAGGGAGTGAGCCCCAGCTGGAACGGCTCGGCTGGACCGTGACCGGGACGCGGGCTGCGGGCTGCGTGACTCCCGATTGATGGCTACGGAGTGACAGAGGAGGGATAAAGGATCCGATATCGTCGCAACGGACGCCCAAAGAGGTGAGCAGCTGGGGGCGAGAGGAGATGGGGCAGAATATTTTTAAAGAAGAAGAAATACTGCGGCTCCTCTTGCATATTCTCTCTAAGAGAGTGGTGAAGTATGAGGAGAGTAACCTCAAAAGATTGTTAATTTGGTGCAGAGGCAGTGGGTTTCCTGCTGACCTGTTAGGAGTTTTTCAAATAAAGACCTGGGAAAAAGTGGGAACTGTGTTGTGGAAGGCGATTAGTCGCAGTGAAAAATATATTCTCAGCCTTGTAACCACCTGTAAACTGGTAATTACTACAATGAAGCAATTAAAACCTGGAAAGACTGTTATAAGCATTAGTGACTCAAAACTCAAACTTGAACTTTGGGATGATATGTAAAAACCTAACCCTAACCCTAAATCCTAACCCGGTGTGAAGTGGTCGGGTCGGAGGTGTGAAGTGGCCAGGCAGGGCAGGAGTTCAGGAGGGGACCCGCCCAGGAGTTCAGGAGGGGACCGGGAGTTCAGGGAGGGACTGAAGAATTCAGGAGGGGACCTAGGAGTTCAGGGGGTAACCCAAGAGTTCAGGAGCGGACGCAGGAGTGCAGGAGTGGACCCAGGAGTGCCCCAAAGGACCCAGGAGTTAAGTAGGGGACCCAGGAGTGCCCCAAAGGATCCAGAGTTCAGGAGGGGACCCAAGAGTTCAGGAGGGGACCCAAGAGTACCCCAAAGGACCCAGGAGTTCAGGGGGGAACCCAGAAGTTCTGAGGGGACCCAAGAGTTCAGGAGGGGACCCAAGAGTGCCCCAAAGGATTCAGAGTTCAGGACGGGACCCACCCAGGAGTTCAGGAGGGGAACCAGCAGTGCCCCAAAGGACCCAGGAGTTCAGGGGGGAACACAGGAGTTCGGAGGGGACCCAGGAGTTCAGGAGGGGACCCAGGCGTTCTGAGGGGACCCAGGAGTGCCCCAAAGTACCCAAGAGTTCGGGGGGGACCCACCCAGGAGTTCGGGGGGGACCCACCCAGGAGTTCGGGAGGGGACCCACCCAGGAGTTCGGGAGGGGACCCAGCAGTGCCCCAAAGGACCCAGCAGTTCAGGGGGGAACCCAAGAGTACTGAGGAGACCCAGGAGTTCTGAGGGGACCCAAGAGTTCCCCAAAGGACCCAAGAACTTAGGAGGGAACCCAGGAGTGCCCCAAAGGATCCAGAGTTCAGGAGGGGAACCAAGAGTTCAGGAGGGGACCCAGGAGTGCCCCAAAGGATCCAGAGTTCAGGAGGGGACCCAAGAGTTCAGGAGAGGGACCAGGAGTGCCCCAAAGGACCCAAGAGTTCAGTGGGGAACCCAGGAGTTCTGAGGGGACCCAAGAGTGCCCCAAAGGACCCAGGAGTTCAGGAGGGGACGCACCCAGGAGTTCAGGAGGGGACGCACCCAGGAGTTCATGGCGGGACCCACCCAGGACTTCAGGAGGGGACCCTGGAGTTCTGAGGTGACCCAGGAGTTCAGGAGGGACCCATTCAGGAGTTCAGAAGGGACCCATTCAATAGTTCAGGATGGGGACCAGGAGTGCCCCAAAGGACCCAGGAGCTCAGGGGTGAACCCAGGAGTTCTGAGGGGACCCAAGAGTTCCCCAAGGGACCCAAGAGCTTAGAGGGGGACCCAGGAGTGCCCCAAAGGACCCAAGAGTTCAGGAGGGGACCCAGGAGTACCCAAAAGGACCCAGGAGTTCAGTGGGGAACCCAGGAGTTCTGAGGGGATCCAAGAGTGACCCAAAGGACCCAAGAGATCAGGAGGGGACCCACCCAGGAGTTCAGGAGGGGACCCACCCAGGAGTTCAGGAGGGGACCCACCCAGGAGTTCAGGAGGGGACCCACCCAGGAGTTCAGGAGGGGACCCAGGAGTGCCCCAAAGGATCCAGAGTTCAGGAGGGGACCCAGGAGTGCCCCAAAGTATCCAGAGTTCAGGAGGGGACCCAAGAGTTCAGGAGGGGGACCAGGAGTGCCCCAAAGGACCCAGGAGTTCAGTGGGGAACCCAGGAGTTCTGAGGAGACCCAAGAGTGCCCCAAAGGACCCAGGAGTTCAGGAGGGGACGCACCCAGGAGTTCAGGAGGGGACGCACCCAGGAGTTCAGGAGGGGACGCACCCAGGAGTTCAGGAGGGGACGCACCCAGGAGATCAGGAGGGGACGCACCCAGGAGATCAGGAGGGGACCCACCCAGGAGATCAGGAGGGGACCCACCCAGGACTTCATGGCGGGACCCACCCAGGACTTCAGGAGGGGACCCTGGAGTTCTGAGGTGACCCAGGAGTTCAGGAGGGACCCATTCAGGAGTTCAGAAGGGACGCATTCAATAGTTCAGGATGGGGACCAGGAGTGCCCCAAAGGACCCAGGAGTTCAGTGGGGAACCCAGGAGTTCTGAGGGGACCCAAGAGTGCCCCAAAGGACCCAAGAGTTCAGGAGGGGACGCACCCAGGAGTTCAGGAGGGGACGCACCCAGGAGTTCAGGAGGGGACGCACCCAGGAGTTCAGGAGGGGACCCTGGAGTTCTGAGGTGACCCAGGAGTTCAGGAGGGACCCATTCAGGAGTTCAGAAGGGACCCATTCAATAGTTCAGGATGGGGACCAGGAGTGCCCCAAAGGACCCAGGAGCTCAGGGGTGAACCCAGGAGTTCTGAGGGGACCCAAGAGTTCCCCAAGGGACCCAAGAGCTTAGAGGGGGACCCAGGAGTGCCCCAAAGGACCCAAGAGTTTAGGAGGGGACCCAGGAGTACCCGAAAGGACCCAGGAGTTCAGTGGGGAACCCAGGAGTGCCCCAAAGGATCCAGAGTTCAGGAGGGGACCCAGGAGTGCCCCAAAGGACCCAGGAGTTCAGGGGGGAACCCAGGAGTGCCCCAAAGGATCCACAGTTCAGGAGGGGACCCAGGAGTGCCCCAAAGGATCCAGAGTTCAGGAGGGGACCCAAGAATTCAGGAGGGACCCACCCAGGACTTCATGGCGGGACCCACCCAGGACATCAGGAGGGGACCCAGGAGTTCAGGAGGGACCCATTCAGGAGTTCAGGAGGGGACCCAGAAGTGCCCCAAAGAACCCAAGAGTTCAGGAGGGGACCCGCCCAGGAGTTCAGGAGGGGACCCGCCCAGGAGTTCAGGAGGGGACCCGCCCAGGAGTTCAGGAGGGGACCCGCCCAGGAGTTCAGGAGGGGACCCGCCCAGGAGTTCAGGAGGGGACCCGCCCAGGAGTTCAGGAGGGGACCCGCCCAGGAGTTCAGGAGGGGACCCGCCCAGGAGTTCAGGAGGGGACCCGCCCAGGAGTTCAGGAGGGGACCCGCCCAGGAGTTCAGGAGGGGACCCGCCCAGGAGTTCAGGGAGGGACTGAAGAATTCAGGAGGGGACTTAGGAGTTCAGGAGGTAACCCAGGAGTTCAGGACCGGACCCAGGAGTTCAGGAGAGGACCCAGGAGTGCCCCAAAGGACCCAGGAGTTCAGCAGGGGACCCAGGAGTGCCCCAAAGGATCCAGAGTTCAGGAGAGGACCCAGGAATGCCCCAAAGGACCCAGGAGTTCAGGGGGGAACCCAGCCGTTCTGAGGGAACCCAGGAGTGCCCCAAAGTACCCAAGAGTTCGGGAGGGACCCACCCAGGAGTTCAAGAGGGGACCCACCCAGGAGTTCAAGAGGGGACCCACCCAGGAGTTCAAGAGGGGACCCAGCAGTGCCCCAAAGGACCCAAGAGTTCAGGGGGGAACCCAAGAGTACTGAGGAGACCCAGAAGTGCCCCAAAGGACCCAGGAGTTCAGGGGTGAACCCAGGAGTTCTGAGGGGATGCAAGAGTTCCCCAAAGGACCCAAGAGCTTAGGAGGGGACCCAGGAGTGCCCCAAAGGATCCAGAGTTCAGGAGGGGACCCAAGAGTTCAGGAGGGGACCCAGGAGTGCCCCAAAGGACCCAGGAGTTCAGTGGGGGACCGAAGAGTTCAGGAGGGGGACCAGGAGTGCCCCAAAGGACCCAGGAATTCAGTGGGGAACCCAGGAGTTCTGAGGGGACCCAGGAGTGCCCCAAAGGACCCAAGTGATCAGGAGGGCACCCAAGTGATCAGGAGGGCACCCTAGTGATCAGGAGGGACCCACCCAGCAGTTCAGGAGGGACCCAACCAGGAGTTCAGGTGGGGACCCAGCAGTGCCCCAAAGGACCCAAGAGTTCCCTAAAGGACCCAAGAGCTTAGGAGGGGACCCAGGAGTGCCCCAAAGGATCCAGAGTTCAGGAGGGGACTCAAGAGTTCAGGAGGGACCCACCCAGGACTTCAGGAGGGGACCCAGGAGTTCTGAGGGGACCCATTAAGGAATTCAGGAGGGACCCATTCAGGAGTTCAGGAGGGGGACCAGGAGTGCCCCAAAGGACCCAGGAGTTCAGGGTGGGACCGAAAAGTTCAGGAGGGACCCACCCAGGACTTGAGGAGGGGACCCAGGAGTTCTGAGGGGACCCATTCAGTAGTTCAGGAGGGGGACCAGGAGTGCCCCAAAGGACCCAGGAGTTCAGGAGGGGACCCAAGAGTGCCCCAAAGGACCCAGGAGTTCAGGAGGGGACCCAAGAGTGCCCCAAAGGACCCAGGAGTTCAGGAGGGGACCCAAGAGTGCCCCAAAGGATCCAGAGTTCAGGAGGGGACCCGCCCAGGAGTTCAGGAGGGGACCCGCCCAGGAGTTCAGGAGGGGACCCGCCCAGGAGTTCAGGAGGGGACCCGCCCAGGAGTTCAGGAGGGGACCCGCCCAGGAGTTCAGGAGGGGACCCGCCCAGGAGTTCAGGGAGGGACTGAAGAATTCAGGAGGGGACTTAGGATTTCAGGACCGGACCCAGGAGTTCAGCAGGGGACCCAGGAGTGCCCCAAAGGACCCAGGAGTTCAGCAGGGGACCCAGGAGTGCCCCAAAGGATCCAGAGTTCAGGAGAGGACCCAGGAATGCCCCAAAGGACCCAGGAGTTCAGGGGGGGTAACCAGCCGTTCTGAGGGAACCCAGGAGTGCCCCAAAGTACCCAAGAGTTCGGGAGGGACCCACCCAGGAGTTCAAGAGGGGACCCACCCAGGAGTTCAAGAGGGGTCCCACCCAGGAGTTCGGGAGGGGACCCAGCAGTGCCCCAAAGGACCCAAGAGTTCAGGGGGGATCCCAAGAGTACTGAGGAGACCCAGAAGTGCCCCAAAGGACCCAGGAGTTCAGGAGTGAACCCAGGAGTTCTGAGGGGACCCAAGAGTTCCCCAAAGGACCCAAGAGCTTAGGAGAGGACCCAGGAGTGCCCCAAAGGATCCAGAGTTCAGGAGGGGACCCAAGAGTTCAGGAGGGGACCCAGGAGTGCCCCAAAGGACCCAGGAGTTCAGTGGGGGCCGAAGAGTTCAGGAGGGGGACCAGGAGTGCCCCAAAGGACCCAGGAATTCAGTGGGGAACCCAGGAGTTCTGAGGGGACCCAGGAGTGCCCCAAAGGATCCAGAGTTCAGGAGGGGACTCAAGAGTTCAGGAGGGACCCACCCAGGACTTCAGGAGGGGACCCAGGAGTTCTGAGGGGACCCATTAAGGAATTCAGGAGGGACCCATTCAGGAGTTCAGGAGGGGGACCAGGAGTGCCCCAAAGGACCCAGGAGTTCAGGGTGGGACCGAAAAGTTCAGGAGGGACCCACCCAGGACTTGAGGAGGGGACCCAGGAGTTCTGAGGGGACCCATTCAGTAGTTCAGGAGGGGGACCAGGAGTGCCCCAAAGGACCCAGGAGTTCAGGAGGGGACCCAAGAGTGCCCCAAAGGACCTAGGAGTTCAGGAGGGGACCCAAGAGTGCCCCAAAGGACCCAGGAGTTCAGGAGGGGACCCAAGAGTGCCCCAAAGGACCCAGGAGTTCAGGAGGGGACCCAAGAGTGCCCCAAAGGATCCAGAGTTCAGGAGGGGACCCGCCCAGGAGTTCAGGAGGGGACCCGCCCAGGAGTTCAGGAGGGGACCCGCCCAGGAGTTCAGGAGGGGACCCGCCCAGGAGTTCAGGAGGGGACCCGCCCAGGAGTTCAGGAGGGGACCCGCCCAGGAGTTCAGGAGGGGACCCGCCCAGGAGTTCAGGAGGGGACCCGCCCAGGAGTTCAGGAGGGGACCCGCCCAGGAGTTCAGGAGGGGACCCGCCCAGGAGTTCAGGAGGGGACCCGCCCAGGAGTTCAGGAGGGGACCTAGAAGTTCAGGGGGTAACCCAGGAGTTCAGGACCGGACCCAGGAGTTCAGGAGAGGACCCAGGAGTGGCCCAAAGGACCCAGGAGTTCAGTGGGGAACCCAGGAGTTCTGAGGAGACCCAAGAGTGCCCCAAAGGACCCAAGAGATCAGGAGGGCACCCAAGGGATCAGGAGGGACCCACCCCGTAGTTCAGGAGGGACCCACCCATGAGTTCAGGAGGGGACCCAGCAGTGCCCCAAAGGACCCAGGAGTTCAGGGGGGAACCCAGGACCCAAGAGCTTTGAGGGGGACCCAGGAGTGCCCCAAAGGACCCAGGAGTTCAGTGGGGAACCCAGGAGATCTGAGGGGACACAAGAGTGACCCAAAGGACCCAAGAGATCAGGAGGGCACCCAGGAGTTCAGGAGGGACCCACCCAGGAGTTCAGGAGGGACCCACCCAGGAGTTCAGGAGGGACCCACCCAGGAGTTCAGGAGGGGACCCAGCAGTGCCCCAAAGGACCCAGGAGTTCAGGGGGGAACCCAGGAGTGCCCCAAAGGATCCAGAGTTCAGGACGGGACCCAGGAGTGCCCCAAAGGATCCAGGGTTCAGGAGGGGAGCCAAGAGTTCAGGAGGGACCCACCCAGGACTTCATGGCGGGACCCACCCAGGACTTTCTGAGGGGACCCAGGAGTTCTGAGGGGACCGATTCAGGAGTTCAGAAGGGACCCATTCAATAGTTCAGGACGGGGACCAGGAGTGCCCCAAAGGACCCAGGAGTTCAGGGTGGGACCCAAAAGTTCAGGAGGGACCCACCCAGGGGTTCAGGAGGGACCCACCCAGGACTTCAGGAGGGGACCCAGGAGTTCTGAGGGGACCCATTCAGGAGTTCAGGAGGGGGACCAGGAGTGCCCCAAAGGACCCAGGAGTTCAGGAGGGGACCCAGGAGTGCCCCAAAGGATCCAGAGTTCAGGAGAGGACCCAAGAGTACTGAGGAGACCCAGGAGTGCCCCAAAGGACCCAGGAGTTCAGGGGTGAACCCAGGAGGTCTGAGGGGACCCAAGAGTTCCCCAAAGGACCCAAGAGCTTAGGAGGGGACCCAGGAGTGCCCCAAAGGATCCAGAGTTCAGGAGGGGACCCAGGAGTGCCCCAAAGGACCCAGGAGGTCAGAGAGGGACCCAGGAGTTCTTAGGGGACCCAAGAGTGCCCCAAACGACACAGGAGGTCAGGAGGGGACCCACCCAGGAGTTCAGGAGGGGACCCAAGAGTGCCCCAAAGGACCCAAGAGTTCAGGGGGGTACCCAGGAGTGCCCCAAAGGATCCAGAGTTCAGGAGGGGACCCGCCCAGGAGTTCAGGAGGGGACCCGCCCAGGAGTTCAGGAGGGGACCCGCCCAGGAGTTCAGGAGGGGACCCGCCCAGGAGTTCAGGAGGGGACCCGCCCAGGAGTTCAGGAGGGGACCCGCCCAGGAGTTCAGGAGGGGACCCGCCCAGGAGTTCAGGAGGGGACCCGCCCAGGAGTTCAGGAGGGGACCCGCCCAGGAGTTCAGGAGGGGACCCGCCCAGGAGTTCAGGAGGGGACCCGCCCAGGAGTTCAGGAGGGGACCCGCCCAGGAGTGCCCCAAAGGATCCAGATTTCAGGAGGGGACCCGCCCAGGAGTTCAGGAGGGGACCCGCTCAGGAGTTCAGGAGGGGACCCGCCCAGGAGTTCCGGAGGGGACCCGCCCAGGAGTTCCGGAGGGGACCCAGGAGTTCAGGAGCGGACCCAGGAGTGCCCCAAAGGACCCAGGAGTTCAGTGGGGAACCCAGGAGTTCTGAGGAGACCCAAGAGTGCCCCAAAGGACCCAAGAGATCAGGAGGTCACCCAAGTGATCAGGAGGGCACCCAAGGGATCAGGAGGGACCCACCCAGGAGTTCAGGAGGGGACCCAGCAGTGCCCCAAAGGACCCAGGAGTTCAGTGGGGAACCCAGGAGTTCTGAGGAGACCCAAGAGTGCCCCAAAGGACCCAAGAGATCAGGAGGGCACCCAAGAGATCAGGAGGGCACCCAAGAGATCAGGAGGGACCCACCCAGGAGTTCAGGAGGGGACCCAGCAGTGCCCCAAAGGACCCAGGAGTTCAGGGGGGAACCCAGGAGTGCCCCAAAGGATCCAGAGTTCAGGAGGGGACCCAGGAGTGCCCCAAAGGATCCAGGGTTCAGCAGGGGACCCAAGAGTTCAGGACGGACCCACCCAGGACTTCATGGCGGGACCCACCCAGGACTTCAGCAGGGGACTCAGGAGTTCTGAGGGGACCCATTCAGGAGTTCAGGAGGGGGACCAGGAGTGCCTCAAAGGACCCAGGAGTTCAGGAGGGGACCCAGGAGTGCCCCAAAGGATCCAGAGTTCAGGAGGGAACACAGGAATGCCCCAAAGGACCCAGGAGTTCAGGGGGGAACCCAGGCGTCCTGAGGGGACCCAGGAGTGCCAGAAAGTACCCAAGAGTTCGGGAGGGGACCCACCCAGGAGTTCGGGAGGGGACCCACCCAGGAGTTCCGGAGGGGACCCAGCAGTGCCCCAAAGGACCCAGGAGTTCAGGGGGGAACCCAAGAGTACTGAGGAGACCCAGGAGTGCCCCAAATGACCCAGGAGTTCAGGGGTGAACCCAGGAGTTCTGAGGGGATGCAAGAGTTCCCCAAAGGACCCAAGAGCTTAGGAGGGGACCCAGGAGTGCCCCAAAGGATCCAGAGTTCAGGAGGGGACCCAGGAGTGCCCCAAAGGACCCAGGAGGTTAGGAGGGGACCCACCCAGGAGTTCAGGAGGGAACCCACCCAGGAGTTCAGGAGGGGACCTAGCAGTGCCCCAAAGGACCCAAGAGTTCAGGCGGGAACCCAGGAGTGCCCCAAAGGATCCAGAGTTCAGGAGTGGACCCAGGAGTGCCCCAAAGGATCCAGAGTTCAGGAGGGGACGCAAGAGTTCAGGAGGGACCCACCCAGGACTTCAGGAGGGACCCATGCAGGAGTTCAGGAGGGACCCATTCATGAGTTCAGGAGGGGGACCAGGAGTGCCCCAAAGGACCCAGGAGTTCAGGGTGGGACCCAAAAGTTCAGCAGGTCCCCACCCAGGAGTTCATGGCGGGACTCACCCAGGACTTGAGGAGGGGACCCAGGAGTTCTGTGGGGACCCATTCAGGAGTTCCGGAGGGGGACCAGGAGTGCCCCAAAGGACCCAGAAGTTCAGGAGGGGACCCAAGAGTGCCCCAAAGGATCCAGAGTTCAGAGGGGACCCGCCCAGGAGTTCAGGAGGGGACCCGCCCAGGAGTTCAGGAGGGGACCCGGAGTTCAGGGAGGGACTGAAAAATTCAGAAGGGGACCCAGGAGTTCAGGGGGTAATCCAGGAGTTCAGGAGCGGACCCAGGAGTGCCCCAAAGGACCCAGGAGTTCAGTGGGGAACCCAGGAGTTCTGAGGAGACCCAAGAGTGCCACAAAGGACCCAAGAGATCAGGAGGGCACCCAAGAGATCAGGAGGGACCCACCCAGGAGTTCAGGAGGGACCCACCCAGGAGTTCAGGAGGGGACCCACCCAGGAGTTCTGGAGGGGACCCAGCAGTGCCCCAAAGGACCCAGGAGTTCAGGGGGGAACCCAGGAGTGCCCCAAAGGATCCAGAGTTCAGGAGGGGACCCAGGAGTGCCCCAAAGGATCCAGGGTTCAGGAGGGGACCCAAGAGTTCAGGAGGGACCCACCCAGGACTTCATGGCGGGACCCACCCAGGACTTCACGAGGGGACGCAGGAGTTCTGAGGGGACCCATTCAGGAGTTCAGAAGGGACCCATTCAATAGTTCAGGAGGAGGACCAGGAGTGCCCCAAAGAACCCAGGAGTTCAGGGTGGGACCCAGAAGTTCAGGAGGGACCCACCCAGGAGTTCAGGAGGGACCCACCCAGGACTTCAGGAAGGGACCCATGAGTTCTGAGGGGACCCATTCAGGAGTTCAGGAGGGGGACCAGGAGTGCCTCAAAGGACCCAGGAGTTCAGGAGGGGACCCAGGAGTGCCCCAAAGGATCCAGAGTTCAGGAGGGAACACAGGAATGCCCCAAAGGACCCAGGAGTTCAGGGGGGGAACCCACCCAGGAGTTCGGGAGGGGACCCACCCAGGAGTTCGGGAGGGGACCCACCCAGGAGTTCCGGAGGGGACCCACCCAGGAGTTCCGGAGGGGACCCAGCAGTGCCCCAAAGGACCCAGGAGTTCAGGGGGGAACCCAAGAGTACTGAGGAGACCCAGGAGTACCCCAAAGGACCCAGGAGTTCAGGGGTGAATCCAGGAGTTCTGAGGGGACGCAAGAGTTCCCCAAAGGACCCAAGAGCTTAGGAGGGGACCCACGAGTGCCCGAAAGGATCCAGAGTACAGGAGGGGACCCAGGAGTGCCCCAAAGGACCCAGGATTTCAGTGGGGAACCCACGAGTTCTGAGGGAACCCAAGAGTGCCCCAAAGGACCCAGGAGTTCAGGAGGGGACCCACCCAGGAGTTCAGGAGGGGACCCACCCAGGAGTTCAGGAGGGGACCCACCCAGGAGTTCAGGAGGGGACCCACCCAGGAGTACCCCAAAGGATGCAGAGTTCAGGAGGAGACCCAAGAGTTCAGGAGGGACCCACCCAGGACTTCATGGCGGGACCCACCCAGGATTTCAGGAGGGGACCCACCCAGGAGTTCAGGAGGGGACCCACCCAGGAGTTCAGGAGGGGACCCAGGAGTACCCCAAAGGATGCAGAGTTCAGGAGCAGACCCAAGAGTTCAGGAGGGACCCACCCAGGACTTCATGGCGGGACCCACCCAGGACTTCATGGCGGGACCCACCCAGGACTTCAGGAGGAGACCCAGGAGTTCTGAGGGGACCCATTCAGGAGTTCAGGAGGGGACCGGGAGTTCAGGGAGGGACTGAAGAATTCAGGAGGGGACCTAGGAGTTCAGGGGGTAACCCAAGAGTTCAGGAGCGGACCCAGGAGTTCAGGAGAGGACCCAGGAGTGCCCCAAAGGACCCAGGAGTTCAGAAGGGGACCCAGGAGTGCCCCAAAGGATCCAGAGTTCAGGCGGGGACCCAGGAGTGCCCCAAAGGATCCAGAGTTCAGGAGGGGACCCAAGAGTTCAGGAGGGACCCACCCAGGACTTCATGGCGGGACCCACCCAGGACTTCAGGAGGGGACCCAGGAGATCAGGAGGGACCCATTCAATAGTTCAGGAGAAGGACCAGGAGTGCCCCAAAGGACCCAGGAGTTCAGGAGGGACCCACTCAGGAGTTCAGGAGGGACCCACCCAGGAGTTCAGGAGGGACCCACCCAAGAGTTCATGGCGGGACGCACCCAGGACTTCAGGAGGGGACCCAGGAGTTCTGAGGGGACCCATTCAGGATTTCAGGAGGGGGACCAGGAGTGCCCCAAAGGACCCAGGAGTTCAGGAGGGGACCCAGGAGTGCCCCAAAGTACCCAAGAGTTCAGGAGGGGACCCAGGAGTTCGCGAGGGACCCACCGAGGAGTTCGGGAGGGACCCACCCAGGAGTTCGGGAGGGACTCACCCAGGAGTTCGGGAACGGACCCAGCAGTGCCCCAAAGGACCCAGGAGTTCAGGGGTGAACACAGGAGTTCGGAGGGGACCCAGGAGTTCAGGAGGGGACCCAGGCGTTCTGAGGAAACCCAAGAGTGCCCCAAAGTACCCAAGAGTTCAGGAGGGGACCCAAGAGAACAGGAGGGGACCCGCTCAGGAGTTCAGGAGGGACGTGCCCAGGAGTTCAGGGAGGGACTGAAGAATTCAGGAGGGGACCTAGGAGTTCAGGGGGTAACCCAAGAGTTCAGGAGCGGACCCAGGAGTTAGGAGAGGACCCAGGAGTGCCCCAAAGGACCCAGGAGGTCAGGAGGGGACCCAGGAGTGCCCCAAAGGACCCAGGAGTTCAGGAGGGGACCCAGCAGTGCCCCAAAGGACCCAGGAGTTCAGGGGGGAACCCAGGAGTGCCCCAAAGTACCCAAGAGTTCAGGAGGGGACCCAGGAGTTCAGGAGAGACCCACCCAGGAGTTCGGGAGGGACCCACGCAGGAGTTCGGGAGGGACCCACCCAGGAGTTCGGGAGGGGACCCAGCAGTGCCCCAAAGGACCCAGGAGTTCTGAGGGGACCCGAGAGTTCACCAAAGACCCAAGAGTTCAGGAGTGCACCCAGGAGTACCCCAAAGGATCCAGAGTTCAGGAGGGGACCCTCCCGGAGTTCAGGAGGGGACCCAGCAGTGCCCCAAAGGACCCAGGAGGTCGGGACGGGACCCACCCAGGAGTTCGGGACGGGACCCACCCAGGAGTTCGGGACGGGACCCAGCAGTGCCCCAAAGGACCCAGGAGTTCAGGGGTGAACCCAGGAGTTCTGAGGGGACCCGAGAGTTCCACAAAGGACCCAAGAGCTTAGGAGGGGACCCAGGAGTGCCCGAAAGTATCCGGAGTTCATGAGGGGACCCAGGAGTTCAGGAGGGGACCCAGGAGTGCCCCAAAGGACCCAGGAGTTCAGTGGGGGACTGAAGAGTTCAGGAGGGGGAGCAGGAGTGCCCCAAAGGACCCAGGAGTTCTGAGGGGACCCAAGAGATCAGAAGAGCACCCAAGAGATCAGGAGGGCACCCAAGAGATCAGGAGGGCACCCAAGAGATCAGGAGGGACCCACCCAGGAGTTCAGGAGGGACCCACCCAGGAGTTCAGGAGGGACCCGCCCAGGAGTTCAGGAGGGACCCGCCCAGGAGTTCAGGAGGGACCCGCCCAGGAGTTCAGGAGGGACCCGCCCAGGAGTTCAGGAGGGACCCGCCCAGGAGTTCAGGAGGGACCCGCCCAGGAGTTCAGGAGGGACCCGCCCAGGAGTTCAGGAGGGACCCGCCCAGGAGTTCAGGAGGGACCCGCCCAGGAGTTCGGGAGGGGACCCGCCCAGGAGTTCGGGAGGGGACCCGCCCAGGAGTTCGGGAGGGACCCGCCCAGGAGTTCGGGAGGGACCCCGCCCAGGAGTTCAGGAGGGACCCGCCCAGGAGTTCAGGAGGGACCCGCCCAGGAGTTCAGGAGGGACCCGCCCAGGAGTTCAGGGAGGGACTGAAGAATTCAGGAGGGGACCTAGGAGTTCAGGGGGTAACCCAAGAGTTCAGGAGCGGACCCAGGAGTTAGGAGAGGACCCAGGAGTGCCCCAAAGGACCCAGGAGTTCAGGAGGGGACCCAGGAGTGCCCCAAAGGACCCAGGAGTTCAGGAGGGGACCCAGAAGTGCCCCAAAGGACCCAGGAGTTCAGGGGGGAACCCAGGAGTGCCCCAAAGTACCCAGGAGTTCAGGAGTGGACCCAGGAGTGCCCCAAAGGATCCAGAGTTCAGGAGGGGACCCTCCCAGGAGTTCAGGAGGGGACCCAGCAGTGCTCCAAAGGACCCAGGAGTTCTGAGGGGACCCAAGAGTTCACCAAAGGACCCAAGAGTTCAGGAGTGGACCCAGGAGTGCCCCAAAGGATCCAGAGTTCAGGAGGGGACCCTCCCAGGAGTTCAGGAGGGGACCCAGCAGTGCTCCAAAGGACCCAGGAGTTCTGAGGGGACCCAAGAGTTCACCAAAGGACCCAAGAGTTCACCAAAGGACCCAAGAGTTCAGGAGGGGACCCAGAAGTGCCCCAAAGGACCCAGGAGTTCAGGGGGGAACCCAGGAGTGCCCCAAAGTACCCAGGAGTTCAGGAGTGGACCCAGGAGTGCCCCAAAGGATCCAGAGTTCAGGAGGGGACCCTCCCAGGAGTTCAGGAGGGGACCCAGCAGTGCTCCAAAGGACCCAGGAGTTCTGAGGGGACCCAAGAGTTCACCAAAAGACCCAAGAGTTCAGGAGTGGACCCAGGAGTGCCCCAAAGGATCCAGAGTTCAGGAGGGGACCCTCCCAGGAGTTCAGGAGGGGACCCAGCAGTGCTCCAAAGGACCCAGGAGTTCTGAGGGGACCCAAGAGTTCACCAAAGGACCCAAGAGTTCAGGAGGGGACCCAGCAGTGCCCCAAAGGATCCAGAGTTCAGGAGGGGACCCACCCAGGAGTTCAGGAGGGGACCCAGCAGTGCCCCAAAGGACCCAGGAGTTCAGGAGGGGACCCAGGCGTTCTGAGGGGACCCAGGAGTGCCCCAAAGTACCCAGGAGTTTGGGAGGGGACCCACCCAGGAGTTCGGGAGGGGACCCAGCAGTGTTCCAAAGGACCCAGGAGTTCAGGAAGGGAACCAAGAGTTCAGGAGGGGACCCAGGAGTTCAGGAGGGGACCCAGGAGTGCCCCAAAGGACCCAGGAGTTCAGTGGGGGACCGAAGAGTTCAGGAGGGGGACCAGGAGTGCCCCAAAGGACCCAGGAGTTCTGAGGGGACCCAGCAGTGCCCCAAAGGACCCAGGAGTTCAGGGGGGAACCCAGGAGTGCCCCAAAGTACCCAGGAGTTCAGGGGGAACCCAGGCGTTCTGAGGGGACCCAGGAGTGCCCCAAAGTACCCAAGAGTTCAGGAGGGGACCCAGGAATTCGAGAGGGACCCACCCAGGAGTTCAGGAGGGACCCACCCAGGAGTTCGGGAGGGGACCCAGCAGTGCTCCAAAGGACCCAGGAGTTCTGAGGGGACCCAAGAGTTCACCAAAGGACCCAAGAGTTCAGGAGTGGACCCAGGAGTGCCCCAAAGGATCCAGAGTTCAGGAGGGGACCCTCCCAGGAGTTCAGGAGGGTACCCAGCAGTGCCCCAAAGGACCCAGGAGTTCAGGGGATAACACAGGAGTTCGGAGGGGACCCAGGAGTTCAGTAGGGGACCCAGGCGTTCTGAGGGTACCCAGGAGTGCCCCAAAGTACCCAGGAGTTCATGGCGGGACCCACCCAGGAGTTCAGGAGGGGACCCATTCAGGAGTTCAGGAGGGGGACCAGGAGTGCCCCAAAGGACCCAGGAGTTCAGGAGGGGACCCAGGATTGCCCCAAAGGATCCAGAGTTCAGGAGGGGACCCGCCCAGGGGTTCAGGAGGGGACCCGCCCAGGGGTTCAGGAGGGGACCCGCCCAGGGGTTCAGGGAGGGACTGAAGAATTCAGGAGGGGACCTAGGAGTTCAGGGGGTAACCCAAGAGTTCAGGAGCGGACCCAGGAGTGACCCAAAGGACCCAGGAGTTCAGGAGGGGACCCAGGAGTGCCCCAAAGGACCCAGGAGTTCAGGAGGGGACCCAGCAGTGCCCCAAAGGACCCAGGAGTTCAGGAGTGGACCCAGGAGTGCCCCAAAGGATCCAGAGTTCAGGAGGGGACCCTCCCAGGAGTTCAGGAGGGGACCCAGCAGTGCTCCAAAGGACCCAGGAGTTCTGAGGGGACCCAAGAGTTCACCAAAGGACCCAAGAGTTCACCAAAGGACCCAAGAGTTCAGGAGTGGACCCAGGAGTGCCCCAAAGGATCCAGAGTTCAGGAGGGGACCCTCCCAGGAGTTCAGGAGGGGACCCAGCAGTGCCCCAAAGGACCCAGGAGTTCAGTAGGGGACCCAGGCGTTCTGAGGGTACCCAGGAGTGCCCCAAAGTACCCAGGAGTTCGGGAGGGGACCCACCCAGGAGTTCGGGAGGGGACCCAGCAGTGCCCCAAAGGACCCAAAAGTTCAGGAGGGACCCACCCAGGAGTTCATGGCGGGACCCACCCAGGACTTCAGGAGGGGACCCATTCAGGAGTTCAGGAGGGGGACCAGGAGTGCCCCAAAGGACCCAGGAGTTCAGGAGGGGACCCAGGATTGCCCCAAAGGATCCAGAGTTCAGGAGGAGACCCGCCCAGGGGTTCAGGAGGGGACCCGCCCAGGGGTTCAGGAGGGGACCCGCCCAGGGGTTCAGGGAGGGACTGAAGAATTCAGGAGGGGACCTAGGACTTCAGGGGGTAACCCAAGAGTTCAGGAGCGGACCCAGGAGTTAGGAGAGGACCCAGGAGTGCCCCTAAGGACCCAGGAATTCAGGAGGGGACCCAGGAGTGCCGCAAAGGACCCAGGAGTTCAGGAGGGGACCCAGCAGTGCCCCAAAGGACCCAGGAGTTCAGGGGGAACCCAGGCGTTCTGAGGGGACCCAGGAGTGCCCCAAAGTACCCAAGAGTTCAGGAGGGGACCCAGGAATTCGAGAGGGACCCGCCCAGGAGTTCGGGAGGGACCCGCCCAGGAGTTCGGGAGGGACCCGCCCAGGAGTTCAGGGAGGGACTGAAGAATTCAGGAGGGGACCTAGGAGTTCAGGGGGTAACCCAAGAGTTCAGGAGCGGACCCAGGAGTGCCCCAAAGGACCCAGGAGTTCAGGAGGGGACCCAGGAGTGCCCCAAAGGACCCAGGAGTTCAGAAGGGGACCCAGCAGTGCCCCAAAGGACCCAGGAGTTCAGGGGGGAACCCAGGAGTGCCCCAAAGTACCCAGGAGTTCAGGTGGAACCCAGGCGTTCTGAGGGGACCCAGGAGTGCCCCAAAGTACCCAAGAGTTCAGGAGGGGACCCAGGAATTCGAGAGGGACCCACCCAGGAGTTCGGGAGGGACCCGCCCAGGAGTTCGGGAGGGACGCGCCCAGGAGTTCAGGGAGGGACTGAAGAATTCAGGAGGGGACCTAGGAGTTCAGGGGGTAACCCAAGAGTTCAGGAGCGGACCCAGGAGTGCCCCAAAGGACCCAGGAGTTCAGGAGCGGACCCAGGAGTCCCCCAAAGGACCCAGGAGTTCAGGAGCGGACCCAGCAGTGCCCCAAAGGACCCAGGAGTTCAGGGGGGAACCCAGGAGTGCCCCAAAGTACCCAGGAGTTCAGGGGGAACCCAGGCGTTCTGAGGGGACCCAGGAGTGCCCCAAAGTACCCAAGAGTTAAGGAGGGGACCCAGGAATTCGAGAGGGACCCACCCAGGAGTTCGGGAGGGACCCACCCAGGAGTTCGGGAGGGGACCCAGCAGTGCCCCAAAGGACCCAGGAGTTCTGAGGGGACCCAAGAGTTCACCAAAGACCCAAGAGTTCAGGAGTGCACCCAGGAGTGCCCCAAAGGATCCAGAGTTCAGGAGGGGACCCTCCCAGGAGTTCAGGAGGGGACCCAGCAGTGCCCCTAAAGGACCCAGGAGTTCAGGGGGTAACACAGGAGTTCGGAGGGGACCCAGGAGTTCAGGAGGGGACCCAGGAGTGCCCCAAAGGATCCAGAGTTCAGCAGGGTACCCAGGAATGCCCCAAAGGACCCAGGAGTTCAGGGGGGAACCCAGGCATTCTGAGGGGACCCAGGAGTGCCCCAAAGTACCCAAGAGTTCAGGAGGGGACCCAGGAGTTCGGGAGGGACCCACCCAGGAGGTCGGGAGGGACCCACCCAGGAATTCGGGAGGGACCCACCCAGGAGTTCGGGAGGGGACCCAGCAGTGTTCCAAAGGACCCAGGAGTTCAGGGTGGAACCCAAAAGTACTGAGGATACCCAGCAGTGCCCCAAAGGACCCAGGAGTTCTGAGGGGACCCAAGAGTTCACCAAAGGACCCAAGAGTTCAGGAGGGGACCCAGGAGTGCCCCAAAGGATCCAGAGTTCAGGAGGGGACCCAGGAGTGCCCCAAAGGACCCAGGAGTTCAGGAGGGGACCCAGGCGTTCTGAGGGGACCCAGGAGTGCCCCAAAGTACCCAGGAGTTCGGGAGGGGACCCACCCAGGAGTTCGGGAGGGGAACCAGCAGTGTTCCAAAGGACCCAGGAGTTCAGGAAGGGAACCAAGAGTTCAGGAGGGGACCGAGGAGTTCAGGAGGGGACCCAGGAGTGCCCCAAAGGACCCAGGAGTTCAGTGGGGGACCGAAGAGTTCAGGAGGGGGACCAGGAGTGCCCCAAAGGACCCAGGAGTTCTGAGGGGACCCAGGAGTGCCACAAAGGAACCAGGAGTTCAGGGGGGAACTCAGGAGTGCCCCAAACGATCCAGAGTTCAGGAGGGTACCCAGGAATGCCCCAAAGGACCCAGGAGTTCAGGGGGGAACCCAGGCATTCTGAGGGCACCCAGGAGTGCCCCAAAGTACCCAAGAGTTCAGGAGGGGACCCAGGAGTTCGGGAGGGACCCACCCAGGAGTTCGGGAGGGACCCACCCAGGAGTTCGGGAGGGACCCACCCAGGAGTTCGGGAGGGGACCCAGCAGTGTTCCAAAGGACCCAGGAGTTCAGGGTGGAACCCAAAAGTACTGAGGATACCCAGCAGTGCCCCAAAGGACCCAGGAGTTCTGAGGGGACCCAAGAGTTCACCAAAGGACCCAAGAGTTCAGGAGGGGACCCAGCAGTGCCCCAAAGGATCCAGAGTTCAGGAGGGGACCCACCCAGGAGTTCAGGAGGGGACCCAGCAGTGCCCCAAAGGACCCAGGAGTTCAGGAGGGGACCCAGGCGTTCTGAGGGGACCCAGGAGTGCCCCAAAGTACCCAGGAGTTTGGGAGGGGACCCACCCAGGAGTTCGGGAGGGGACCCAGCAGTGTTCCAAAGGACCCAGGAGTTCAGGAAGGGAACCAAGAGTTCAGGAGGGGACCCAGGAGTTCAGGAGGGGACCCAGGAGTGCCCCAAAGGACCCAGGATTTCAGTGGGGGACCGAAGAGTTCAGGAGGGGGACCAGGAGTGCCCCAAAGGACCCAGGAGTTCTGAGGGGACCCAGCAGTGCCCCAAAGGACCCAGGAGTTCAGGGGGGAACCCAGGAGTGCCCCAAAGTACCCAGGAGTTCAGGGGGAACCCAGGCGTTCTGAGGGGACCCAGGAGTGCCCCAAAGTACCCAAGAGTTCAGGAGGGGACCCAGGAATTCGAGAGGGACCCACCCAGGAGTTCGGGAGGGACCCACCCAGGAGTTCGGGAGGGGACCCAGCAGTGCCCCAAAGGACCCAGGAGTTCTGAGGGGACCCAAGAGTTCACCAAAGGACCCAAGAGTTCAGGAGTGGACCCAGGAGTGCCCCAAAGGATCCAGAGTTCAGGAGGGGACCCCCCCAGGAGTTCAGGAGGGGACCCAGCAGTGCCCCAAAGGACCCAGGAGTTCAGGGGATAACACAGGAGTTCGGAGGGGACCCAGGAGTTCAGTAGGGGACCCAGGCGTTCTGAGGGTACCCAGGAGTGCCCCAAAGTACCCAGGAGTTCATGGCGGGACCCACCCAGGAGTTCAGGAGGGGACCCATTCAGGAGTTCAGGAGGGGGACCAGGAGTGCCCCAAAGGACCCAGGAGTTCAGGAGGGTACCCAGGATTGCCCCAAAGGATCCAGAGTTCAGGAGGGGACCCGCCCAGGGGTTCAGGAGGGGACCCGCCCAGGGGTTCAGGAGGGGACCCGCCCAGGGGTTCAGGGAGGGACTGAAGAATTCAGGAGGGGACCTAGGAGTTCAGGGGGTAACCCAAGAGTTCAGGAGCGGACCCAGGAGTGACCCAAAGGACCCAGGAGTTCAGGAGGGGACCCAGGAGTGCCCCAAAGGACCCAGGAGTTCAGGAGGGGACCCAGCAGTGCCCCAAAGGACCCAGGAGTTCAGGGGGGAACCCAGGAGTGCCCCAAAGTACTCAGGAGTTCAGGGGGAACCCAGGCGTTCTGAGGGGACCCAGGAGTGCCCCAAAGTACCCAAGAGTTCAGGAGGGGACCCAGGAATTCGAGAGGGACCCACCCAGGAGTTCGGGAGGGACCCACCCAGGAGTTCGGGAGGGGACCCAGCAGTGCCCCAAAGGACCCAGGAGTTCTGAGGGGACCCAAGAGTTCACTAAAGACCCAAGAGTTCAGGAGTGCACCCAGGAGTGCCCCAAAGGATCCAGAGTTCAGGAGGGGACCCTCCCAGGAGTTCAGGAGGGGACCCAGCAGTGCCCCAAAGGACCCAGGAGTTCAGGGGGTAACACAGGAGTTCGGAGGGGACCCAGGAGTTCAGGAGGAGACCCAGGAGTGCCCCAAAGGATCCAGAGTTCAGGAGGGTACCCAGGAATGCCCCAAAGGACCCAGGAGTTCAGGGGGGAACCCAGGCATTCTGAGGGGACCCAGGAGTGCCTCAAAGTACCCAAGAGTTCAAGAGGGGACCCAGGAGTTCGGGAGGGACCCACCCAGGAGTTCGGGAGGGACCCACCCAGGAGTTCGGGAGGGGACCCAGCAGTGTTCCAAAGGACCCAGGAGTTCAGGGTGGAACCCAAAAGTACTGAGGATACCCAGCAGTGCCCCAAAGGACCCAGGAGTTCTGAGGGGACCCAAGAGTTCACCAAAGGACCCAAGAGTTCAGGAGGGGACCCAGGAGTGCCCCAAAGGATCCAGAGCTCAGGAGGGGACCCACCCAGGAGCTTAGGAGGGGACCCAGGAGTGCCCCAAAGGACCCAGGAGTTCAGGAGGGGACCCAGGCGTTCTAAGGGGACCCAGGAGTGCCCCAAAGTACCCAGGAGTTCGGGAGGGGACCCACCCAGGAGTTCGGGAGGGGACCCACCCAGGAGTTCGGGAGGGGACCCACCCAGGAGTTCGGGAGGGGACCCACCCAGGAGTTCGGGAGGGGACCCACCCAGGAGTTCGGGAGGGGACCCACCCAGGAGTTCGGGAGGGGACCCAGCAGTGTTCCAAAGGACCCAGGAGTTCAGGAAGGGAACCAAGAGTTCAGGAGGGGACCCAGGAGTGCCCCAAAGGACCCAGGAGTTCAGGAGGGACCCATTCAATAGTTCAGGAGGGGGACCAGGAGTGCCCCAAAGGACCCAGGAGTTCTGAGGGGACCCAGGAGTGCCACAAGGGAACCAGGAGTTCAGGGGGGAACTCAGGAGTGCCCCAAAGTATCCAGAGTTCAGGAGGGGACCCAGGAGTGCCCCAAGGGATCCAGAGTTCAGGAGGGGACCCAAGAGTTCAGGAGGGACCCACCCAGGAGTTCATGGCGGGACCCACCCAGGACTTCATGGCGGGACCCACCCAGGAGTTCAGGAGGGACCCATTCAGGAGTTCAGGAGGGACCCATTCAATAGTTCAGGAGGGGGACCAGGAGTGCCCCAAAGGACCCAGGAGTTCTGAGGGGACCCAGGAGTGCCACAAGGGAACCAGGAGTTCAGGCGGGAACTCAGGAGTGCCCCAAAGGATCCAGAGTTCAGGAGGGGACCCAGGAGTGCCCCAAAGGATCCAGAGTTCAGGAGGGGACCCAAGAGTTCAGGAGGGGACCCACCCAGGAGTTCATGGCGGGACCCACCCAGGACTTCATGGCGGGACCCACCCAGGACTTCATGGCGGGACCCACCCAGGACTTCATGGCGGGACCCATTCAGGAGTTCAGGAGGGGGACCAGGAGTGCCCCAAAGGACCCAGGAGTTCAGGGGGGAACCCAGGCGTTCTGAGGGGACCCAGGAGTGCCCCAAAGTACCCAAGAGTTCTGGAGGGGACCCAGGAATTCGAGAGGGACCCACCCAGGAGTTCGGGAGGGACCCACCCAGGAGTTCAGGAGCGGACCCATCAGTGCCCCAAAGGACCCAGGAGTTCAGGGGGGAACACAGGAGTTCGGAGGGGACCCAGGAGTTCAGGAGGGGACCCAGGCGTTCTGAGGGGACCCAGGAGTGCCCCAAAGTACCCAAGAGTTCAGGAGGGGACCCAAGAGAACAGGAGGGGACCCGCCCAGGAGTTCAGGAGGGACCCGCCCAGGAGTACAGGAGGGACGCGCCCAGGAGTTCAGGAGGGACGCGCCCAGGAGTTCAGGGAGGGACTGAAGAATTCAGGAGGGGACCTAGGAGTTCAGGGGGTAACCCAAGAGTTCAGGAGCGGACCCAGGAGTTAGGAGAGGACCCAGGAGTGCCCCAAAGGACCCAGGAGTTCAGGAGGGGACCCAGGAGTGCCCCAAAGGACCCAGGAGTTCAGGAGGGGACCCAGCAGTGCCCCAAAGGACCCAGGAGTTCAGGGGGGAACCCAGGAGTGCCCCAAAGTACCCAGGAGTTCAGGGGGAACCCAGGCGTTCTGAGGGGACCCAGGAGTGCCCCAAAGTACCCAAGAGTTCAGGAGGGGACCCAGGAATTCGAGAGGGACCCACCCAGGAGTTCGGGAGGGACCCACCCAGGAGTTCGGGAGGGGACCCAGCAGTGCCCCAAAGGACCCAGGAGTTCTGAGGGGACCCAAGAGTTCACCAAAGACCCAAGAGTTCAGGAGTGCAGCCAGGAGTGCCCCAAAGGATCTAGAGTTCAGGAGGGGACCCTCACAGGAGTTCAGGAGGGGTCCCAGCAGTGCCCCAAAGGACCCAGGAGTTCAGGGGGTAACACAGGAGTTCGGAGGGGACCCAGGAGTTCAGGAGGGGACCAAGGCGTTCGGAGGGTACCCAGCTGTGCCCCAAAGTACCCAGGAGTTCGGGAGGGGACCCACCCAGGAGTTCGGGAGGGGATCCACCCAGGAGTTCGGGAGGGGACCCACCCAGGAGTTCGGGAGGGGACCCAGCAGTGCCCCAAAGGACTTAGGAGTTCAGGGGTGAACCCAGGAGTTCTGAGGGGATCCAAGAATTCCCCAAAGGACCCAAGAGCTTAGGAGGGGACCCAGGAGTGCCCGAAAGGATCCAGAGTTCAGGAGGGGACCCAGGAGTTCAGGAGGGGACCCAGGAGTGCCCCAAACGACCCAGGAGTTCAGTGGGGGACCGAAGAGTTCAGGAGGGGGACCAGGAGTGCCCCAAAGGACCCAGGAGTTCAGGGGGGAACCCAGGAGTTCTGAGGGGACCCAGGAGTGCCCCAAAGGAACCAGGAGTTCAGGGGGGAACTCAGGAGTGCCCCAAAGGATCCAGAGTTCAGGAGGGGACCCAGGAGTGCCCCAAAGGATCCAGAGTTCAGGAGGGGACCCAAGAGTTCAGGAGGGACCCACCCAGGAGTTCATGGCGGGACCCACCCAGGACTTCATGGCGGGACCCACCCAGGACTTCATGGCGGGACCCACCCAGGACTTCAGGAGGGGGACCAGGAGTGCCCCAAAGGACCCAGGAGTTCAGGGGGGAACCCAGGCGTTCTGAGGGGACCCAGGAGTGCCCCAAAGTACCCAAGAGTTCAGGAGGGGACCCAAGAGAACAGGAGGGGACCCGCCCAGGAGTTCAGGAGGGGACCCAGGAGTTAGGAGACGACCCAGGAGTGCCCCAAAGGACCCAGGAGTTCAGGAGGGGACCCAGGAGTGCCCCAAAGGACCCAGGAGTTCAGGAGGGGACCCAGCAGTGCCCCAAAGGACCCAGGAGTTCAGGGGGGAACCCAGGAGTGCCCCAAAGTACCCAGGAGTTCAGGGGGAACCCAGGCGTTCTGAGGGGACCCAGGAGTGCCCCAAAGTACCCAAGAGTTCAGGAGGGGACCCAGGAGTTCGGGAGGGACCCACCCAGGAGTTCAGGAGGGACCCACCCAGGAGTTCGGGAGGGGACCCAGCAGTGCTCCAAAGGACCCAGGAGTTCTGAGGGGACCCAAGAGTTCACCAAAGGACCCAAGAGTTCACCAAAGGACCCAAGAGTTCAGGAGTGGACCCAGGAGTGCCCCAAAGGATCCAGAGTTCAGGAGGGGACCCTCCCAGGAGTTCAGGAGGGGACCCAGCAGTGCCCCAAAGGACCCAGGAGTTCAGGGGGTAACACAGGTGTTCGGAGGGGACCCAGGAGTTCAGTAGGGGACCCAGGCGTTCTGAGGGTACCCAGGAGTGCCCCAAAGTACCCAGGAGTTCGGGAGGGGACCCACCCAGGAGTTCGGGAGGGGACCCACCCAGGAGTTCGGGAGGGGACCCAGCAGTGCCCCAAAGACCCAAATGTTCAGGAGGGACCCACCCAGGAGTTCATGGCGGGACCCACCCAGGACTTCAGGAGGGGACCTATTCAGGAGTTCAGGAGGGTGACCAGGAGTGCCCCAAAGGACCCAAGAGTTCAGGAGGGGACCCAGGATTGCCCCAAAGGATCCATAGTTCAGGAGGGGACCCGCCCAGGAGTTCAGGAGGGGACCCGCCCAGGAGTTCAGGGAGGGACTGAAGAATTCAGGAGGGGACCTAGGAGTTCAGGGGGTAACCCAAGAGTTCAGGAGCGGACCCAGGAGTTCAGGAGAGGACCCAGGAGTGCCCCAAAGGACCCAGGAGTTCAGGAGGGGACCCAGCAGTGCCCCAAAGGACCCAAGAGTTCAGGGGGGAACCCAGGAGTGCCCCAAAGTACCCAGGAGTTCAGGGGGAACCCAGGCGTTCTGAGGGGACCCAGGAGTGCCCCAAAGTACCCAAGAGTTCAGGAGGGGACCCAGGAGTTCGAGAGGGACCCACCCAGGAGTTCAGGAGCGGACCCATCAGTGCCCCAAAGGACCCAGGAGTTCAGGGGGGAACACAGGAGTTCGGAGGGGACCCAGGAGTTCAGGAGGGACCCATTCAGGAGTTCAGGAGGGACCCATTCAATAGTTCAGGAGGGGGACCAGGAGTGCCCCAAAGGACCCAGGAGTTCAGGGGGGAACCCAGGCGTTCTGAGGGGACCCAGGAGTGCCCCAAAGTACCCAAGAGTTCAGGATGGGACCCAGCAGTTCGAGAGGGACCCACCCAGGCGTTCAGGAGCGGACCCATCAGTGCCCCAAAGGACCCAGGAGTTCAGGGGGGAACACAGGAGTTCGGAGGGCACCCAGGAGTTCAGGAGGGACCCATTCAGGAGTTCAGGAGGGACCCATTCAATAGTTCAGGAGGGGGACCAGGAGTGCCCCAAAGGACCCAGGAGTTCAGGGGGGAACCCAGGCGTTCTGAGGGTACCCAGGAGTACCCCAAAGTACCCAAGAGTTCAGGAGGGGACCCAGGAGTTCGAGAGGGACCCACCCAGGCGTTCAGGAGCGGACCCATCAGTGCCCCAAAGGACCCAGGAGTTCAGGGGGGAACACAGGAGTTCGGAGGGGACCCAGGAGTTCAGGAGGGGACCCAGGCGTTCTGAGGGGACCAGGAGTGCCCCAAAGGACCCAGGAGTTCAGGAGGGGACCCAGGATTGCCCCAAATGATCCAGAGTTCAGGAGGGGACCCGCCCAGGAGTTCAGGAGGGGACCCGCCCAGGAGTTCAGGAGGGGACCCGCCCAGGAGTTCAGGAGGGGACCCGCCCAGGGGTTCAGGGAGGGACTGAAGAATTCAGGAGGGGACCTAGGAGTTCAGGGGGTAACCCAAGAGTTCAGGAGCAGACCCAGGAGTTAGGAGAGGACCCAGGAGTGCCCCTAAGGACCCAGGAGTTCAGGAGGGGACCCAGGAGTGCCGCAAAGGACCCAGGAGTTCAGGAGGGGACCCAGCAGTGCCCCAAAGGACCCAGGAGTTCAGGAGGGGACCCAGCAGTGCCCCAAAGGACCCAGGAGTTCAGGGGGGAACCCAGGAGTGCCCCAAAGTACCCAGGAGTTCAGGGGGAACCCAGGCGTTCTGAGGGGACCCAGGAGTGCCCCAAAGTACCCAAGAGTTCAGGAGGGGACCCAGGAGTTCGGGAGGGACCCGCCCAGGAGTTCGGGAGGGACCCGCCCAGGAGTTCGGGAGGGACCCGCCCAGGAGTTCGGGAGGGACCCGCCCAGGAGTTCGGGAGGGACTGAAGAATTCAGGAGGGGACCTAGGAGTTCAGGGGGTAACCCAAGAGTTCAGGAGCGGACCCAGGAGTGCCCCAAAGGACCCAGGAGTTCAGGAGGAGACCCAGGAGTGCCCCAAAGGACCCAGGAGTTCAGGAGGGGACCCAGCAGTGCCCCAAAGGACCCAGGAGTTCAGGGGGGAACCCAGGAGTGCCCCAAAGTACCCAGGAGTTCAGGGGGAACCCAGGCGTTCTGAGTGGACCCAGGAGTGCCCCAAAGTACCCAAGAGTTCAGGAGGGGACCCAGGAATTCGAGAGGGACCCACCCAGGAGTTCGGGAGGGACCCACCCAAGAGTTCGGGAGGGGACCCAGCAGTGCCCCAAAGGACCCAGGAGTTCTGAGGGGACCCAAGAGTTCACCAAAGACCCAAGAGTTCAGGAGTGCACCCAGGAGTGCCGCAAAGGATCCAGAGTTCAGGAGGGGACCCTCCCAGGAGTTCAGGAGGGGACCCAGCAGTGCCCCAAAGGACCCAGGAGTTCAGGGGGTAACACAGGAGTTCGGAGGGGACCCAGGAGTTCAGGAGGGGACCCAGGAGTGCCCAAAGGATCCAGAGTTCAGAAGGGTACCCAGGAATGCCCCAAAGGACCCAGGAGTTCAGGGGGGAACCCAGGCATTCTGAGGGGACCCAGGAGTGCCTCAAAGTACCCAAGAGTTCAAGAGGGGACCCAGGAGTTCGGGAGGGACCCACCCAGGAGTTCGGGAGGGACCCACCCAGGAGTTCGGGAGGGGACCCAGCAGTGTTCCAAAGGACCCAGGAGTTCAGGGTGGAACCCAAAAGTACTGAGGATACCCAGCAGTGCCCCAAAGGACCCAGGAGTTCTGAGGGGACCCAAGAGTTCACCAAAGGACCCAAGAGTTCAGGAGGGGACCCAGGAGTGCCCCAAAGGATCCAGAGTTCAGGAGGGGACCCACCCAGGAGTTCAGGAAGGGACCCAGCAGTGCCCCAAAGGACCCAGGAGTTCAGGAGGGGACCCAGGCGTTCTGAGGGGACCCAGGAGTGCGCCAAAGTACCCAGGAGTTCGGGAGGGGAACCACCCAGGAGTTCGGGAGGGGACCCACCCAGGAGTTCGGGAGGGGACCCAGCAGTGTTCCAAAGGACCCAGGAGTTCAGGAAGGGAACCAAGAGTTCAGGAGGGGACCCAGGAGTTCAGGAGGGGACCCAGGAGTGCCCCAAAGGACCCAGGAGTTCAGGAGGGGACCCAGCAGTGCCCCAAAGGAACCAGGAGTTCAGGGGGGAACTCAGGAGTGCCCCAAAGGATCCAGAGTTCAGGAGGGGACCCAGGAGTGCCCCAAAGGATCCAGAGTTCAGGAGGGGACCCAAGAGTTCAGGAGGGACCCACCCAGGAGTTCATGGCGGGACCCACCCAGGACTTCATGGCGGGACCCACCCAGGAGTTCAGGAGGGACCCATTCAGGAGTTCAGGAGGGACCCATTCAATAGTTCAGGACGGGGACCAGGAGTGCCCCAAAGGACCCAGGAGTTCTGAGGGGACCCAGGAGTGCCACAATGGAACCAGGAGTTCAGGGGGGAACTCAGGAGTGCCCCAAAGGATCCAGAGTTCAGGAGGGGACCCAGGAGTGCCCCAAAGGATCCAGAGTTCAGGAGGGGACCCAAGAGTTCAGGAGGGACCCACCCAGGAGTTCATGGCGGGACCCACCCAGGACTTCATGGCGGGACCCACCCAGGACTTCATGGCGGGACCCACCCAGGACTTCATGGCGGGACCCACCCAGGACTTCATGGCGGGACCCATTCAGGAGTTCAGGAGGGGGACCAGGAGTGCCCCAAAGGACCCAGGAGTTCAGGGGAGAACCCAGGCGTTCTGAGGGGACCCAGGAATGCCCCAAAGTACCCAAGAGTTCAGGAGGGGACCCAGGAATTCGAGAGGGACCCACCCAGGAGTTCGGGAGGGACCCACCCAGGAGTTCAGGAGCGGACCCATCAGGGCCCCAAAGGACCCAGGAGTTCAGGGGGGAACACAGGAGTTCGGGGGGGACCCAGGAGTTCAGGAGGGGACCCAAGAGAACAGGAGGGGACCCGCCCAGGAGTTCAGGAGGGACGCGCCCAGGAGTTCAGGAGGGACGCGCCCAGGAGTTCAGGAGGGAGGCGCCCAGGAGTTCAGGGAGGGACTGAAGAATTCAGGAGGGGACCTAGGAGTTCAGGGGGTAACCCAAGAGTTCAGGAGCGGACCCAGGAGTTAGGAGAGGACCCAGGAGTGCCCCAAAGGACCCAGGAGTTCAGGAGGGGACCCAGGAGTGCCCCAAAGGACCCAGGAGTTCAGGAGGGGACCCAGCAGTGCCCCAAAGGACCCAGGAGTTCAGGGGGGAACCCAGGAGTGCCCCAAAGTACCCAGGAGTTCAGGGGGAACCCAGGCGTTCTGAGGGGACCCAGGAGTGCCCCAAAGTACCCAAGAGTTCAGGAGGGGACCCAGGAATTCGAGAGGGACCCACCCAGGAGTTCGGGAGGGACCCACCCAGGAGTTCGGGAGGGGACCCAGCAGTGCCCCAAAGGACCCAGGAGTTCTGAGGGGACCCAAGAGTTCACCAAAGACCCAAGAGTTCAGGAGTGCAGCCAGGAGTGCCCCAAAGGATCTAGAGTTCAGGAGGGGACCCTCACAGGAGTTCAGGAGGGGTCCCAGCAGTGCCCCAAAGGACCCAGGAGTTCAGGGGGTAACACAGGAGTTCGGAGGGGACCCAGGAGTTCAGGAGGGGACCAAGGCGTTCTGAGGGTACCCAGCTGTGCCCCAAAGTACCCAGGAGTTCGGGAGGGGACCCACCCAGGAGTTCGGGAGGGGACCCAGCAGTGCCCCAAAGGACTTAGGAGTTCAGGGGTGAACCCAGGAGTTCTGAGGGGACCCAGGAGTGCCCCAAAGGAACCAGGAGTTCAGGGGGGAACTCAGGAGTTCTGAGGGGACCCAAGAATTCCCCAAAGGACCCAAGAGCTTAGGAGGGGACCCAGGAGTGCCCGAAAGGATCCAGAGTTCAGGAGGGGACCCAGGAGTTCAGGAGGGGACCCAGGAGTGCCCCAAACGACCCAGGAGTTCAGTGGGGGACCGAAGAGTTCAGGACGGGGACCAGGAGTGCCCCAAAGGACCCAGGAGTTCAGGGGGGAACCCAGGAGTTCTGAGGGGACCCAGGAGTGCCCCAAAGGAACCAGGAGTTCAGGGGGGAACTCAGGAGTGCCCCAAAGGATCCAGAGTTCAGGAGGGGACCCAGGAGTGCCCCAAAGGATCCAGAGTTCAGGAGGGGACCCAAGAGTTCAGGAGGGACCCACCCAGGAGTTCATGGCGGGACCCACCCAGGACTTCATGGCGGGACCCACCCAGGACTTCAGGAGGGGGACCAGGAGTGCCCCAAAGGACCCAGGAGTTCAGGGGGGAACCCAGGCGTTCTGAGGGGACCCAGGAGTGCCCCAAAGTTCCCAAGAGTTCAGGAGGGGACCCAGGAGTTCGAGAGGGACCCACCCAGGAGTTCGGGAGGGACCCACCCAGGAGTTCAGGAGCGGACCCATCAGTGCCCCAAAGGACCCAGGAGTTCAGGGGGGAACACAGGAGTTCGGAGGGGACCCAGGAGTTCAGGAGGGGACCCAGGTGTTCTGAGGGGACCCAGGAGTGCCCCAAAGTACCCAAGAGTTCAGGAGGGGACCCAAGAGAACAGGAGGGGACCCGCCCAGGAGTTCAGGAGGGCACCCAGGAGTTAGGAGAGGACCCAGGAGTGCCCCAAAGGACCCAGAAGTTCAGGAGGGGACCCAGGAGTGCCCCAAAGGACCCAGGAGTTCAGGAGGGGACCCAGGAGTGCCCCAAAGGACCCAGGAGTTCAGGAGGGGACCCAGCAGTGCCCCAAAAAACCCAGGAGTTCAGGGGGGAACCCAGGAGTGCCCCAAAGTACCCAGGAGTTCAGGGGGAACCCAGGCGTTCTGAGGGGACCCAGGAGTGCCCCAAAGTACCCAAGAGTTCAGGAGGGGACCCAGGAGTTCGGGAGGGACCCACCCAGGAGTTCAAGAGGGACCCACCCAGGAGTTTGGGAGGGGACCCAGCCGTGCTCCAAAGGACCCAGGAGTTCTGAGGGGACCCAAGAGTTCACCAAAGGACCCAAGAGTTCACCAAAGGACCCAAGAGTTCACCAAAGGACCCAAGAGTTCAGGAGTGGACCCAGGAGTGCCCCAAAGGATCCAGAGTTCAGGAGGGGACCCTCCCAGGAGTTCAGGAGGGGACCCAGCAGTGCCCCAAAGGACCCAGGAGTTCAGGGGGTAACACAGGAGTTCAGAGGGGACCCAGGAGTTCAGTAGGGGACCCAGGCGTTCTGAGGGTACCCAGGAGTGCCCCAAAGTACCCAGGAGTTCGGGAGGGGACCCACCCAGGAGTTCGGGAGGGGACCCAGCAGTGCCCCAAAGACCCAAATGTTCAGGAGGGACCCACCCAGGAGTTCATGGCGGGACCCACCCAGGACTTCAGGAGGGGACCCATTCAGGAGTTCAGGAGGGGGACCAGGAGTGCCCCAAAGGACCCAAGAGTTCAGGAGGGGACCCAGGATTGCCCCAAAGGATCCAGAGTTCAGGAGGGGACCCGCCCAGGCGTTCAGGAGGGGACCCGCCCAGGAGTTCAGGGAGGGACTGAAGAATTCAGGAGGGGACCTAGGAGTTCAGGGGGTAACCCAAGAGTTCAGGAGCGGACCCAGGAGTTCAGGAGAGGACCCAGGAGTGCCCCAAAGGACCCAGGAGTTCTGGAGGGGACCCAGCAGTGCCCCAAAGGACCCAAGAGTTCAGGGGGGAACCCAGGAGTGCCCCAAAGTACCCAGGAGTTCAGGGGGGAACCCAGGCGTTCTGAGGGGACCCAGGAGTGCCCCAAAGTACCCAAGAGTTCAGGAGGGGACCCAGGAGTTCGAGAGGGACCCACCCAGGCGTTCATGAGCGGACCCATCAGTGCCCCAAAGGACCCAGGAGTTCAGGGGGGAACACAGGAGTTCGGAGGGGACCCAGGAGTTCAGGAGGGGACCCAGGCGTTCTGAGGGGACCCAGGAGTGCGCCAAAGTACCCAAGAGTTCAGGAGGGGACCCGAGAGAACAGGAGGGGACCCGCCCAGGAGTTCAGGAGGGACCCGCCCAGGAGTTCAGGAGGGACCCGCCCAGGAGTTCAGGGAGGGACTGAAGAATTCAGGAGGGGACCTAGGAGTTCAGGGGGTAACCCAAGAGTTCAGGAGCGGACCCAGGAGTTAGGAGAGGACCCAGGAGTGCCCCAAAGGACCCAGGAGTTCAGGAGGGGACCCAGGAGTGCCCCAAAGGACCCAGGAGTTCAGGAGGGGACCCAGCAGTGCCCCAAAGGACCCAGGAGTTCAGGGGGGAACCCAGGAGTGCCCCAAAGTACCCAGGAGTTCAGGGGGAACCCAGGCGTTCTGAGGGGACCCAGGAGTGCCCCAAAGTACCCAAGAGTTCAGGAGGGGACCCAGGAGTTCGGGAGGGACCCACCCAGGAGTTCAGGAGGGACCCACCCAGGAGTTCAGGAGGGGACCCAGCAGTGCCCCAAAGGACCCAGGAGTTCAGGGGGTAACACAGGAGTTCGGAGGGGACCCAGGAGTTCAGTAGGGGACCCAGGCGTTCTGAGGGTACCCAGGAGTGCCCCAAAGTACCCAGGAGTTCGGGAGGGGACCCACCCAGGAGTTCAGGAGGGGACCCAGCAGTGCCCCACAGGACCCAAAAGTTCAGGAGGGACCCACCCAGGAGTTCATGGCGGGACCCACCCAGGACTTCAGGAGGGGACCCATTCAGGAGTTCAGGAGGGGGACCAGGAGTGCCCCAAAGGACCCAGGAGTTCAGGAGGGGACCCAGGATTGCCCCAAAGGATCCAGAGTTCAGGAGGGGACCCGCCCAGGACTTCAGGAGGGGACCCGCCCAGGAGTTCAGGGAGGGACTGAAGAATTCAGGAGGGGACCTAGGAGTTCAGGGGGTAACCCAAGAGTTCAGGAGCGGACCCAGGAGTTCAGGAGAGGACCCAGGAGTGCCCTAAAGGACCCAGGAGTTCAGGAGGGGACCCAGCAGTGCCCCAAAGGACCTAGGAGTTCAGGGGGTAACCCAGGAGTGCCCCAAAGTACCCAGGAGTTCAGGAGAGGACCCAGGCGTTCTGAGGGGACCCAGGAGTGCCCCAAAGTACCCAAGAGTTCAGGAGGGGACCCAGGAGTTCAGGAGAGACCCACCCAGGAGTTCGGGAGGGACCCACCCAGGAGTTCGGGAGGGGATTCACCCAGGAGTTCGGGAGGGGACCCACCCAGGAGTTCGGGAGGGGACCGAAGAGTTCAGGAGGGGGACCAGGAGTGCCCCAAAGGACCCAAGAGTTCAGGAGGGGACCCACCCAGGAGTTCAAGAGGGCCCCACCCAGGAGTTCAAGAGGGCCCCACCCAGGAGTTCAGGGGGGGGACCGAAGAGTTCAGAAGGCAGACCAGGAGTGCCCCAAAGGACCCAGGAGTGCCCCAAGGTACCCAGGAGTTCAGGAGGGGACCAGGCAGTGCCCCAAAGGACCCAGGAGTTCAGGGGGGAACCCAGGAGTTCGGAGGGGATCCAGGAGTGCCCCAAAGGACCCAGGAGTTCAGGGGGGAACCCAGGAGTTCGGAGGGGACCCAGATGTTCAGGAGGGGACCCAGAAGTTCAGGAGGGGACCGAGGAGTACCCCAAAGGATCCAGTCTTCAGGAGGGGACCCAGGAGTGCCCCAAAGGATCCAGAGTTCAGAAAGGGACCCAGGAGTTCGGGAGGGGACCCACCCAGGAGTTCGGGAGTGGACCCAACCAGGAGTTCGGGACGTGACCCACCCAGGAGTTCGGGACGGGACCCACCCAGGAGTTCGGGACGGGACCCACCCAGGAGTTCGGGACGGGACCCAGCAGTGCCCCAAAGGACCCAGGAGTTCAGGGGTGAACCCAGGAGTTCTGAGGGGACCCAAGAGTTCCCCAAAGGACCCAAGAGCTTAGGAGGGGACCCAGGAGTGCCCGAAAGGATCCAGAGTTCAGGAGGGGACCCAGGAGTTCAGGAGGGGACCCAGGAGTGCCCCAAAGGACCCAGGAGTTCAGTGGGGGACCGAAGAGTTCAGGAGGGGGAGCAGGAGTGCCCCAAAGGACCCAGGAGTTCTGAGGGGACCCAAGAGTTCAGAAGGGCACCCAAGAGATCAGGAGGGACCAACCCAGGAGTTCAGGAGGGACCCGCCCAGGAGTTCGGGAGGGACCCGCCCAGGAGTTCGGGAGGGGACCCGCCCAGGAGTTCGGGAGGGGACCGGGAGTTCAGGGAGGGACTCAAGAATTCAGGAGGGGACCTAGGAGTTCAGGGGGTAACCCAAGAGTTCAGGAGCGGACCCAGGAGTTCAGGAGAGGACCCAGGAGTGCCCCAAAGGACCCAGGAGTTCAGGAGGGGACCCAGCAGTGCCCCAAAGGATCCAGAGTTCACGAGGGTACCCAGGAATGCCCCAAAGGACCCAGGAGTTCAGGGGGGAACCCAGGCATTCTGAGGGGACCCAGGAGTGCCCCAAAGTACCCAAGAGTTCAGGAGGGGACCCAGGAGTTCGGGAGGGAACCACCCAGGAGTTCGGGAGGGGACCCAGCAGTGTTCCAAAGGACCCAGGAGTTCAGGGTGGAACCCAAAAGTACTGAGGATACCCAGCAGTGCCCCAAAGGACCCAGGAGTTCTGAGGGGACCCAAGAGTTCACCAAAGGACCCAAGAGTTCAGGAGGGGACCCAGGAGTGCCCCAAAGGATCCAGAGTTCAGGAGGGGACCCACCCAGGAGTTCAGGAGGGGACCCAGCAGTGCCCTAAAGGACCCAGGAGTTCAGGAGGGGACCCAGGCGTTCTGACAGGACCCAAGAGTGCCCCAAAGTACCCAGGAGTTCGGGAGGGGACCCACCCAGGAGTTCGGGAGGGGACCCACCCAGGAGTTCGGGAGGGGACCCACCCAGGAGTTCGGGAGGGGACCCACCCAAGAGTTCAGGAGGGGACCCGCCCAGGAGTTCAGGAGGGGACCCGCCCAGGAGTTCAGGAGGGGACCCGCCCAGGAGTTCAGGAGGGGACCCGCCCAGGAGTTCAGGAGGGGACCCGCCCAGGAGTTCAGGAGGGGACCCGCCCAGGAGTTCAGGAGGGGACCCGCCCAGGAGTTCAGGAGGGGACCCGCCCAGGAGTTCAGGGAGGGACTGAAGAATTCAGGAGGGGACCTAGGAGTTCAGTGGGTAACCCAAGAGTTCAGGAGCGGACCCAGGAGTTCAGGAGAGGACCCAGGAGTGCCCCAAAGGACCCAGGAGTTCAGGAGGGGACCCAGCAGTGCCCCAAAGGACCCAGGAGTTCAGGGGGGAACCCAGGAGTGCCCCAAAGTACCCAGGAGTTCAGGGGGAACCCAGGCGTTCTGAGGGGACCCAGGAGTGCCCCAAAGTACCCAAGAGTTCAGGAGGGGACCCAGGAGTTCAGGAGAGACCCACCCAGGAGTTCGGGAAGGGACCCAGCAGTGCCACAAAGGACCTAGGTGTTCTGAGGGGACCCAAGAGTTCACCAAAGACCCAAGAGTTCAGGAGTGGACCCAGGAGTGCCCCAAAGGATCCAGAGTTCAGGAGGGGACCCCCCCAGGAGTTCAGGAGGGGACCCCCCCAGGAGTTCAGGAGGGGACCCACCCAGGAGTTCAGGAGGGGACCTAGGAGTTCAGGGGGTAACCCAAGAGTTCAGGAGCGGACCCAGGAGTGCCCCAAGGTACCCAGGAGTTCAGGAGGGGACCCAGCAGTGCCCCAAAGGACCCAGGAGATCGGGGGGAACCCAGAAGTTCAGGAGGGGACCGAGGAGTACCCCAAAGGATCCAGAGTTCAGGAAGGGACCCAAGAGTTCGGGAGGGGACCCACCCAGGAGTTCGGGAGGGGACCCACCCAGGAGTTCGGGAGGGCCCCACCCAGGAGTTCGGGGGGGGACCGAAGAGTTCAGAAGGCGAACCAGGAGTGCCTCAAAGGACCCAGGAGTGCCCCAAGGTACCCAGGAGTTCAGGAGGGGACCCAGCAGTGCCCCAAAGGACCCAGGAGTTCAGGGGGGAACCCAGGAGTTCGGAGGGGATCCAGGAGTGCCCCAAAGGACCCAGGAGTTCAGGGGGGAACCCAGGAGTTCGGAGGGGACCCAAATGTTCAGGAGGGGACCGAGGAGTACCCCAAAGGATCCAGTCTTTAGGAGGGGACCCAGGAGTGCCCCAAAGGATCCAGAGTTCAGGAAGGGACCCAGGAGTTCAGGAGGGGACCCAGGAGTTCGGGAGGGACCCACCCAGGAGTTCAGGAGGGACCCACCCAGGAGTTCAGGAGGGACCCACCCAGGAGTTCAGGAGGGGACCCAGCAGTGCCCCAAAGGACCCAGGAGTTCAGGGGGTAACACAGGAGTTCGGAGGGGACCCAGGAGTTCAGTAGGGGACCCAGGCGTTCTGAGGGTACCCAGGAGTGCCCCAAAGTACCCAGGAGTTCGGGAGGAGACCCACCCAGGAGTTCAGGAGGGGACCCAGCAGTGCCCCAAAGGACCCAAAAGTTCAGGAGGGACCCACCCAGGACTTCAGGAGGGGACCCATTCAGGAGTTCAGGAGGGGGACCAGGAGTGCCCCAAAGGACCCAGGAGTTCAGGAGGGGACCCAGGATTGCCCCAAAGGATCCAGAGTTCAGGAGGGGACCCGCCCAGGACTTCAGGAGGGGACCCGCCCAGGAGTTCAGGAGGGGACCCGCCCAGGAGTTCAGGGAGGGACTGAAGAATTCAGGAGGGGACCTAGGAGTTCAGGGGGTAACCCAAGAGTTCAGGAGCGGACCCAGGAGTTCAGGAGAGGACCCAGGAGTGCCCCAAAGGACACAGGAGTTCAGGAGGGGACCCAGCAGTGCCCCAAAGGACCTAGGAGTTCAGGGGGTAACCCAGGAGTGCCCCAAAGTACCCAGGAGTTCAGGAGGGGACCCAGGCGTTCTGAGGGGACCCAGGAGTGCCCCAAAGTACCCAAGAGTTCAGGAGGGGACCCAGGAGTTCAGGAGAGACGCACCCAGGAGTTCGGGAGGGACCCACCCAGGAGTTCGGGAGGGGACCCACCCAGGAGTTCGGGAGGGGACCGAAGAGTTCAGGAGGGGGACCAGGAGTGCCCCAAAGGACCCAAGAGTTCAGGAGGGGACCCACCCAGGAGTTCAAGAGGGCCCCACCCAGGAGTTCAAGAGGGCCCCACCCAGGAGTTCAGGGGGGGGACCGAAGAGTTCAGAAGGCAGACCAGGAGTGCCCCAAAGGACCCAGGAGTGCCCCAAGGTACCCAGGAGTTCAGGAGGGGACCAGGCAGTGCCCCAAAGGACCCAGGAGTTCAGGGGGGAACCCAGGAGTTCGGAGAGGATCCAGGAGTGCCCCAAAGGACCCAGGAGTTCAGGGGGGAACCCAGGAGTTCGGAGGGGACCCAGATGTTCAGGAGGGGACCCAGAAGTTCAGGAGGGGACCGAGGAGTACCCCAAAGGATCCAGTCTTCAGGAGGGGACCCAGGAGTGCCCCAAAGGATCCAGAGTTCAGAAAGGGACCCAGGAGTTCGGGAGGGGACCCACCCAGGAGTTCGGGACGTGACCCACCCAGGAGTTCGGGACGGGACCCAGCAGTGCCCCAAAGGACCCAGGAGTTCAGGGGTGAACCCAGGTATTCTGAGGGGACCCAAGAGTTCCCCAAAGGACCCAAGAGCTTAGGAGGGGACCCAGGAGTGCCCGAAAGGATCCAGAGTTCAGGAGGGGACCCAGGAGTTCAGGAGGGGACCCAGGAGTGCCCCAAAGGATCCAGAGTTCAGGAAGGGACCCAAGAGTTCGGGAGGGGACCCACCCAGGAGTTCGGGAGGGGACCCACCCAGGAGTTCGGGAGGGCCCCACCCAGGAGTTCGGGAGGGGACCGAAGAGTTCAGGAGGGGGACCAGGAGTGCCCCAAAGGACCCAGGAGTGTCCCAAGGTACCCAGGAGTTCAGGAGGGGACCCAGGAGTGCCCCAAAGGACCCAAGAGTTCAGGAGGGGTCCCACCCAGGAGTTCAGGAGGGGTCCCACCCAGGAGTGCCCCAAAGTACCCAGGAGTTCGGGAGGGGACCCACCCAGGAGTTCGGGAGGGGACCCACCCAGGAGTTCGGGAGGGGACCCACCCAGGAGTTCAAGAGGGCCCCACCCAGGAGTTCAAGAGGGCCCCACCCAGGAGTTCAGGGGGGGGACCGAAGAGTTCAGAAGGCAGACCAGGAGTGCCCCAAAGGACCCAGGAGTGCCCCAAGGTACCCAGGAGTTCAGGAGGGGACCAGGCAGTGCCCCAAAGGACCCAGGAGTTCAGGGGGGAACCCAGGAGTTCGGAGGGGATCCAGGAGTGCCCCAAAGGACCCAGGAGTTCAGGGGGGAACCCAGGAGTTCGGAGGGGACCCAGATGTTCAGGAGGGGACCCAGATGTTCAGGAGGGGACCGAGGAGTACCCCAAAGGATCCAGTCTTCAGGAGGGGACCCAGGAGTGCCCCAAAGGATCCAGAGTTCAGAAAGGGACCCAGGAGTTCGGGAGGGGACCCACCCAGGAGTTCGGGAGTGGACCCAACCAGGAGTTCGGGACAGGACCCACCCAGGAGTTCGGGACAGGACCCACCCAGGAGTTCGGGACGGGACCCAGCAGTGCCCCAAAGGACCCAGGAGTTCAGGGGTGAACCCAGGAGTTCTGAGGAGACCCAAGAGTTCCCCAAAGGACCCAAGAGCTTAGGAGGGGACCCAGGAGTGCCCGAAAGGATCCAGAGTTCAGGAGGGGACCCAGGAGTTCAGGAGGGGACCCAGGAGTGCCCCAAAGGACCCAGGAGTTCAGTGGGGGACCGAAGAGTTCAGGAGGGGGAGCAGGAGTGCCCCAAAGGACCCAGGAGTTCTGAGGGGACCCAAGAGTTCAGAAGGGCACCCAAGAGATCAGGAGGGCACCCAGGAGATCAGGAGGGACCAACCCAGGAGTTCAGGAGGGACCCGCCCAGGAGTTCGGGAGGGACCCGCCCAGGAGTTCGGGAGGGGACCCGCCCAGGAGTTCGGGAGGGGACCCGCCCAGGAGTTCGGGAGGGGACCCGCCCAGGAGTTCGGGAGGGGACCCGCCCAGGAGTTCGGGAGGGGACCCGCCCAGGAGTTCGGGAGGGGACCCGCCCAGGAGTTCGGGAGGGGACCCGCCCAGGAGTTCGGGAGGGGACCCGCCCAGGAGTTCGGGAGGGGACCCGCCCAGGAGTTCGGGAGGGGACCCGCCCAGGAGTTCGGGAGGGGACCCGCCCAGGAGTTCGGGAGGGGACCCGCCCAGGAGTTCGGGAGGGGACCGGGAGTTCAGGGAGGGACTCAAGAATTCAGGAGGGGACCTAGGAGTTCAGGGGGTAACCCAAGAGTTCAGGAGCGGACCCAGGAGTTCAGGAGAGGACCCAGGAGTGCCCCAAAGGACCCAGGAGTTCAGGAGGGGACCCAGCAGTGCCCCAAAGGATCCAGAGTTCAGGAGGGTACCCAGGAATGCCCCAAAGGACCCAGGAGTTCAGGGGGGAACCCAGGCATTCTGAGGGGACCCAGGAGTGCCCCAAAGTACCCAAGAGTTCAGGAGGGGACCCAGGAGTTCGGGAGGGAACCACCCAGGAGTTCGGGAGGGGACCCAGCAGTGTTCCAAAGGACCCAGGAGTTCAGGGTGGAACCCAAAAGTACTGAGGATACCCAGCAGTGCCCCAAAGGACCCAGGAGTTCTGAGGGGACCCAAGAGTTCACCAAAGGACCCAAGAGTTCAGGAGGGGACCCAGGAGTGCCCCAAAGGATCCAGAGTTCAGGAGGGGACCCACCCAGGAGTTCAGGAGGGGACCCAGCAGTGCCCCAAAGTACCCAGGAGTTCGGGAGGGGACCCACCCAGGAGTTCGGGAGGGGACCCACCCAGGAGTTCGGGAGGGGACCCACCCAGGAGTTCGGGAGGGGACCCAGCAGTGCCCCAAAGGACCCAGGAGTTCAGGAGGGGACCCAAGAGTTCAGGAGGGGACCCAGGAGCTCAGGAGGGGACCCAGGAGTGCCCCAAAGGACCCAGGAGTTCAGGGGGGAACCCAGGAGTTCTGAGGGGACCCAGGAGTGCCCCAAAGGAACCAGGAGTTCAGGGGGGAACTCAGGAGTGCCCCAAAGGATCTAGAGTTCAGGAGGGGACCCAGGAGTGCCCCAAAGGATCCAGAGTTCAGGAGGGGACCCAAGAGTTCAGGAGGGACCCACCCAGGACTTCATGGCGGGACCCACCCAGGACTTCAGGAGGGGGACCAGGAGTGCCCCAAAGGACCCAGGAGTTCAGGGGGGAACCCAGGCGTTCTGAGGGGACCCAGGAGTGCCCCAAAGTACCCAGGAGTTCAGGGGGAACCCAGGCGTTCTGAGGGGACCCAGGAGTGCCCCAAAGTACCCAAGAGTTCAGGAGGGGACCCAGGAATTCGAGAGGGACCCGCCCAGGAGTTCGGGAGGGGACCCGCCCAGGAGTTCGGGAGGGGACCCGCCCAGGAGTTCGGGAGGGGACCCGCCCAGGAGTTCGGGAGGGGACCCGCCCAGGAGTTCGGGAGGGGACCCGCCCAGGAGTTCGGGAGGGACTCAAGAATTCAGGAGGGGACCTAGGAGTTCAGGGGGTAACCCAAGAGTTCAGGAGCGGACCCAGGAGTTCAGGAGAGGACCCAGGAGTGCCCCAAAGGACCCAGGAGTTCAGGAGGGGACCCAGCAGTGCCCCAAAGGATCCAGAGTTCAGGAGGGTACCCAGGAATGCCCCAAAGGACCCAGGAGTTCAGGGGGGAACCCAGGCATTCTGAGGGGACCCAGGAGTGCCCCAAAGTACCCAAGAGTTCAGGAGGGGACCCAGGAGTTCGGGAGGGACCCACGCAGGAGTTCGGGAGGAGACCCAGCAGTGTTCCAAAGGACCCAGGAGTTCAGGGTGGAACCCAAAAGTACTGAGGATACCCAGCAGTGCCCCAAAGGACCCAGGAGTTCTGAGGGGACCCAAGAGTTCACCAAAGGACCCAAGAGTTCAGGAGGGGACCCAGGAGTGCCCCAAAGGATCCAGAGTTCAGGAGGGGACCCACCCATGAGTTCACGAGGGGACCCAGCAGTGCCCCAAAGGACCCAGGAGTTCAGGAGGGGACCCAGGCGTTCTGACAGGACCCAAGAGTGCCCCAAAGTACCCAGGAGTTCGGGAGGGGACCCACCCAGGAGTTCGGGAGGGGACCCAGGAGTGCCCCAAAGGACCCAGGAGTTCAGGAGGGGACCCAAGAGTTCAGGAGGGGACCCAGGAGTGCCCCAAAGGACCCAGGAGTTCAGGAGGGGACCCGCCCAGGAGTTCAGGAGGGGACCCGCCCAGGAGTTCAGGAGGGGACCCGCCCAGGAGTTCAGGAGGGGACCCGCCCAGGAGTTCAGGAGGGGACCCGCCCAGGAGTTCAGGGAGGGACTGAAGAATTCAGGAGGGGACCTAGGAGTTCAGTGGGTAACCCAAGAGTTCAGGAGCGGACCCAGGAGTTCAGGAGAGGACCCAGGAGTGCCCTAAAGGACCCAGGAGTTCAGGAGGGGACCCAGCAGTGCCCCAAAGGACCCAGGAGTTCAGGGGGGAACCCAGGAGTGCCCCAAAGTACCCAGGAGTTCAGGGGGAACCCAGGCGTTCTGAGGGGACCCAGGAGTGCCTCAAAGTACCCAAGAGTTCAGGAGGGGACCCAGGAGTTCAGGAGAGACCCACCCAGGAGTTCGGGAAGGGACCCAGCAGTGCCACAAAGGACCTAGGTGTTCTGAGGGGACCCAAGAGTTCACCAAAGACCCAAGAGTTCAGGAGGGGACCCAGGAGTGCCCCAAAGGATCCAGAGTTCAGGAGGGGACCCCCCCAGGAGTTCAGGAGGGGACCCCCCCAGGAGTTCAGGAGGGGACCCGCCCAGGAGTTCAGGAGGGGACCTAGGAGTTCAGGGGGTAACCCAAGAGTTCAGGAGCGGACCCAGGAGTGCCCCAAGGTACCCAGGAGTTCAGGAGGGGACCCAGCAGTGCCCCAAAGGACCCAGGAGATCGGGGGGAACCCAGAAGTTCAGGAGGGGACCGAGGAGTACCCCAAAGGATCCAGAGTTCAGGAAGGGACCCAAGAGTTCGGGAGGGGACCCACCCAGGAGTTCGGGAGGGGACCCACCCAGGAGTTCGGGAGGGGACCCACCCAGGAGTTCGGGGGGGGACCGAAGAGTTCAGAAGGCGAACCAGGAGTGCCTCAAAGGACCCAGGAGTGCCCCAAGGTACCCAGGAGTTCAGGAGGGGACCCAGCAGTGCCCCAAAGGACCCAGGAGTTCAGGGGGGAACCCAGGAGTTCGGAGGGGATCCAGGAGTGCCCCAAAGGACCCAGGAGTTCAGGGGGGAACCCAGGAGTTCGGAGGGGACCCAAATGTTCAGGAGGGGACCGAGGAGTACCCCAAAGGATCCAGTCTTTAGGAGGGGACCCAGGAGTGCCCCAAAGGATCCAGAGTTCAGGAAGGGACCCAGGAGTTCAGGAGGGGACCCACCCAGGAGTTCAGGAGGGGACCCACCCAGGAGTTCAGGGGGGGACCGGGAGTTCAGGGGGGGACCTAGGAGTTCAGGAGGGGACCCAGGAGTTCAGGAGGGGACCGAGGAGTTCAGTGTGAATCCAGGAGTTCAGGAGGGACCCACCCAGGATTTCGGGAGGGGACCCAACCAGGAGTTCGGGAGGGGACCCAGCAGTGCCCCAAAGGACCCAGGAGTTCAGGGGGGAACCCAGGAGTGCCCCAAAGGATCCAGAGTTCAGGAGGGGTCCCACCCAGGAGTTCAGGAGGGGTCCCACCCAGGAGTGCACCAAAGGACCCAGGAGTTCAGGGGGGAACCCAGGAGTGCCCCAAAGGATCCAGAGTTCAGGACGGGTCCCACCCAGGAGTTCAGGAGGGGTCCCACCCAGGAGTGCCCCAAAGTACCCAGGAGTTCGGGAGGGGACCTACCAGGAGTTCAGGAGGGGACCCACCCAGGAGTTCAGGAGGGGACCCACCCAGGAGTTCAGGAGGGGACCCACCCAGGAGTTCGGGGGGGGACCGAACAGTTCAGGAGGGGGACCAGGAGTGCCCCAAAGGACCCAGGAGTGTCCCAAGGTACCCAGGAGTTCAGGAGGGGACCCAGCAGTGCCCCAAAGGACCCACGAGTTCAGGAGGGGACCCAGGAGTTCAGCAGGGGTCCCACCCAGGAGTGCCCCAAAGTACCCAGGAGTTCGGGAGGGGACCCACCCAGGAGTTCAGGAGGGGACCCACCCAGGAGTTCAGGAGGGGACCCACCCAGGAGTTCAGGAGGGGACCCACCCAGGAGTTCAGGAGGGGGACCAGGAGTGCCCCAAAGGACCCAGGAGTGTCCCAAGGTACCCAGGAATTCAGGAGGGGACCCAGCAGTGCCCCAAAGGACCCAGAAGTTCAGGGGGGAACCCAGGAGTTCGGAGGGGACCCAGGAGTTCAGGAGGGGCCCAGGAGTGCCCCAAAGGACCCACGAGTTCAGTAGGGGACCCAGGAGTTCAGGAGGGGACCCAGGAGTGCCCCAAAGGATCCAGAGTTCAGGAGGGGACCCAGGAGTTCAGGAGGGCCCCACCCAGGAGTTCAGGAGGGCCCCACCCAGGAGTTCAGGAGGGCCCCACCCAGGAGTTCAGGAGGGCCCCACCCAGGAGTTCAGGAGGGCCCCACCCAGGAGTTCAGGAGGGCCCCACCCAGGAGTTCAGGAGGGCCCCACCCAGGAGTTCAGGAGGGCCCCACCCAGGAGTGCCCCAAAGGACCCAGGAGTTCAGGAGGGGACCCACCCAGGAGTTCAGGAGGGACCCAGCCAGGAGTTCAGGGGGGGACCGAGGAGTTCAGGAGGGGACCCAGGAGTGCCCCAAAGGACTCAGGAGTTCAGGAGGGACCCAGGAGTTCAGGAGCGGGCCCCCACAGAAGTTCACGAGGGCACCCAAGAGTTCAGGGCGGGACCCAGGAGTGCCCCAAAGGACCCAGGAGTTCAGCGGGGGACCCCAGAGTGCCCCAAAGGACCCAGGAGTTCAGGGGGGAACCCAGGAGTGCCCCAAAGGACCCAGGAGTTCAGGGGGGAACCCAGGAGTGCCCCAACGGACCCAGGAGTTCAGTGGGGAACCCAGGAGTTCTGAGGGGACCCAAGAGTTAAGGAGGGCATTCAAGAGTTCAGGAGGGAGCCACCCAGGAGTTCAGGAGGGAGCCACCCAGGAGTTCAGGAGGGAGCCACCCAGGAGTTCAGGAGGGGACTGGGGGTTCAGGGGGGGACCCAGGAGATCAGGGGGGCCCCCAAGAGCTCAGGGGGGGACTGAAGAGTTCGGGGGGGGACTGAAGAGTTCAGGAGGGGACCCACCCAGGAGTTCAAGAGGGGACCCAGCAGTTCAGGAGGGACCCAGCAGTTCAGGGGGGGACCCAGGAGTGCCCCAAAGGACCCACGAGTTCAGGAGGGGACTCAGGAGTTCAGGAGGGGACCCAGGAGTGCCCCAAAGGATCCAGAGTTCAGGAGGGGACCCAAGAGCTCAGTGCGGGACCCAGCAGTTGAGGAGGGAACCCAGGAGTGCCCCAAAGGACCCAGGAGTGCCCCAAAGGACCCAGGAGTTAAGGAGGGCTCCCAAGAGTTCCGGGGGGGGACCCAAGAGTTCCGGGGGGGGACCCAGCAGTGGCCCAAACGACCCAGGAGTTCTGAGGGGACCCAGGAGTGCCCCAAAAAACAAAAGAGTTCAGGAGGGGACCCAGGAGTGCCCCAAAGGACCCACGAGTTCAGGAGGGGACCCAGGAGTGCTCCAAAGGACCGAAGAGTTCAGGAGGGGACCCAGAAGTTCAGGAGGGGACCCAGGAGTGCCCCAAGGGACCCAGGAGTTCAGGGGGGAACCCAGGAGTTCTGAGGGGAACCCAGGAGTTCCCTAAAGGACCCAAGAGTTCAGGAAGGGAACCCAGGAGTGCCCCAAAGGATCCAGAGTTAAGGAGGGGATCCAGGAGTGCCCCAAAGGATCCAGAGTTCAGGAGGGGACCCAGGATTTCAGGAGGGCCCCACCCAGTAGTTCAGGAGTGGACCCAGGAGTGCCCCAAAGGACCCAAGAGTTCAGGGGGGGACCCACCCAGGAGTTCAGGGGGGGACCCACCCAGGAGTTCAGGGGGGGACCCACCCAGGAGTTCAGGGGGGGAACGAAGAGTTCAGGAGGGGACCAGGAGTTCAGGAGGGGACCAGGAGTTCAGGAGGGGACCCAGGAGTGCCCCAAAGGACCCAAGAGTTCAGGAGGGACCCAGGAGTTCAGGAGCGGGCCCACACAGGAGTTCAGGAGGGGGGGACCCAAGAGTGCCCCAAGGACCCAGGAGTTCAGCGGGGAACCCAGGAGTGCCCCAAAGGACCCAAGAGTTCAGGAGGGCACCCAAGAGATCAAGAGGGACCCACCCAGGAGTTCAGGAGGGACCCACCCAGGAGTTCAGGAGGGGACTGTGGGTTCAGGGGGGGACCCAGGAGTTCAGGAGGGTAACCAGGAGATCATGGGGGCCCCAGGAGCTTAGGGGGGACTGAAGAGTTCAGGAGGGGACCCACCCAGGAGTTCAGGAGGGGACCCAGCAGTGCCCCAAAAGACCCAGGAGTTCAGGGGGGGACCCACCCAGGAATTCACGGGGGACCCACCCAGGAGTTCAGGACGGACCCAGGCATCCGGCTGCCCATCCTCCGCAGGTTCTGGACTTGTCACTCAATGAGGTCACAACTCTGCAGGGTTTCCCACCCCTCCACCACCTGGAGGAGCTGGATCTCCATGGAAACCATGAGAACCAAGGGGGCACTGGGAGGGACTGGGAGACACTGAGGGGTCAGTGGGGGTCAATGGGGATCAGTGCGACCGGATCAAAGGGAACTGGGGTGAACTGGTGTGAACTGGGGGTGCTGGGGTCAGGCTCTGATTGGTTCCTCCCTTTGACTCTGACCTTAGTGATTGGCGACACCTCCGCCTTCACCCCATTGGCCGCCTGCCCCCAGCTGCACCGCATCCGATTGGCCGACACGTCCTTGGCCGCCGCCCCCGATCGCTGCGCCCGCCTGGCCGAGCTCCTCCCGCAGGTGACCATCGCTCTCACCTGATTCGTCGGTGCCTCTGAAGACTCCGCCCACTCCAGCACAACCCACCTTAAAACACGGGGGGGGGCAATAAATAAAGTGATGTTACCACAATGCAAGTCCGTTTGTGTGACCCCAGCCTCGTCTGGTTCTGAGCGCGTGTCTGTCAGACGGCTGCTTTACTCTTACAAGTTCACTGCTGTGCGATTATGATGGCGAAGGACAATGCAAGATAGAAGGGTTTGTTCTGCTGGGGGTCACCACCCGCCCCCCGCGTCTGAGCGGGCCAATCAGAGGGCACGGGAGGGCTGGAGGGGCGGAGCGCTGGTGTCCGTGCGGGAATTTGTCACCGTGCGGCACGCGTTCGACTTTGTCCTTGTCTCTGTCTGTGAGCGTGTGGGACTCCGTGCCGTGTGAGTGTTGGACTTTGCTGTGTCTATGTGTGTGCGTAGGACTCAGTGTCACTGTCCGTGTGCCGGACTTGGCATCCATGTGGGCGCGTTAGACTCGGTGTCTATCGCTGTTGTGTGCGAGTGTCAGACTTTGTCTGTCTGTGTGTGCCAGTCTTTGTTTCTGTGAGTGCTGGACTCTGTCCGAGTGTGTGTTTGATGGAGTTTGAGCGGACCGATTGGTGAGGTTGAATGGGATCACGTGTGCAGTTCTGGCAGGATTTCTATTGGACAGCATGTCAGATTATTTAAATTGCCAAACTAAAAATAAAATACAAACTAAACTTCCTTGTTGTTGTTTTTTCTTCAGGTGCAGCAGTAAGGTTCTGGATGCTCTAGGGGATTTAAAAAAAAAAAACATTAAATAAATAATTCCAGTCCTCCCCTGGAGCATCCACAGCCCTACTGCTGCACCAGACTTGTAGGTATTTTGTGTGGAAAAAGAAGAGAAAACTAAATTATACATTCCAATCCATTACATGACATTACCATACCCCTAAGAAATGCTCAAACAATAAACAGCCAAACACATATGAAACAAATGAGACCCTGATTATGCAAATTAAACCCCAATTATGAAAACGACCTCATTAAATATGCAAATGAGGTAAACACACCTCCTCCCCGCCACTTCACACCTCCTCCCTGGCCACTTCACACCTCCTGCTTGGCCACTTCACACCTCCTGCCTGGCCACTTCACACCTCCTGCCTGGCCACTTCACACTGGGTTAGGGTTTACGGTTAGGGTTAGGTTTTTATATATCATCCCCAAGTTCAAGTTTAAGTTTTGAGTCACTAATGCTCATAACAGTCTTTCCAGGTTTTAATTGCTTCACTGTAGTAATTACCAGTTTACAGGTGGTTACAAGGCCGAGAATATATTTTTCACTGCGACTAATCGCCTTCCACAACACAGTTCCCACTTTTTCCCAGATCTCTATTTGAAAAACTCCTAACAGGTCAGCAGGAAACCCACTGCCTCTGCACCAAATTAACAATCTTTTGAGGTTACTCTCCTCACACTTCACCCCTCTCTTAGAGAGAATATGCAAGAGGAGCCGCAGTATTTCTTCTTCTTCTTTAAAAATATTCTGCCCCATCTCCTCTCACCCCCAGCTGCTCACCTCTTTGGGCGTCCGTTGCGACGATATCGGATCCTTTATCCCTCCTCTGTCACTCCGTAGCCATCAATCGGGAGTCACGCAGCCCGCAGCCCGCGTCCCGGTCATGGTCCAGCCGAGCCGTTCCAGCTCGGGCTCGCTCCCTGCAGCGGTCGCGCGCCTTCCGTAAATTCTCCTTAGGGATCACGTCGGGGTCACCGCTTGCGAGGGCGCAAACTCACGGACTCCACGCAACTCAACACTAATTCAAGCGAAGCCATTTATTACAGAGACAAGCCTCCTTATATACGCAGTTATTTCCCAATAAGCGTCCACGTTTCAAACACGCGTCGGCTGATCAGATATCGTCCACGTTCAGGTCTTGTTATTATAGAATTACCTCATTCTCATAACAGGTGTTGTTTTTCAGCCTTCGCGCCAGTCTTGGAGTCGCTTTGTCCAGTTCAGAAATAAATCTCTATCTAACAGAAACCCATCTGCACAACAACCTTAAGAAAATCCCTTAAATCTCCCACAGGTGCTGTCATTTCTAGTTAGGGTCCAGGTGATTTTATAAGGGTGGTGGGCGGGGCCTGGGATGATCGACCCCTCCCCTCGGCAGCTTTTGAGCTGTTTAATCTACGTGGGCAGTCGTCTTTGGAGAAGCGGAGGTGTTTGTTTGAGGTACGAGCTTCAGGAGCAGCAAAGGTTCAGTAGCAGCTGTGGTAGAAAGGTTGTTTGTCATTATGTTTCATTCATTGATTCGGTTCCAGGTGCTTTGCATTTTCCCAAAATTCCTGACTACAATGGAGATGGAGTGCTGGCAGTTGTATTTCACTTTCTATCTGCTCCCTAGAAAAACTAAGTTGAGATCCATACTCCGTCTCATTGTAGCTGCAATAGCAGCAATAAAGTGCAGGTGCTGTCATTTTCAGGGAGATTCCAGGTAATTTGATAAGGGTGGTGAGGGGGTCTGGGGTGAATGACCCCGCCCCTTTCCCAGGGGTTTGTGGGAAGGGGTGGGCAGAGCCCTGGGTATTTGAGCCCCGGTCCCCAGGCAGGGAGCTCATTCTGCTCCAGAGTCTCTTCAGTGGTGGTTTTCTGCTGCTCCTTCAGCAGCCAGCAGCTTTTGAGATGTTTAATCCAAATGGGCAGATGTCTTTGGACAAGCAGAGGTGCCTGTTTGACGTAAGAGCTTCAGGAACAGCAAAGGTTTAACAACAGCTGTAGTAGAAAAGTTGTTTGTTGTTATGTTTCTTTTGTTGATTCATTTTCAGGTGCTTTGCATTTTCCCAAGATTCCTGACTACAATGGAGAGGGAGTGTTGTTTTTTGGTTTGTATTGCTGTATTAATAGTTGTTAATGTAATCTCTTTTCCTGGAAGAGAGTCTTGTCTCCAGAACCTTAGCAGCATGCGGCGGCCCCCGGTGGATCATTCAAATGTACCTCCCAGAACTCAGCCAATGTGAGCAACGAACCGTAGGCTACTATGGATAAATATTATTTGGGGGCTCGATAGCGTGCGTGTTCTCGCTTTCCTTACTGTAGGCGACGATGGAGAAAGCGACAACTGCAGGAAGATCTCCGTTAGCCCACGTGGCGTTTTCCTCTGTCGAAGGTGGATTCGATCCCTCAGCCCTCTGAAAGATAAGTGGAGGCACGAGGGCTGGGAAGGGGCTGGGAATTGCAGGGTGCGATTAAAGTTCTCAGACAGAAAAGCGCAGTCTAGGAGCGGTCCCCTTCGGGCAGATAAGGGGTCAGGGAACGTTACGGTGCGATGCCAGCATCTGCCGGGCAGGGCAGCTCCCGCCGGCGCCTGTTGTCGTGTAGTTCGGGAAGCCCACCTCGTGCCTGTCAGACGATCCCGGGGTCTCGCTGTGCTCCGGGGGCCCAACGGGCCTCTCAGGTGCCATCCCGGGATCCGGAATGCCGGTGCTAATTGGCGTAGTGCCAATTGGGTGCTGGGATTATTGTATCATCAGCCAAAAGCGTGGACGGTGCTTGCATTTTGGACATTTCTGGTCAGCAGTGACCTATGGTGTGATTCTGGGCTGCTTCAGCAGCTCTGCTCTCTACTCCTCCAGTCTAAAGGACTGGCACTTCAAGATGCTGGGAAGAAGTTCTTAGGTTGTGCCGCCGTCTCTGTGTGTGTGGGCGCCAGTGCCGTCGCAGTCTCATAAGGGGCCGTGACGTTGGGCTTTTTTTTCCTGGGGTTGCAGAAGAGGCTCCTTGCCTCAGCACTGCCTCCCTGCAGGGCATTTTGATTGATGTCGTCTCTGGTTTTGGCGTCGCTGTTGTTGCGGAGCGTTGCGGTGCCGTTGCGGTCGTGTCATCCATAGCGTTCTGTGACGCGTTTGTCTGCGCACGTGCACGTTCGGCTCGGAGCTGCTCTGCCCGGCGGTGTGGAGTCAGGGGCGGGTGGAGTGTGCTCTAGGAGTCCACGGTTAATCTGTTGACAGATTCAGTTGTGTAGGCAAAGGTTGTGCGGTCATCTGGGATGCAGTAGCTGTGGGCAGGGGAGCTGGCAGTCCGTTCCCTAGTGTTTTAGGGACTCAATTAGAGCTTCTGGTGGGATTCCTGAATAGAAAGCAAACCTGTGGAATGGTCAAGCGGTTGATGAGCGTCTGGGTGACTTGTTGAATACCTTGATTTCAGAGGTAGAGGGATGACTTGGTACGAAAGAGCAACAGAAGAGGTGAGCAGCGCGCCATAAGCAGGTGGGTCGGTGTGTGATGCCAGCGGGAAGATGTGCCGTGTGGCTCTATGTAAGTTTGGTCATTTGTCTCTTTCATAGAAGCGAAGAGGAAACCTGGGTATTAGCACCGCAACTCCTCAGGCAACGTGAACAATGAGCGTCGGGCCGAAGCAGCAGCTCGTTTCAGGTCCCGTGTTGCCAGTGCAGGTATGAGCGTCATTGGGTTGTGTTTTACAGGCGGCAGCTGAACCCCTGTGGTCAACGGCGTTGCAGTCAAAAGCAAGGATGGGCAGGCAGGTGGGAGAGCGGCCAAGGTAAAGGAGCTGGAGACGGGCCCGTCTACGGGCGGGCTGTTTTTGAGCAGCGTCTGAGCAGGTGCCTTTGTTCTCGCAGGTGCCGTGGACCAGCTCGGAGGGGCCAAGCTGCACGCCGGCCAGCAGCTGAGAAGGTGAGGCGGCTGTGGGTGTCGAGGAGCCCGGTGTCGCCCGGTGACTCGGTTCAGCGTTTCCTTCTTGTTTTGCAGGCTCCTTTTGGGCCCTTTGGACTCTGAGGAGCTTTTCTGGTGAACCGGGGTATGGGCGAGCAGGAGCGTGGGGCTGGGGACTCGCTCCAAGCCCTACAGTTCTTTTGTTTCTCGCTGTCTTAGGCGTTACGAGCGATGAGGGTTTGTGACCGCACCCGTGACACGACGCACCGAACGGAACGCCGAGGAACTTAGGAGGAGGTGGGTGTTGCGGGAGGAGTCGGCGTTTACCCCGCGATACCGTATGCTGGCACGGCTTAGTGAGCGTGTGTTTTCCTGTCTTACTGTAGATGTTGAAGAGGACCCCGGCAATGCAGGAACATCTCCATTAGCGCACGTGGCGTTTTCTCTGTCGAAGGTGGATTTGGTCCCTTGGCCCTCTTAAAGATAAATGGAGGCACGGGGGCTGGGAAGGGGCCGGGAATCGCAGGGATGGGGGTGAAGTTCTGATAAGGGCTTTCCCTGTCCAGGAAAAGTCCCATTTGGGTGGGTTAAGGGCCCAGGGAACTTTACAGTGCGATGCCAGCATGTGCCGGGCAGGGCAGCTCCAGCCTGCGTCTGCGTTGTCGTGTAGCTCGGGATGCCTGCCTTGCGTCTGTCAGACGATCCCGGGGTCTCGCTGTGCTCCGGGGGCCCAACGGGCCTCTCAGGTGCCATCCCGGGATCCGGAATGCTGGTGCTAATTGGCGTAGTGCCAATTGGGTGCTGGATTATTGTATCATCAGCCAAAAGCGTGGATGGTGCTTGCATTTTGGATGTTTCTGGGCAGTTGTGATTTATGGTGTCATTCTGGGCTGCATCAGCAGCTCTGCTCTCTACCCCTCCAGTCCTAGGGACTGGCATTTCAAGATGCTGGGAAGAAGTTCTTAGGTTGTGCCGCCGTCTCCTCTGTGTGTGTGTGCGCCGGTGCCGCCGTCTCATAAGGGACTGTGATGTTCAGCTCCTTTTTCCTGGGGTTGCAGAAGAGGCTCCTTGCCTCATCACTGCCTCCCTGCAGGGCATTTGGATTGATGCCTTCTCTGGTTTTGGTGTCGCTGTCGTTGCGGAGTGTTTTTGGTGCCATTGCGGTCGTGTCGTCCATAGCGTTCTGTGGCGTGTTTGACTGCGCACGTGCACGTTCGGCTCGGAGCTGCTCTGCCCGGCGGTGTGGAGTCAGGGGCGGGTGGAGTGAGCTCTAGGAGTCCACGGTTAATCTGTTGACAGATTCAACTGTGTAGGCAAAGGTTGTGCGGTCATCTGGGATGCAGTAGCTGTGGGCAGGGGAGCTGGCTGTCCGTTCCCTAGTGTTTTAGGGACTCAATTGGATAGTCTGGTGGGATTCTGGAATAGAAAGCAGACCTGTGCAACGGTCAAGCTCCTGATGAGCGTCTGGGTGACTTGTTGAATACCTTGATTTCAGATGCAGAGGGACAACATGGCACAAAAGAGCGGTAGAAGAGCCGAGCAGAGCGCCGTAAGCAGGTGGGTCGGTGCGTGGTTTCAGAGGGAAGATGTGCCTTGTGCCTTTATATTGTGTGCTGGCTTTGCTTAGTGAGTGTGTGTTTTCTTGTGTTATTGCAGATGTTGAGGAGGAACTTGGTGATGCAGGAAGATCTCCATCAGCACATGTGGTGTTTTCCTCTGTTGAAGATGGATTCAGTCTCTTGGCCCTCTGAAAGATAAGTGGAGGCTGGAGGGCTGGGAAGGGGTTGGGAACTGCCGGGAGGGGGGTAAAGTTCTCTTTGGGGCAAGGGTGTTCCAGGAACAGTCCCTTTTGGGCAGGGAACTTCACAGTGCGATGCCAGGGTGTCCTGGGCAGGGCAGCTCCAGCCTAGTGTCAGTGTTGTATTGCAGGTCGGGAGGCTTGCATTGTGCCTGCCAGACGGTCCCGGGCTCTCATCGCGTTTGAGGGACCCGACAGGCATCCCGGGCACCATCCCGGGATCCGGAACGCCGGTGCCAGTTGGCATAGCGCCAATCAGGTCCCTGTTTTCTTGTATCAGCAGCTGAAAGCGTGGATGGTTTTTGCATTTTGGATGTTTCTGCTCAGTTGTGTTTTATAGTGTCATTCTGGGCTGCATCGGCAGCTCTGCTCTGTACCCCTCCAGTCTAAGGGACTGGCACTTCTTCCCAGCGTCTTGAAGGTTTTAAGTAGCGCAGCCGTCTCCTCTGTGTGTGTGCGCGCCAGTGCCGCCGTCTCCTCTGTGTGTGTGCGCGCTAGTGGCGCCCTCTCCTCTGTGTGTGTGTGCGCCAGTGCCGCCGTCTTATAAGGGGCCGTGACGTTCGGCTCCTTTGTTTTCTGGGGTTGCAGTGGAGGCTCCTCGCCACACCAGTGCCCCCCTGCAGGTTTTTTTGATCGATGCCTCTCTGATTGGGAGTTGTTCCCATTGTTGGGTGTTGTTGGTGTTGTTGACATGATGTCGCCTGTAACGTTCTGTGGCATGTTTGTCTGCGCACGTGCACGTTCGGCTCGGAGCTGCTCTGCCCGGCGGTGTGGAGTCAGGGGCGGGTGGAGTGAGCTCTAGGAGTCCACGGTTAATCTGTTGACAGATTCAACTGTGTAGGCAAAGTTTGTACCGTCATCTGGGATGCAGTAGCTGTGGGCAGGGGAGCTGGCAGTCTGTTCCCCAGTGTTTTAGGGACCTAATTAGAGCTTCTGGTGGGATTCCTGAATAGAAAGCAGACCTGTGGAATGGTCAAGCTCCTGATGAGCGTCTGGGTGACTTGTTGAATACCTTGATATCAGATGCAGAGGGACAACATGGCACGAAAGAGCGACGGAAGAGCCGAGCAGAGCGCCGTAAGCAGGTGGGTCGGTGCGTGGTGTCAGAGGGAAGATGTGCCCTCTGTCTTTATCTAAGTTGGGTTGTTTGTCTGTTTTACAGGTGTGAAACAAAGAGGAAAGCTGGGTATCGGCACTGCAGCTCCTCGGGCAAGGTGAGGAACGAGTGCTGGGCCAAAGCAGCAGCTCATTTCAGGTCTTGTGTTGCCGGTGCAGGTATGAGCATCCTTTGGTTGTGTTTTACAGGTGGTAGCTGAACCTCTGTGGTCAACAGCGTTGCAGTCAAAAGCAAAGGCAGCCAGGTGGGCGAGCGGCCAAGGTAAAGGAGCGGGAGATGGAATTGTCTGTGGGCAGGCTGTTTTCAGGCAGCGTCGGAGCAGATGCCTTTGTTTTTGCAGGTGCCGCAGACCAGCTCGGAGGGGCGAAGCTGCACGCCGACCAGCAGCCTAGAAGGTGAGGCGGTGGTGGGTGTCAAGGAGCCCGGTGTCTCGGTTCAGCATTTCCTTCTTGTTTTGCAGGCTCCTTTTGGGCCCTTTGGACTCGGAGGAGCGTTTCTGGTGAGCCGGGGTATGGGGGAGGAGGAGCGTGAGGCTGGGGACTCGCTCCAAGCCCTACAGTTCTTTTGTTTCCCAATGTCTTAGGTGCCACGAGCAATGAGGGTTTGTGACCGCACCCGTGGCACAACGCGCCGAACAGAACGCCAAGGAACTTAGGAGGTGGGTGTCACGGAAGGAGTTGGTGTTTACCCCGCGATACCGTATGCTGGCACGGCTTAGTGAGCGTGTGTTTTCCCGTGTTACTGTAGATGTTGAAGAGGAACCCGGCGATGCAGGAACATCTCCGTTAGCGCACGTGGCGTTTTCTCTGTCGAAGGTGGATTCGGTCCCTCGGCCCTCTGAAAGATAAGTGGAGGCACAGGGGCTGGGAAGGGGCCGGGAGTCGCAGGGAGGCGGGTAAAGTTCTGATAAGGGGAAGGGCTGTCCAGGAAAAGTCCTCTTGGGGTGGGTAAAGGACCTAGGGAACTTTACAGTGCGATGCCAGCACGTGCCGGGCAGGGCAGCTCCAGCCTGCGTCTGCGTTGTCGTGTAGCTCGGGAAGCCTGCCTTGCACCTGTCAGACGATCCCGGGGTCTCGCTGTACTCCGGGGGCCCAACGGGCCTCTCAGGTGCCATCCCGGGATCCGGAATGCCGGTGTTAATTGGTGTAGAGCCAATCGGGTGCTGGATTTTTGTATCATCAGACAAAAGCGTGGACGGTGCTTGCATTTTGGACATTTCTGGTCAGCAGTGACCTATGGTGTGATTCTGGGCTGCTTCAGCAGCTCTGCTCTCTACCCCTCCAGTCTAAGGGACTGGCACTTCAAGATGCTGGGAAGAAGTTCTTAGGTTGTGCCGCCGTCTCTGTGTGTGTGGGCTCCAGTGCCGCCGCCGTCTCATAAGGGGCCGTGACGTTGGGCTCCTTTTTCCTGGGGTTGCAGAAGAGGCTCCTTGCCTCATCACTGCCTCCCTGCAGGGCATTTGGATTGATGCCTTCTCTGGTTTTGGTGTCGCTGTCGTTGCGGAGTGTTTTTGGTGCCATTGCGGTCGTGTAGTCCATAGCGTTCTGTGGCGAGTTTGACTGCGCACGTGCACGTTCGGCTCGGAGCTGCTCTGCCCGGCGGTGTGGAGTCAGGGGTGGGTGGAGTGAGCTCTAGGAGTCCACGGTTAATCTGTTGACAGATTCAGTTGTGTAGGCAGAGGTTGTGCGGTCATCTGGGATGCAGTAGCTGTGGGCAGGGGAGCTGGCAGTCTGTTCCCCAGTGTTTTAGGGACTCAATTAGACCTTCTGGTGGGATTCCTGAATAGAAAGCAGACCTGTGGAATGGTCAAGCTGTTGATGAGCATCTCAGTGACTTGTTGAATACCTTGATTTCAGATGCAGAGGGACAACATGGCACGAAAGAGCGACGGAAGAGCCGAGCAGAGCGCCGTAAGCAGGTGGGTCGGTGCGTGGTGTCAGAGGGAAGATGTGCCTTGTGCCTTTATATTGTGTGCTGGCTTTGCTTAGTGAGTGTGTGTTTTCTTGTGTTATTGCAGATGTTGAGGAGGAACTTGGTGATGCAGGAAGATCTCCATCAGCACATGTGGTGTTTTCCTCTGTTGAAGATGGATTCAGTCTCTTGGCCCTCTGAAAGATAAGTGGAGGCTGGAGGGCTGGGAAGGGGTTGGGAACTGCCGGGAGGGGGGTAAAGTTCTCTTTGGGGCAAGGGTGTTCCAGGAACAGTCCCTTTTGGGCAGGGAACTTCACAGTGCGATGCCAGGGTGTCCTGGGCAGGGCAGCTCCAGCCTAGTGTCAGTGTTGTATTGCAGGTCGGGAGGCTTGCATTGTGCCTGCCAGACGGTCCCGGGCTCTCATCACGCTTGAGGGACCCGACAGGCATCCCGGGCACCATCCCGGGATCCGGAACGCCGGTGCCAGTTGGCATAGCGCCAATCAGGTCCCAGTTTTCTTGTATCAGCAGCTGAAAGCGTGGATGGTTTTTGCATTTTGGATGTTGCTGCTCAGTTGTGTTTTATGGTGTAATTCTGGGCTGCATCGGCAGCTCTGCTCTGTACTCCTCCAGTCTAAGGGACTGGCACTTCTTCCCAGCGTCTTGAAGGTTTTAAGTAGTGCCGCCGTCTCCTCTGTGTGTGTGCGCGCCAGTGCCGCCGTCTCCTCTGTGTGTGTGCGCGCCAGTGCCGCCGTCTCCTCTGTGTGTGTGCGCGCCAGTGCCGCCGTCTCCTCTGTGTGTGTGCGCCCCAGTGCCGCCGTCTCCTCTGTGTGTGTGCGCGCCAGTGCCGCCGTCTCCTCTGTGTGTGTGCGCGCCAGTGCCGCCGTCTCCTCTGTGTGTGTGTGCGCGCCAGTGCCGCCGTCTCCTCTGTGTGTGTGCGCGCGCCAGTGCCGCCGTCTCCTCTGTGTGTGTGCGCGCGCCAGTGCCGCCGTCTCCTCTGTGTGTGTGCGCGCGCCAGTGCCGCCGTCTCCTCTGTGTGTGTGCGCGCGCCAGTGCCGCCGTCTCCTCTGTGTGTGTGCGCGCGCCAGTGCCGCCGTCTCCTCTGTGTGTGTGTGCGCGCCAGTGCCGCCGTCTCCTCTGTGTGTGTGTGCGCGCCAGTGCCGCCGTCTCCTCTGTGTGTGTGTGCGCGCCAGTGCCGCCGTCTCCTCTGTGTGTGTGTGCGCGCCAGTGCCGCCGTCTTATAAGGGGCCGTGACGTTCGGCTCCTTTGTTTTCTGGGGTTGCAGTGGAGGCTTCTCGCCACACCAGTGCCCCCCTGCAGGTTTTTTTGATCGATGCCTCTCAGATTGGGAGTTGTTCCCATTGTTGGGTGTTGTTGGTGTTGTTGACATGATGTCGCCTGTAACGTTCTGTGGCACATTTGTCTGCGCATGTGCACGTTCGGCTCGGAGCTGCTCTGCCCGGCGGTGTGGAGTCAGGGGCGGGTGGAGTGAGCTCTAGGAGTCCACGGTTAATCTGTTGATGTGTTAAAATGTATAGCCAGAAGTCATCTGGGATGCAGTAGCTGGGGGCAGGGGAGTCGTAAGTCCTTTTAGTGGTGTTTTGCAGTCGTTACAGAGACCATTGATGATTAGTGTTGTCTGTGGTGTGCTGTTATTTCATAGACAAAGCCTGTTTTAATGAAATCTTTTTGGTTTTTTTCTTTGCAGGTGACCACATTGTCAATATGAGTCACTTATAGAAAGGCGTTTTGTTAGGCTATGTAGCACTCATAATTATAGCCTTTACTCGATGGTAACAAAAGCAGCTACAGACTCCGATCGTCACCCATCCCATAAGGCCCGCTTTATACGTTCCCGCAGGAATAGGCTTCTGTCACCAAAAATGCCACATTCGAGGCCGTCGGGAAGCTCCTACGGACCGTAAACCGAATCTACGGCTGCGCAGAGCCGAGTCCAGCGCGAGGTCAGCGCACAGGATCCGCTGAGAAGCAAGAAGACCAGAGACTCGGCTATCGCTATTGGATGCAATCGCAGCGTAGAGGGGTGGGTGAATAGTTTGTAAGGGTATAAATACCCAGGGATTTCCACGCTCGGCTGGGACCTCAGCAGAAGAGGCAGCTCCAGTCAGCCTTCCCGCAGTACCGCTCCGTTCGGTTGGTTATTTACATGGATTTTGCCGGAGAGTTTGCCCCGATAGACCGAGGACTTAGACCATGACCCAACCGTCCCCGTGCCTCTGGAAGGGAGGTAGGGATGCCGAGGCGTAGAGCGATGCCATTCAGAAATTCAGGCTGAGCGGTATAAGGAGTCAGGTGTGCACATACAGTCCTTTGGCCATATGTCAATATAATATCTTAGGTGTTTTCCCTCTTCCCTGCACGGCCGGGAGGCCAACCGTAGATCCAGCGCAGGGCTAAGTTCGGATCCAGCCGCACCCGGGCTCCCGTCCGCAGAGGAGTTTAGAAAGTGAGGGGGTCTGATCCCAACCTCACGCCTCGACGGAAAGACCTCCCTGTAGCCTTTGGCATCTCCCGTCCACGTAGAAATCGCTCTGAATCAAGTTTCAGCTGAATTTGCTTAGCATATTCTGTCCTCCTAGTAAGCAATAGCATCCCTCACCATTACATTCCGCCACAACGCAAGCCGTCTAGCGCCACCCTCGGTCGGCCGCGCCCCAGTCGGTCACCCGAAACCGAGCGATGTCGGCGGGATCGCGGGCGTCGTCGGCGTTCGGCGACGGAGACGCGGGGCGAGTTTGAATTCTGGAATCTCAGAGGAAGGAGGTCGCAGTAACTGACAGGATCAGGACGCCGAGCAAGAATAGGTCACCACAGTCAAGAACTATATGAAGGATGGCAAGGGAATTAAGTGCAAAGTGTGAAGGCCCTGTCTCAAGCCAATCTTCGGGAGAGGAAGAAGCGGTCGGCCGGGTAGATGACGCGCAGAGCGTTCGGATAGTGTGAAACCTCGAGCAAACGCGGCTTGGGGCTGTAGTTATTTGTCCTTGGAGGTTCAAATTTTTTTCCTTTTCAGGTAAATTCCAAAGTTAAAGAATAAAAAACTCCAGCTGGGGGATCCATCCCCCCCGACCGGGTTTTTTCCCTGGTCCCGGCCGCTCCGCGAGGCGACGTTTGTCGCCGAGGTTAGGACGCGGGTGGCCCTCGGGCTGGGGTTTCGGCAGGCAGGGCCATTTTGGAGGCTCCTGGGAACGGTGTTCCCGAGGGGCAACGGCATAGAGGGGACAACAGCTGCCATGTGAGCGTGGGGTGGGTTTGGTAGGTGAATGAGTGGTGCGCTCCGCTGTGTGATTGTGGTGCATTTGTATATTGGGGGTTGTGAGTTTTTGTCCTTGCAGGTTAATGATTTTTCCTTTTCAGGTACATTTAAAATTTCAAATAGAATAAAAAAACCCCAGCCAGGGAATTTTTTTTTTTTTTTTTCCCCGACTGGGTTTTTCTTCCCCCGGTCCCGGCCGCTCCGCGAGGCGACATTCGTCGCCAAGGTTCGGACCCGGGAGGCCGTCGGACCGGGGTTTTGGCAGGCAGGGCCATTTTGGAGGCTGCTGGGAACAGCGTTCCCCACGAGCAATGGCACAGAGGGCACAATGGCTGTGATGCGTGAGGTGGCTTTGTTAGGTGAATGAGTGGTGTGGTGAGCTGTGAGATTTGGTGTGTTTGTGTTTATGGGTTGTGGGTTTTTGTCTGTGCAGGTTCATGGTTTTTCCTTTTCAGGTACATTTAAGTTTTAAAATAGAATAAAAAAAAACCCAGCCGGGGGATTTTTTTTTTCCCCCGGCTGGGTGTTTTTTTTTCCCGGTCCCGACCGCTCCGCAAGGCGATGTTGGTCGCCAAGGTTCGGATGCGGGCGACCCTCGGACCGGGGTTTTGGCAGGCAGGGCCATTTCGGAGGCTCCCGGGAATGATGTTCTTGAGGGGCAATGCGGACATGGGGCGATCGTACGAGCTGGGAGAATGGCAGCCGTGCGAGAGGGTGGTGGGTTTGGTATTGGAGTGAGTGGTGCGGTTTAGCTGTGAGGTCTGGTATGATTGTGTTTTGGGGTAGTTGTTTTCTTTGCAGGTTTATTTTGAAATTTACCTGAAAAGGAGGAAAAAACAGAAATAGGAAAACAAGCCCCTGTCAGGGGATTCTCTGTTCTCTGCCCCCCCAGGAGGGTGTTTTTTCCCTAGGTCCAGGCCGCTAGGCAAGATCAAGTTCACAGTCAGCGTTCCAATTTGGGTCCGGCTGGGACGGCAGTTTCGGAGGCGAGGGGATTGTCAAGGCTCTGGGAACAGCTTTTGAGGCCGTAGTTATTCCAGATTGCGGTCTCGGTCGGTAGCGGCCAGGAGGTTCGTTTAGGGAACGGTACCGGAAAGCCGGTCGCAATCGCCCCAGGAGCGGTCAAACTAAACGGCCCACGAGTCGGTCAGGGTCGTGATAGGGGCGTGTTATCCTCCATAAGGTGACATCAGGGATGCCGTGAGATAGAGGAGTTGGCTTTTCTGCGTAGCGTGATAAATGTAATACGTAAAATATGTAATCAAGGTACGCATTAGATGTTTCGGTTACCAGTCAGGAGGATACTCTGTAGAAGAGTCATAACAGGGAGGAGTCCATTCTGCGACGCGGTCAAAGGGACACGGTCAGGAAGAGTCCGTAAATCGCTCCGATCCGGAACAAAACTTTGTAACGGCTCCCTACCAAAGGTGACGATATTCCCCGTAGCCTTAGGCACTGTGATGTATTATGTCAAAATGCTGTAATATGGGGGAGTTTTCTGTGTTATGGTCATAGTGATAAGGGAATGCTGTAATAACAAGCAGTTTGTATATGATCTTACTGTTTATTACAACTCCATGTAATTTGTTGGGTAATATTGAGTTTGAGGGGCCTAGCTTTACCTAACTCAGCTCCTTCACAAAGGTAATAAAGCAGCTGTACCTTGTTGTTGTCCGGCATCTTTTTCAGTCGGAGAAGTTTCGCGTGCGTGAGAGGCTTCGAGAGCATGTCGACGGCGAGCGCATGCCAGACTCGGTCACCATCCGTCGCGTCCACGCAGCAATTCGTCACGTGCGGCGTGCGGGTTAGACTTCGTCCGTCTCCGTCCGTGGGTGCATTGGACTTTGTGTCTATGTGTGTAGGACTTTGTCCGTGTCTATGTGCATGTGCATGCTGGACTCAGTGTCAGCCATCCATGCTGGACTTCATATGTGCATGTGGGTGTGTTGGACTTTGTCTGTATCCACATTGGAGTCTGTCTGTGTCTGAGTGTCCATTTGACGGACTTTGAGCAAGCGGACCAGTCGGTGAGGTTGAAGGGCAGTGAGTGTGCAGTTCTGGAAGGGTTTCTTTTGGATGTCGTGTCAGATTAGTTTGTCATTGCAAAGAAACTAAATAAAAATGAAATAAACTACTTGAAGAAAAAGTGAGGAAGAAAAAGAATGTATTTTATTTTTAAGTGGAGCAGTATGGCTTTGGGTGCTCTAGGGGATTTAAAAAAATATATTTAATATAAATCCCAGTACTCCCTGCAGTCTCTGGGAGGAGGTGTGGATTGGTTTTGTTGTTTTTATGGTGGTTTTTTTTGTTGTGTTCTGTTTTTTGTAGGGGAGAAAAAGTTGTTTTTTTCCTCCCTAATTTGCATATTTAATGAGTTAATTTGCATAGTTGCTGTGTAATTTGAATATTTCTGGTAGTTGAGGATTTTTTATGTTATGTGTAGTTCTGTATTTTTCTGTTGCATATTTAATTCTTATTTGTAGATGTTGTTATTTATATTCTGTAGTATGTATAGGTAAAAAGACGAAAAACTAAAAGTCTGGTGCAGCAGTAGGGGTTAGGCCATTAGCGTTAGGGTTAGGGTCGGTTAGGGTCGTTAGGGTTAGGGGTTAGGGTCGTTAGGGTTAGGGGTTAGGGTCGTTAGGGTTAGGGGTTAGGGTCGTTAGGGTTAGGGGTTAGGGTTGTTAGGGTTTAGGGGTTAGGGGTTAGGGTTTAGGGTTAGGGTTTAGGGTTTAGAGTGAGGGCGTAAGGGGTTAGGGTCATTAGGGTTAGGGGGGCTAGGGTTAGGGGTTAGGGGTTTGGGGGAGGGGTCAGGGTTAGGGGGTTAGGGGTTGGGGGTTGGGTTTAGATTTAGGATTAGTGTTAGGGTTAGGGGTTAGGGTTTAGGGTTATGGTTAGGGTTAGGTTTAGGGATGATGTTTAGGGTTTAGGGCATAGGGTTAGTGTTAAGGGTAGAGGTTAGGTTTAGGGTTACCGTTAGGTTAGGGTTAGATTTTAGTGTTAGGGTTTGGGATAGGGTTACGGTTAAGGTTAGGGTTAGGGCCGTTAGGGTTAGGGTTATGGTTTTGGGTTAGGTTTAGGGTTAGGGTTAGGGCCGTTAGGGTTAGGGCCATTAGAGTTAGGGTTAGGGTTACGATTAGGGTTTTGGTTTAGGGTTAGGGTTAGGGTTGGGGTTGTTAGGGTTAGGTTTAGGGTTAATGTTAGGGTTAGGGTTTTGGGTTCGGCTTAGGCTTAGGGTTAGGGCCATTACGGTTGGGTTAGGGTTACGGGTTAGGGTTACGGGTTAGGGTTACGGGTTAGGGGTTAGGCGTAAGGGTTAGGCGTAAGGGTAGGGTTAGGGCCTTAGGGTTAGGGCCTTAGGGTTAGGGCCTTAGGGTTAGGGCCTTAGGGTTATGTTTAGGCCTAGTGTTAGGGTTAGGGGTTAGGGTTAGGTGTTAGGTTTAGATTTAGGATTAGTGTTAGGGTTAGGGTTTAGGGTTAGGTTTAGGGATGATGTTTAGGGTTTAGGGCATAGGGTTAATGTTAAGGGTAGAGGTTAGGTTTAGGGTTACTGTTAAGTTAGGGTTAGGGTTAGGGATGTTAGGGTTAGGGTTAGGGCCGTTAGGGTTAGGGTCAGGGTTAGGGTTAGGGCCATTAGGGTTAGGGTCAGGGTCAGGGTTAGGGCCATTAGAGTTAGGGTTAGGGTTAGGGCCATTAGAGTTAGGGTTAGGGCCATTAGGGTTAGGGTTAGGGCCATTGGGGTTGGGTTAGGGTTAGGGTTAGGGCCATTAGGGTCAGGGTCAGGGTTAGGGTTAGGGTTAGGGCCATTAGGGTTAGGGTCAGGGTCAGGGTCAGGGTTAGGGTTAGGGTTAGGGCCATTAGGGTTAGGGTCAGGGTTAGGGTTAGTGCCATTAGGGTCAGGGTCAGGGTTAGGGTCAGGGTCAGGGTTAGGGTCAATTAGGGTTAGGGTCAATTAGGGTTAGGGTTAGGGTTTAGGATTACGCTTAGGGTTAGGATTAGGGTTAGGGTTTAGGATTACGCTTAGGGTTAGGGGTTAGGGTTAGGGTTAGGGCTACGCTTAGGGTTGCGCTTAGGGTTAGGGTTAGGGCTAGGGTTAGGGTCAGGATTAGGGTTAGGGTTAAGGTTAGGGTAAGTTTAAGGGGTTAGGGTTACAGTTAGGATTAGGGGATAGGGTTTGGGGTAGGGGATTTGGTTAGGGTTAGGGTTAGGGTTAGGATTAGGGATTAGGGTTAGGGTCAATTAGGGTTAGGGTTAGGGTTAGGGTTTAGGATTACGCTTAGGGTTAGGATTAGGGTTAGGGTTTAGGATTACGCTTAGGGTTAGGATTATGGTTAGAGTTAGTGTTAGGGTTATGCTTAGGGTTACGATTAGGGTTAGGGTTAGGATTAGGGTTAGGGTTTTGGGTTAGGGTTAGGGTTAGGGTCAGGATTAGGGTTAGGGTTAAGGTTAGGGTAAGTTTAAGGGGTTAGGGTTACAGTTAGGATTAGGGGTTAGGGTTAGTGTTAGGGTTAGGGGTTTGGGTTAGGGTTAACGATAGGGTTAGGGCTACGCTTAGGGTTAGGGTTAGGGGTTAGGGTTAGGGTTTAGGATTACGCTTAGGGTTAGGATTAGGGTTAGGGTTTAGGATTACGCTTAGGGTTAGGGTTTAGGATTACGCTTAGGGTTAGGATTAGGGTTAGAGTTAGTGTTAGGGTTAAAGTTAGGTTTAGGGTTAGGGTTACGGATAGGAATAGGGTTAGGCTTAGAGTTAAAGTTAGGGGTTGGGGTTAGGGTTAGGGCTAGATTTAGGCTTACGGGTTAGGGGCTAGGGTTAGGGCTAGGGTTAGGGTTAGGGTTAGGGCCGTTAGGGTTAGGGTTATGGTTTTGGGTTAGGTTTAGGGTTAATGTTAGGGTTAGGGTTTTGGGTTAGGCTTAGGCTTAGGGTTAGGGCCATTACGGTTGGGTTAGGGGTTAGGGGTTAGGGTTACGGATAGGAATAGGGTTAGGCTTAGAGTTAGGGGTAGGGGTTAGGGTTAGGGCTAGAGTTAGGCTTACGGGTTAGGGGTTAGGCGTAAGGGTTAGGCGTAAGGGTAGGGTTACGGCCTTAGGGTTAGGGCCTTAGGGTTATGTTTAGGCTTAGTGTTAGGGTTAGGGGTTAGGGTTAGGTGTTAGGTTTAGATTTAGGATTAGTGTTAGGGTTAGGGTTTAGGGTTATGGTTAGGGTTAGGTTTAGGGATGATGTTTAGGGTTAGGGCATAGGGTTAGTGTTAAGGGTAGAGGTAGGTTTAGGGTTACTGTTAGGTTAGGGGTAGGGTTAGGGCCGTTAGGGTTAGGGCCATTACAGTTAGGGTTAGGGTTAGGGTTAGGGCCATTAGAGTTAGGGTTAGGGTTAGGGCCATTAGAGTTAGGGTTAGGGCCATTAGGGTTGGGTTAGGGTTAGGCTTAGGGTTAGGGCCATTACGGTTGGGTTAGGGGTTAGGGCCATTAGGGTTAGGGTTAGGGCCATTAGGGTTAGGGTTAGGGTTAGGGTTAGGGGTTAGGGTTAGGGTTAGGGTTAGGGTTAGGGTTAGGGTTAGGGTTAGGGTTTAGAGTTAGGGTTAGGGTTATTGTTAAAGTTAGGTTTAAAGTTAGGGGTTAGGGTCAGGGTTAGGGTTAGGGTTAAGGTTAGGGTAAGTTTAAGGGGTTAGGGTTACTGTTAGGGTTAGGGGTTTCGTTTAGGGTTAGAGTTAACGGTAGGGTTAGGGTTTAGGGTTAGGGTTTAGGGTTAGGGTTAGGGTTAGGGTTAGGGTTAGGGGTTTTGGTTAGGGTTAGAGTTAACGGTAGGGTTAGGGTTAGGGTCAATTAGGGTTGCGCTTAGGGTTGCGCTTAGGGTTAGAGGTTAGGGTTAGAGGTTAGGGATTAGGGTTAGGGATTAGGGTTAGGGATTAGGGTTAGGGATTAGGGTTAGGGATTAGGGTTAGGGATTAGGGTTAGGATTAGGGATTAGGGTTAGGGATTAGGGTTAGTGTTAGGGTTAGTGTTAGGGTTAGGGGTTTTGGTTAGGGTTAGAGTTAACGGTAGGGTTAGGGTTAGGGATTAGGGTTAGGGTTAGGGTCAATTAGGGTTAGGGTTACGCTTAGGGTTGCACTTAGGGTTAGGGTTAGGGTCAATTAGGATTAGGATTAGGGTTACGCTTAGGGTTACGCTTAGGGTTGCTCTTAGGGTTAGGGTTAGGGATTAGGGTTAGGGTTAGGGTCAATTAGGTTTAGGGTTAGGGTTAGGGCTACGCTTAGGGTTGCGCTTAGGGTTAGGGTTAGGGTCAATTAGGATTAGGGTTAGGGTTACGCTTAGGGTTGCGCTTAGGGTTAGGGTTAGGTGTTAGGGTTAGGGGTTAGGGTTAGGGCTTAGGGTAGGGGTTAGGGTTGGGGTTTAGGATTACGCTTAGGGTTAGGGTTTAGGGTTAGGGTTTAGGATTACGTTTAGGGTTAGGGCTTAGGGTTAGATTTAGTGTTAGGGTTATGCTTAGGGTTACGGTTAGGATTAGGGTTAGGGGTTAGGGTTAGGATTAGGGTTAGGATTAGGGTTAAGGTTAGGGTTAGGGTTTTGAGTTAGGGTTAGGGTTAGGGTTAGGGATTCGGGTTAGGGTTACGGTCAATTAGGTTTAGGGCTACGCTTAGGGCTACGCTTAGGGCTACGCTTAGGGTTGCGGTTAGGGTTAGGGATTAGGGTTAGGGTTACGGTCAATTAGGTTTAGGGTTAGGGTTAGGGCTACGCTTAGGGCTACACTTAGGGTTGCGGTTAGGGTTAGGGTTAGGGTTTAGGATTACGCTTAGGGTTAGGATTAGGGTTAGGGTTTAGGATTACGCTTAGGGTTAGGGTTAGGGTTTAGGATTACGCTTAGTGTTAGGATTAGGGTTAGGGTTTAGGATTACGCTTAGGGTTAGGGCTTAGGGTTAGATTTAGTGTTAGGGTTATGCTTAGGGTTACGATTAGGGTTAGAGTTAGGGGTTAGGGTTAGGGTTTAGAGTTAGGGTTAGGGTTATTGTTAAAGTTAGGTTTAGAGTTAGGGGTTAGGGTCAGGATTAGGGTTAGGGTTACGGTTAGGGTTAGGGTCAGGATTAGGGTTAGGGTTAAGGTTAGGGTAAGTTTAAGGGGTTAGGGTTACAGTTAGGATTAGGGGTTAGGGTTAGTGTTAGGGTTAGGGGTTTTGGTTAGGGTTAGAGTTAACGGTAGGGTTAGGGTTAGGGTTAGAGATTAGGGTTAGGGTCAATTAGGTTTAGGGTTAGGGTTATGGCTACGCTTAGGTTTAGGGTTAGGGTTGGGTTTGAGGATTACGCTTAGGGTTAGGATTAGGGTTAGGGTTTAGGATTACGCTTAGGGTTAGGGCTTAGGGTTAGGGTTAGGGTTAGGGCTAGGGTTAGGGTTAGGGCCGTTAGGGTTAGGGTTATGGTTTTGGGTTAGGTTTAGGGTTAGGGTTAGGGCCGTTAGGGTTAGGGCCATTAGAGTTAGGGTTAGGGTTAGGGTTAGGGTTAGGGTTTAGAGTTAGGGTTAGGGTTACGATTAGGGTTTTGGTTTAGAGTTAGGGTTAGGGTAGGGGTTGTTAGGGTTAGGTTTAGGGTTAATGTTAGGGTTAGGGTTTTGGGTTAGGCTTAGGGTTAGGGCCATTACGGTTGGGTTAGGGGTTAGGGTTAGGGTTACGGATAGGAATAGGGTTAGGCTTAGAGTTAGGGGTAGGGGTTAGGGTTAGGGCTAGAGTTAGGCTTACGGGTTAGGGGTGAGGCGTAAGGGTTGGGCGTAAGGGTTAGGCGTAAGGGTAGGGTTAGGGCCTTAGGGTTAGGGCCTTAGGGTTAGGGCCTTAGGGTTATGTTTAGGCTTAGTGTTAGGGTTAGGGGTTAGGGTTAGGTGTTAGGTTTAGATTTAGGATTAGTGTTAGGGTTAGGGTTTAGGGTTATGGTTAGGGTTAGGTTTAGGGATGATGTTTAGGGTTTAGGGCATAGGGTTAGTGTTAAGGGTAGAGGTTAGGTTTAGGGTTACTGTTAGGTTAGGGTTAGGGTTAGGGCCATTAGAGTTAGGTTTAGGGTTAGGGCCATTAGAGTCAGGGTTAGGGTTAGGGCCATTAGAGTTAGGGTTAGGGCCATTAGGGTTGGGTTAGGGTTAGGCTTAGGGTTAGGGCCATTACGGTTGGGTTAGGGGTTAGGGCCGTTAGGGTTAGGGCCATTAGGGTTAGGGTTAGGGCCATTAGGGTTGGGTTAGGGTTAGGGCCATTAGTGTTAGGGTCAGGGTTAGGGTTAGGCTTAGGATTAGGGCCATTAGGGTTAGGGTTAGGGTTAGGGCCGTTAGGGTTAGGGTTGTTTGGGGGTTAGGGTTGGGTTAGGGTTAGGGTTAGGGTTTAGAGTTAGGGTTAGGGTTATTGGGGTAGGGTTAGGGGTTAGGGTTAGGGTTAAGGTTAGGGTAAGTTTAAGGGGTTAGGGTTACAGTTAGGATTAGGGGTTAGGGTTAGGGTTAGGGTTAGGGGTTTTGGTTAGGGTTAGAGTTAACGGTTAGGGTTAGGATTAGGGTTAAGGTTAGGGTCAATTAGGGTTAGGGTTACGCTTAGTGTTGCGCTTAGGGTTAGGGTTAGGGTTAGGGTTTAGGATTACGCTTAGGGTTAGGATTAGGGTTAGGGTTTAGGATTACGCTTGGGGTTAGGGTTAGGGTTAGGGTTTAGGATTACGCTTAGGGTTAGGGTTTAGGGTTCGGGTTAGGGTTTCGGATTACGCTTAGGGTTAGGATTAGGGTTAGGGTTTAGGATTACGCTTAGGGTTAGGGCTTAGGGTTAGGGTTTAGGATTACGCTTAGGGTTAGGATTAGGGTTAGAGTTAGTGTTAGGGTTAAAGGTAGGTTTAGGGTTAGGGTTAGGGTTATGGATAGGAATAGGGTTAGGCTTAGAGTTAAAGTTAGGGGTTAGGGTTAGGGCTAGATTTAGGCTTACGGGTTAGGGGCTAGGGTTAGGGTTAGGGCCGATAGGGTTAGGGTTATGGTTTTGGGTTAGGTTTAGGGTTAGGGTTAGGGCCGTTAGGGTTAGGGCCATTACAGTTAGGGTTAGGGTTAGGGTTACGATTAGGGTTTTGGTTTAGGGTTAGGGTTAGGGTTGGGGTTGTTAGGGTTAGGTTTAGGGTTAATGTTAGGGTTAGGGTTTTGGGTTAGGCTTAGGCTTAGGGTTAGGGCCATTACGGTTGGGTTAGGGGTTAGGGATTAGGGTTAGGGGTTAGGGTTCGGGTTACGGATAGGAATAGGGTTAGGCTTAGAGTTAGGGGTAGGGGTTTTGGTTAGGGCTAGAGTTAGGCTTACGGGTTAGGGGTTAGGCGTAAGGGTTAGGCGTAAGGGTAGGGTTAGGGCCTTAGGGTTAGGGCCTTAGGGTTATGTTTAGGCTTAGTGTTAGGGTTAGGGGTTAGGGTTAGGTGTTAGGTTTAGATTTAGGATTAGTGTTAGGGTTAGGGTTTAGGGTTATGGTTAGGGTTAGGTTTAGGGATGATGTTTAGGGTTTAGGGCATAGGGTTAGTGTTAAGGGTAGAGGTAAGGTTTAGGGTTACTGTTAGGTTAGGGTTACGGTTAGGGCCGTTAGGGTTAGGGTTAGGGCCATTTGAGTTAGGGTTAGGGCCATTAGGGTTGGGTTAGGGTTAGGCTTAGGGTTAGGGCCATTACGGTTGGGTTAGGGGTTAGGGCCATTAGGGTTAGGGTTAGGGCCGTTAGGGTTAGGGTTGAGGATTACGCTTAGGGTTAGGATTAGGGTTAGGGTTTAGGATTACGCTTAGGGTTAGGGTTAGGGTTAGGGCTAGGGTTAGGGTTAGGGTTAGGGCCGTTAGGGTTAGGGTTATGGTTTTGGGTTAGGTTTAGTGTTAGGGTTAGGGCCGTTAGGGTTAGGGCCATTAGAGTTAGGGTTAGGGTTACGATTAGGGTTTTGGTTTAGAGTTAGGGTTAGGGTTGGGGTTGTTAGGGTTAGGTTTAGGGTTAATGTTAGGGTTAGGGTTTTGGGTTAGGCTTAGGCTTAGGGTTAGGGCCATTACGGTTGGGTTAGGGGTTAGGGGTTAGGGTTAGGGTTACGGATAGGAATAGGGTTAGGCTTAGAGTTAGGGGTAGGGGTTAGGGTTAGGGCTAGAGTTAGGCTTACGGGTTAGGGGTGAGGCGTAAGGGTTGGGCGTAAGGGTAGGGTTAGGGCCTTAGGGTTAGGGCCTTAGGGTTAGGGCCTTAGGGTTATGTTTAGGCTTAGTGTTAGGGTTAGGGGTTAGGGTTAGGTGTTAGGTTTAGATTTAGGATTAGTGTTAGGGTTAGGGTTTAGGGTTATGGTTAGGGTTAGGTTTAGGGATGATGTTTAGGGTTTAGGGCATAGGGTTAGTGTTAAGGGTAGAGGTTAGGTTTAGGGTTACTGTTAGGTTAGGGTTAGGGTTAGGGCCATTAGAGTTAGGGTTAGGGTTAATGCCATTAGAGTTAGGGTTAGGGTTAGGGCCATTAGAGTTAGGGTTAGGGCCATTAGGGTTGGGTTAGGGTTAGGCTTAGGGTTAGGGCCATTACGGTTGGGTTAGGGGTTAGGGCCATTAGGATTAGGGTTAGGGCCATTAGGGTTAGGGTTAGGGCTATTAGGGTTAGGGTTAGGGCCATTAGGGTTGGGTTAGGGTTAGGGCCATTAGGGTTAGGGTTAGGGTTAGGGTTAGGGCCATTAGGGTTAGGGTCACGGTTAGGGTTAGGGCCATTAGGGTTAGGGTTAGGGTTGGTTGGGGGTTAGGGTTGGGTTAGGGTTAGGGTTAGGGTTTAGAGTTAGGGTTAGGGTTATTGGGTTAGGGTTAGGGGTTAGGGTTAGGGTTAGGGTTAGGGTTTAGGATTACGCTTAGGGTTAGGATTAGGGTTAGGGTTTAGGATTACGCTTGGGGTTAGGGTTAGGGTTAGGGTTTAGGATTACGCTTAGGGTTAGGGTTTAGGGTTCGGGTTAGGGTGTAGGATTACGCTTAGGGTTAGGATTAGGGTTAGGGTTTAGGATTACGCTTAGGGTTAGGGCTTAGGGTTAGATTTAGTGTTAGGGTTAGTGTTAGGGTTAGGGCTACGCTTAGGGTTGCGCGTTAGGGTTAGGGTTAGGGGTTAGGGTTAGGGTTTAGGATTACGCTTAGCGTTACGATTAGGGTTAGGGTTTAGGATTACGCTTAGGGTTAGGGGTTAGGGTTAGGGTTAGGGCTACGCTTAGGGTTGCGCTTAGGGTTAGGGTTAGGGTCAGGATTAGGGTTAGGGTTAGGGTTAAGGTTAAGGTAAGTTTAAGGGGTTAGGGTTACAGTTAGGATTAGGGGTTAGGTTTAGGGGTTTTGGTTAGGGTTAGAGTTAACGGTAGGGTTAGGGTTAGGGTTAGGGATTAGGGTTAGGGTCAATTAGGGTTAGGGTTAGGGTTAGGGCTACGCTTAGGGTTGCGCTTTAGGGTTAGGGTTAGGGGTTAGGGGTTAGGGTTAGGGTTTAGGATTACGCTTAGGGTTAGGATTAGGGTTACGGTTTAGGATTACGCTTAGGGTTAGGGGTTAGGGTTAGGGCTACGCTTAGGGTTGCGGTTAGGGTTAGGGGTTAGGGTTAGGGTTTAGGATTACACTTAGGGTTAGGATTAGGGTTAGGGTTTAGAATTACGCTTAGGGTTAGGGGTTAGGGTTAGGGTTTAGGATTACGCTTAGGGTTAGGGTTTAGGGTTAGGGTTAGGGTTTAGGATTACGCTTAGGGTTAGGATTAGGGTTAGGGTTTAGGATTACGCTTAGGGTTAGGGATTAGGGTTAGATTTAGTGTTAGGGTTATGCTTAGGGTTACGATTAGGGTTAGGGTTAGGGGTTGGGGTTAGGATTAGGGTTAGGGTTTTGGGTTAGGGTTAGGGTTAGTGTCAGGATTAGGGTTAGGGTTAAGGTTAGGGTTAGGGTTAGGGTTTTGAGTTAGGGTTAGGGTTAGGTTTAGGTATTCGGGTTAGGGTTACGGTCAATTAGGTTTAGGGCTACGCTTATGGGTGCGCTTAGGGTTGCGCTTAGGGTTAGGGTTAGGGTTAGGGTTAGGGATTAGGGTTAGGGTTACGGTCAATTAGGTTTAGTGTTAGGGTTAGGGCTACGCTTAGGGCTACACTTAGGGTTGCAGTTAGGGTTAGGCTTAGGGTTAGGGTTTAGGGTTAGGGTTAAGGTTTAGGATTACGCTTAGGGTTAGGATTAGGGTTAGGGTTAGGGTTTAGGATTACGCTTAGGGTTAGGATTAGGGTTAGGGTTTAGGATTATGCTTAGGGTTAGGGGTTAGGGTTAGGGTTAGGGTTTAGGATTACGCTTAGGGTTAGGGCTTAGGGTTAGATTTAGTGTTAGGGTTATGCTTAGGGTTACGATTAGGGTTAGAGTTAGGGGTTAGGGTTAGGGTTAGGGTTAGGGTTTAGTATTACGCTTAGGGTTAGGATTAGGGTTAGGGTTTAGGATTACGCTTAGGGTTAGGGGTTAGGGTTAGGGTTTAGGATTACGCTTAGGGTTAGGATTAGGGTTAGGGTTTAGGATTACGCTTAGGGTTAGGGCTTAGGGTTAGATTTAGTGTTAGGGTTATGCTTAGGGTTACGATTAGGGTTAGAGTTAGGGGTTAGGGTTAGGGTTAGGGTTAGGGTTAGGGTTTAGAGTTAGGGTTAGGGTTATTGTTAAAGTTAGGTTTAGAGTTAGGGGTTAGGGTCAGGATTAGTGTTAGGGTTAGGGTTAGGGTCAGGATTAGGGTTAGGGTTAGGGTTAAGGTTAGGGTAAGTTTAAGGGGTTAGGGTTACAGTTAGGATTAGGGGTTAGGGTTAGTGTTAGGGTTAGGGGTTTTGGTTAGGGTTAGAGTTAACGGTAGGGTTAGGGTTAGGGTTAGGGATTAGGGTTATGGTTAGGGTCAATTAGGTTTAGGGTAAGGGTTAGGGCTACGCTTAGGGTTAGGGTTAGGGGTTAGGGTTAGGGTTAGGGTTGAGGATTACGCTTAGGGTTAGGATTAGGGTTAGGGTTTAGGATTACGGTTAGGGTTAGGGTTTAGGATTACGCTTAGGGTTAGGGCTTAGGGTTAGGGTTAGGGTTAGGGCTAGGGTTAGGGTTAGGGTTAGGGCCATTAGGGTTAGGGTTATGGTGTTGGGTTAGGTTTAGGGTTAGGGTTAGGGCCGTTAGGGTTAGGGCCATTAGCGTTAGGGTTAGGGTTATGGTGTTGGGTTAGGTTTAGGGTTAGGGTTAGGGCCGTTAGGGTTAGGGCCATTAGCGTTAGGGTTAGGGTTAGGGTTACGATTAGGGGTTTGGTTTAGAGTTAGGGTTAGGGTTGGGGTTGTTAGGGTTAGGTTTAGGGTTAATGTTAGGGTTAGGGTTTTGGGTTATGTGTTAGGTTTAGATTTAGGATTAGTGTTAGGGTTTAGGGTTATGGTTAGGGTTAGGTTTAGGGATGATGTTTAGGGTTTAGGGCATAGGGTTAGTGTTAAGGGTAGAGGTTAGGTTTAGGGTTACTGTTAGGTTAGGGTTAGGGCCGTTAGGGTTAGGGTAGGGCCATTAGAGTTAGGGTTAGGGTTAGGGTTAGGGCCATTAGAGTTAGAGTTAGGGCCATTAGGGTTGGGTTAGGGTTAGGCTTAGGGTTAGGGCCATTACGGTTGGGTTACGGGTTAGGGCCATTAGGGTTAGGCTTAGGGCCATTAGGGTTAGGGCCTTTAGGGTTAGGGTTAGGACCGTTAAGGTCGGGTTAGGGTTAGGGTTAGGGCCATTAGGGTTAGGGTCAGGGCTAGGGTTAGGGTTAGGGCCATTAGGGTTAGGGTCAGGGTCAGGGTTAGGGTCAGGGTTAGGGCCATTAGGGTTAGGGTCAGGGTTAGGGTTAGGGTTAGGGTTAGGGTTGGTTGGGGGTTAGGGTTGGGTTAGGGTTAGGGTTAGGGTTAGGGTTTAGAGTTAGGGTTAGGGTTATTGGGTTAGGGTTAGGGTTAGGGTTAGGGGTTAGGGTTAGGGTTAGGGTTTAGGGTTAGGTTTAGGGTTAGGGTAAGGGTTAGGGTTAAGGTTAGGGTAAGTTTAAGGGGTTAGGGTTACAGTTGGGATTAGGGGTTAGGGTTAGTGTTAGGGTTAGGGGTTTTGTTTAGGGTTAGAGTTAACGGTTAGGGTTAGGGTTAGGGTTAAGTTTAGGGTAAGTTTAAGGGGTTAGGGTTACAGTTAGGATTAGGGGTTAGGGTTAGGGTTAGGTTTAGGGGTTTTGTTTAGGGTTAGAGTTAACGGTTAGGGTTAGGGTTAGGGTTAGGGTTAGGGTTAGGGTCAATTAGGGTTAGGGTTACGCTTAGGGTTAGGGGTTAGGGTTAGGGTTAGGGTTAGGGTTTAGGATTACGCTTAGGGTTAGGATTAGGGTTAGGGTTTAGGATTACGCTTAGGGTTAGGGTTTAGGGTTAGGGTTAGTGTTTAGGATTACGCTTAGGGTTAGGATTAGGGTTAGGGTTTAAGATTACGCTTAGGGTTAGGGCTTAGGGTTAGATTTAGTGTTAGGGTTAGGGTTAGGGTTAGGGCTACGCTTAGGGTTGCGCGTTAGGGTTAGGGTTAGGGGTTAGGGTTAGGGTTAGGGTTTAGGATTACGCTTAGGGTTAGGATTAGGGTTAGGGTTTAGGATTACGCTTAGGGTTAGGGGTTAGGGTTAGGGTTAGGGCTACGCTTAGGGTTGCGCTTAGGGTTAGGGTTAGTGTTAGGGTCAGGATTAGGGTTAGGGTTAGGGTTAAGGTTAGGGTAAGTTTAAGGGGTTAGGGTTACAGTTAGGATTAGGGGTTAGGGTTAGGGTTAGGGATTAGGGTTAGGGTCAATTAGGGTTAGGGTTAGGGTTAGGGCTACGCTTAGGGTTGCGCTTTAGGGTTAGGGTTAGGGTTAGGGTTAGGGTTTAGGATTACGCTTAGGGTTAGGATTAGGGTTACGGTTTAGGATTACGCTTAGGGTTAGGGGTTAGGGTTAGGGTTAGGGTTAGGGCTACGCTTAGGGTTGCGGTTAGGGTTAGGGTTAGGGTTAGGGTTTAGGATTACGCTTAGGGTTAGGATTAGGGTTAGGGTTTAGAATTACGCTTAGGGTTAGGGGTTAGGGTTACGGTTAGGGTTTAGGGTTAGGGTTAGTGTTAGGGTTTAGGATTACGCTTAGGTTTAGGGCTTAGGGTTAGATTTAGTTTTAGGGTTATGCTTAGGGTTACGATTAGGGTTAGAGTTAGGGGTTAGGGTTAGGGTTAGGGTTAGGGTTTAGTATTACGCTTAGGGTTAGGATTAGGGTTAGGGTTTAGGATTACGCTTAGGGTTAGGGGTTAGGGTTAGGGTTTAGGATTACGCTTAGGGTTAGGATTAGGGTTAGGGTTTAGGATTACGCTTAGGGTTAGGGCTTAGGGTTAGATTTAGTGTTAGGGTTATGCTTAGGGTTACGATTAGGGTTAGAGTTAGGGGTTAGGGTTAGGGTTAGGGTTAGGGTTAGGGTTTAGAGTTAGGGTTAGGGTTATTGTTAAAGTTAGGTTTAGAGTTAGGGGTTAGGGTCAGGATTAGTGTTAGGGTTACGGTTAGGGTTAGGGTCAGGATTAGGGTTAGGGTTAGGGTTAAGGTTAGGGTAAGTTTAAGGGGTTAGGGTTACAGTTAGGATTAGGGGTTAGGGTTAGTGTTAGGGTTAGGGGTTTTGGTTAGGGTTAGAGTTAACGGTAGGGTTAGGGTTAGGGTTAGGGATTAGGGTTATGGTTAGGGTCAATTAGGTTTAGGGTAAGGGTTAGGGCTACGCTTAGGGTTAGGGTTAGGGGTTAGGGTTAGGGTTAGGGTTAGGGTTGAGGATTACGCTTAGGGTTAGGATTAGGGTTAGGGTTTAGGATTACGCTTAGGGTTAGGGTTAGGGTTAGGGTTTAGGATTACGCTTAGGGTTAGGGCTTAGGGTTAGGGTTAGGGTTAGGGCTAGGGTTAGGGTTAGGGTTAGGGCCATTAGGGTTAGGGTTATGGTGTTGGGTTAGGGCCGTTAGGGTTAGGGCCGTTAGGGTTAGGGTTATGGTGTTGGGTTAGGTTTAGGGTTAGGGTTAGGGCCGTTAGGGTTAGGGCCATTAGCGTTAGGGTTAGGGTTAGGGTTACGATTAGGGGTTTGGTTTAGAGTTAGGGTTAGGGTTGGGGTTGTTAGGGTTAGGTTTAGGGTTAATGTTAGGGTTAGGGTTTTGGGTTATGTGTTAGGTTTAGATTTAGGATTAGTGTTAGGGTTTAGGGTTATGGTTAGGGTTAGGTTTAGGGATGATGTTTAGGGTTTAGGGCATAGGGTTAGTGTTAAGGGTAGAGGTTAGGTTTAGGGTTACTGTTAGGTTAGGGTTAGGGCCGTTAGGGTTAGGGTAGGGCCATTAGAGTTAGGGTTAGGGTTAGGGTTAGGGTTAGGGCCATTAGAGTTAGAGTTAGGGCCATTAGGGTTGGGTTAGGGTTAGGCTTAGGGTTAGGGCCATTACGGTTGGGTTACGGGTTAGGGCCATTAGGGTTAGGCTTAGGGCCATTAGGGTTAGGGCCTTTAGGGTTAGGGTTAGGGCCGTTAAGGTCGGGTTAGGGTTAGGGTTAGGGCCATTAGGGTTAGGGTCAGGGCTAGGGTTAGGGTTAGGGCCATTAGGGTTAGGGTCAGGGTCAGGGTTAGGGTCAGGGTTAGGGTTAGGGCCATTAGGGTTAGGGTCAGGGTTAGGGTTAGGGTTAGGGTTAGGGTTGGTTGGGGGTTAGGGTTGGGTTAGGGTTAGGGTTAGGGTTAGGGTTTAGAGTTAGGGTTAGGGTTATTGGGTTAGGGTTAGGGTTAGGGTTAGGGTTAGGGGTTAGGGTTAGGGTTAGGGTTAGGGTTAGGGTTTGGGGTTAGGGTAAGGGTTAGGGTTAAGGTTAGGGTAAGTTTAAGGGGTTAGGGTTACAGTTGGGATTAGGGGTTAGGGTTAGTGTTAGGGTTAGGGGTTTTGTTTAGGGTTAGAGTTAACGGTTAGGGTTAGGGTTAGGGTTAAGTTTAGGGTAAGTTTAAGGGGTTAGGGTTACAGTTAGGATTAGGGGTTAGGGTTAGGGTTAGGTTTAGGGGTTTTGTTTAGGGTTAGAGTTAACGGTTAGGGTTAGGGTTAGGGTTAGGGTTAGGGTCAATTAGGGTTAGGGTTACGCTTAGGGTTGCGCTTAGGGTTAGGGGTTAGGGTTAGGGTTAGGGTTAGGGTTTAGGATTACGCTTAGGGTTAGGATTAGGGTTAGGGTTTAGGATTACGCTTAGGGTTAGGGTTTAGGGTTAGGGTTAGTGTTTAGGATTACGCTTAGGGTTAGGATTAGGGTTAGGGTTTAAGATTACGCTTAGGGTTAGGGCTTAGGGTTAGATTTAGGGTTAGGGTTAGGGTTAGGGTTAGGGCTACGCTTAGGGTTGCGCGTTAGGGTTAGGGTTAGGGGTTAGGGTTAGGGTTAGGGTTTAGGATTACGCTTAGGGTTAGGATTAGGGTTAGGGTTTAGGATTACGCTTAGGGTTAGGGGTTAGGGTTAGGGTTAGGGCTACGCTTAGGGTTGCGCTTAGGGTTAGGGTTAGGGTTAGTGTTAGGGTCAGGATTAGGGTTAGGGTTAGGGTTAAGGTTAGGGTAAGTTTAAGGGGTTAGGGTTACAGTTAGGATTAGGGGTTAGGGTTAGGGTTAGGGGTTTTGGTTAGGGTTAGAGTTAACGGTAGGGTTAGGGTTAGGGTTAGGGATTAGGGTTAGGGTCAATTAGGGTTAGGGTTAGGGTTAGGGCTACGCTTAGGGTTGCGCTTTAGGGTTAGGGTTAGGGTTAGGGTTAGGGTTTAGGATTACGCTTAGGGTTAGGATTAGGGTTACGGTTTAGGATTACGCTTAGGGTTAGGGGTTAGGGTTAGGGTTAGGGTTAGGGCTACGCTTAGGGTTGCGGTTAGGGTTAGGGTTAGGGTTAGGGTTTAGGATTACGCTTAGGGTTAGGATTAGGGTTAGGGTTTAGAATTACGCTTAGGGTTAGGGGTTAGGGTTACGGTTAGGGTTTAGGGTTAGGGTTAGTGTTAGGGTTTAGGATTACGCTTAGGGTTAGGGCTTAGGGTTAGATTTAGTGTTAGGGTTATGTTTAGGGTTACGATTAGGGTTAGGGTTAGGGCTTAGGGTTAGATTTAGTGTTAGGGTTATGCTTAGGGTTACGATTAGGGTTAGGGTTAGGGGTTAGGGTTAGGATTAGGGTTAGGTTTTTGGGTTAGGGTTAGGGTTAGGGTTAGGGTCAGGATTAGGGTTAGGGTTAAGGTTAAGGTTAGGGTAAGTTTAAGGGGTTAGGGTTACAGTTAGGATTAGGGGTTAGGGTTAGTGTTAGGGTTAGGGGTTTTGGTTAGGGTTAGAGTTAACGGTAGGGTTAGGGTTAGGGTTAGGGCTACGCTTAGGGTTAGGGTTAGGGTTAGGGGTTAGGGTTAGGGTTAGGGTTTAGGATTACGCTTAGGGTTAGGATTAGGGATTAGGGTTTAGGATTACGCTTAGGGTTAGGGCTTAGGGTTAGGGTTTAGGATTACGCTTAGGGTTAGGATTAGGGTTAGAGTTAGTGTTAGGGTTAAAGTTAGGTTTAGGGTTAGGGTTAGGGTTATGGATAGGAATAGGGTTAGGCTTAGAGTTAAAGTTAGGGGTTAGGGTTAGGGCTAGATTTAGGCTTACGGGTTAGGGGCTAGGGTTAGGGCTAGGGTTAGGGTTAGGGTTAGGGCCGTTAGGGTTAGGGTTATGGTTTTGGGTTAGGTTTAGGGTTAGGTTTAGGGCCGTTAAGGTTAGGGCCATTAGAGTTAGGGTTAGGGTTAGGGTCACGATTAGGGTTTTGGTTTAGGGTTAGGGTTAGGGTTGGGGTTGTTAGGGTTAGGTTTAGGGTTAATGTTAGGGTTAGGGTTTTGGGTTAGGCTTAGGCTTAGGGTTAGGGCCATTATGGTTGGGTTAGGGGTTAGGGGTTAGGGTTAGGGGTTAGGGTTAGGTGTTAGGGTTAGGGTTAGGGTTATTGTTACGGGGCTATTGTTGGGGCTGCAGGTTCCTCAGCAGGGAGCAGGAGGGGCAGGGCTGAGCTCTTCTCTGTGACAGTGACAGAGCCCAGGGAATGGCAGAAGATGTGCCAGGGAGGGTCAGTGGGACATGAGGAAAAGGTTCTTCACCCAGAGGTGCTGGATACTGGAACAGGCTCCCCAGGGAGGTGTCACGGCCCCAAGCCTGGGCCCCTGTATGATGTGACAGAGTGAACCTTCAGCTCCTTTGTGGATGGTGCAAAGCTGGGCAGAGGCCTTGGACAACCTCACCTGGTTCACCCTGCCCTGAGCAGGACACTGAGACAAGATGATGTTCAACCTGAGTTACTCTGTGATTCAAGGAATCTTTCCCTTGGAAAGGTTTTGGGAGAAGGAATAGGTGGAGGAACAAGAAAATAAAAAATAAACAGAGCAGTTCCTGAGAAGAATGTTTCTCTACTCAGATTGTTAGCAGGAAATCTATAATCAGCTCCCCAAACTCCCTGTTCTGCTCATTGGCCCCTGGGATTTACAGCACATTTCTTTACATCAGATTCTGCACTGAAGTTTGCACTGATTGTTACAGCTTCCTCGCAGGAATCGCTTCATGTTTCCTTATAGAACCAGACGTAAACAGCCACCAGGGAATTTTTAATTAGAGGAAACAAAAAAGGAGGAAAAAAAAAGAAAACACAATAGAACTTAATGATGTTTCTCAGTTCTATGGTTAAATTCAGTATTTTCCAGTGAGGTCCGTTGCCATAACTGAAGAGTTGCCCATAGGGAGTATGAGAGCAACTGAAAGACTGAGCTGAAAGACTTCACCTGCCTGAAGCTCAAAGCAGAGTGAGAGCTGAGAGGCTCTGAATGAGCAAAGAGTGAGAGGTGAAGAACCTCTGGGGAGCGATGCAAAGTGCAAATGTCCAGACAGGTTTCTGAAAATTCATATTTTGGCAGGATAGAAATTCCACAGATATTTTATTGGAAATACTGAATTATTTCATCTGATAAAAAAAATAAGAGTGGGGAGTTTTTTGTTGTTGTTGTCATTGTTGGTTTGGTTTTGTTTTTCAGTTTTGAGGGGAGTTCTCAGGTTTTCAGGCTGAGCTCCATGATCTCACTATAAGCACCCAGCGCAAACCTCGAGAGGCCCCCGTGTACCTGAGGTGTTTGCCTGGGACTGGCAGGTATCAGACCAGACTGATGGAGCCACGTCAGTTTTGTCATTTACATCTAGTGTTCAAGAATTGTGTACTTAATTAGATAAGTTTCAGGAGTATGGGTAAAGAGGCAGGTGTGTGAAGAAGTGATAGAAGAATTTTCCAGTTTATATCATAGAATCATAGAAACATTTCAGTTGGAAGAGACTCTCAGAACCAGTGAGTCCAAACATAACCTTACTTTATCCCTAAACCATGTCCCTGAGAACCTCATCCAAACTCCTTTTAAACCCCTGCAGGCATGGCGACTGCAGCACTGCCCTGGGCAGCCTGTTCTAATGCCTGAAAACCCTTTTTGTGAATTATTTTTTCCTAAAATCCAATCTGAACCTCCTCTGGCGCAATTTGGGACCATTTCCTCTTCTCCGATCACTTGCTACTTGGGAGAAGAGAACAACATCTCCCATGCCCCATCCTCTTTTCAGGCACTGCAGAGAACGAGAACGTCTCCCCTCAGTTCCTGTTCTCCAGGCTGAACAGCCCCAGTTCCATCAACTGCTCCTCATCACACTTGTGTTCCAGACCCTCAGCAGCTTCATCACCTCCTCTGCACTCTCTCTAGTGCCTCACTGTTCTTCTTATGATGAGGGGCCCAAAACTGAACACAGGAGTCAAGGTGCGGCCCCACCAGTTCCAAGTACAGTGGCACAATCACTTCCCTCATCCCACTGGCAACACTATTCCTGATACAAGCCAGGATGCCAGTGGCCTTTTTGGCCACCTCGGCACACACTGGCTCATGTTCAGCCTCTGTTGATCAACACCCCCAGGTCTTTTTCCAACAGCAGCTTTCCAGCCGCTCTTGCCCAAGCCTGTAGTGTTGCAGGAAGTTGTTATGACCCATGTGCCTGACCCAGCACTTGGCCTCGTTGAACCTCAGACAACTGGCCTCAGTCAGCCAAGATCCCTCTGTATGGCCTTCCAACCCTCCAGCAGATCAACACTCCCACCCAATTTGGTGTCATCTGCAAACTTAATGAGGGTGCACTCAATCCCCTCATCCAGATGATTGACAAAGAGATTAAACAGAACTGGTACCAATACTGAGCCTTGGGGACACCACTTGTGACCGGTCATCAACTGGATTTGGCTCCGTTGACCACAACTCTTTGGCCCAGCCCTCCATCCAGTTCTTTACCCATCCCAGATACACCATCCAGGCCACGAGCTGCAGTTTCTCCAGGAGATGCTGTGGGATACGGTGTCAAAGGTTTTACTGAAGTCTAACGACACAACATCCACAGCCTTTCCCTCATCTACTGGGGGTGTCACCTTATCATAGAAGGAGATCAGGTTTGTCCAGAGTACCTGCCTTTCATAACCCCCTGTTGGCTGGGCCTGATCACATGATCCTCTGGTATGTGCTGCCTGATGTTACTCAAGATCACCTGCTCCATGACCTTTCCCTGCATCGAGGGCAGACTGACAGGTCTGTAGTTCCCCAGATTCTCCTTCCAGCCCTTCTTGTAGATGGGTGTCACATCTTCCAACTTCCAGTCAACTGGCATCTCCCTAATTAGCCAGGACCACAGCTAAATAAGGGGAAGTGGCTCAGTGATCGCCTCCGCCAGCTCCTCAGCACCCTTGGGTGCATCCCATGTGACCCCATAGACTTGTGGGTATCCAAGTGGTGTAGCAGGTTGCCAACCATTTCCTCTTGGATTATTTGGGCTTCATTCTGCTTCCTATCCCTGTCTTCTGGCTTGGGGTGGTGGGTACCTGGAGCACAACTGTTCTGACTTAGAGACTGAGGCAAAAAGGTATGTAATACCTCAGCCTTTCCCTTATCTTCTGTCACTATCTTTCCCTCTGCATCCATCAGGGACTGGACATCCTTTTTAGCCCTCCTGTTGTTGCTGATACATTTATAGAAACATTTCTTGTTGTCTTTAACAGCAGTAACCAGGCCTGGCTCTAGTTGGGCTTTGGCCCTTCTAGTTTCTCCCTGCATAACTTCATGGCATTCTTGTATTCCTCTTGAGTAGCCTGACACTTCTTCCAAAGACTATAAATTCTGATTTTATTCCTATGTTTCAGCCCCAGCTCTCTACTCAGACAGGCCGGCCTTCCTCCCCGCCAGTTCACCTTCTGGCACATGGGGACAGCTGCTCCTGCTCCTCTGAGATCACCTTCCTGAAGACAGACCAGCCTTCCTGGACTGCGTTGTCCTTCAGAACTGCCTCCCGAGGGTCTCTGCCAACCAGCCTTCTGAACAGGTCAATGTCTGCCCTTCAGAAATCCAAAGTAGCAGTTCTGCTGACCATCCTCCTCAAATTCAACTCCTGTCCCTTCACAGGACACCATACAGTTCACACCGTGTGTCTGAGGACGTTGTCCAGTCTCCTCTTGAACACTGTCAGGCTTGGACTGTGACCCCTCCCTGGGGATCCTGTTCAGTGTCCAGCACCTCTGGGTGAAGAACCTCTTCATCATGTCTGAACCCTGGCACGTCTTCCTTCTATTCCCTTGGCTTCTGTCATTGGTCACCAAAGACAAGAGATCAGTACCTTCTCTCCCTTCTCACTTTGCCTTGTTGAAGCTCATACAATTGGACTCAGTCAACCAAGATCCCTCAGCATCTGCAAACTTAATGAGGATGCACTCAGTGCCCTCATCCAGATCATTGATAAAGAGATTAAACAAAACTGGCCCCAATACTGAGCCCTGGGGACACCACTCGTGACCAGCCACCAATCAGATTTGGCTCTATTCACCAAAACTCTTTGGGCCTGGCCCTCCAGCCAGTTCTTTACCCATCACAGATACACCATCCAGGCCATGAGCTGCAGCTTCTCCAGGAGATGCTGTGGGATACGGTGTCAAAGGCTTTACTGCAGTCTAAGGACACAACACCCACAGCCTGTGTGGCAGATTCACTCCCCACCACAGACTTTCCCTCATCTGCTCAGCTGGTCACTTTGTCACAGAAGGAGATCAGGCTGGTCAAGCAGGACCTGCCTTTCACAAAGCCATGCTGATTGGGCCCGATTGCTCGTCTCGTATGTGTGACCTCACAGTCCTTTCCCAGCCATGTTCCTGCTGTTGGCCTATCCCCTGCAGAGGCAGAAGTGACCTCACAGTGCCCTCCACAGCCATTGGCTTCCTACTGGACTACGAGTTCCTGAGACACAAGTGACCACATGGCATTGTACCCAGCCATCACCCTGCTTGTGGTCCAGTGTGTGAGCAGATCAAACTGAGCTGCTTTCATCAAATTTATCCAATAGATTTCCTATCAAGGGTTTGAGTGGAGAAACGTTCCTCAGAGGAGCTGCTGTATTTACTCTGGGGCATTTTATATCTCACTTGAAACAGCTCTCCAAGGAAAATATTCATGGAATCCTACGATACACAGGTTGGAAGAGACCCCTGAACACCATCTCTGTCCCACCGACCTTTATGGCACCCCAAGGAACAGCTGACAGCATTTGTGCTCACTTGGGCTCATCTCACGACATGCACACAATGGACATGCACATGATGTGTATGGTTACATCTCATCTGTACAATGACACATGGACTTTTGACCTTGTATTTCATAGAATCATAGAATCTCTTGAGTTGGAAGGGGCGCACGAGGATCATCGACTCCAACTCCTGTCCCTGCACAGGACACCCCACAGGTCACACCGTGTGTCTGAGGACCTTGTCCAGTCTCTGCTTGATCACTGTCAGGTTGGGGCCCTGACTCCTCCCTGGGAAACTGTTCAGTGTCCAGCACCTCTGCAAACATGGAAACATGGACTTCTGACCTATTCATTCAGTGTAATTCCATGGAGGAACAAAGAACTCTGAGCTGGGGTGAGAGGCCAGTGCTGGAAATGGTGGTTGTGAGGGTCCAGCCCATGACAATTGCCCTGGGTGTCCAATGCACAGGGGTACAGCCCAGCCCCTGCTCTGCTGGTCCTGCAGGTCTCTGGCAGGAGGCCTGGCTCTGAGAGGACACTGCTGTGTGCCAGCCCTGCACGCACACACTGTTCAGCTGTGCCCTGGGGTTTGCATCTGTGGCCACTTTTGTGGGCATGTTCTTGAGAGAAGGTATATAAGAAGACCTAAACCTTCAGGCCCTGCCCCGAGGAGATCACCTTTCTATCTGGAAAGGCTGTTGTGAGCCCAGCTCTGTCACAACAGTGCCCATTGCCTGTCCCTGCCTGCGCTCACAGCACTGACACACAGCAGGACGGGGACCAAGCTGCCAGAGCACTCAGGCCTTGCACCAACACAAGGGATGAGAAGGAGAGTGTGGGAGTGGAACCAGAACAGCTCTGGAAGACCAAGCACTGGTGCTCTGTGGCAGTGCTGCCATGCTGGACTCTCTTCCCTTCTACCCATGCACACAGGAACTGTCCCTGCAGCTCCAAAATAGTCCTGCAGGAGGGACACAGTGAAAAACAAGTCACTATACGAACCTTTATTTTGTTTAAACAAAAGGAGAGCACGGCTCCTCATTTATACAGCCAGTGGTTATAAAAGAAAAGCAGACAGAGAATTGGAAAGGGGATGAAAACATTATAACAATAAAAAACCAACACACCAAAACAGAAAATCCAGATGACAGGCTAAGCCTGTAATAAGTTACTTTAAAACTCCTATGCAGAAGCAGAGGGGCAGTTTATTACTCCAGAAAACACTTATATATGATTTTGCACAGGGCATCCTTGAGCTCCTGGTTCCTCATGCTGTAGATGAGGGGGTTCACTGCTGCAGGTAACACTGAGTACAGAACAGACACCACCAGGTCCGTGGATGTGGAGGAGAAAGAGGGGGGTTTCAGGTGAGCAAATATGCCAGTGCTGATAAACAGGGAGACCACGGCCAGGTGAGGGAGGCAGGTGGAAAAGGCTTTGTGCCATCCCTGCTCAGAGGGGATCCTCAGCACGGCCCTCAAGATCTGCACGTAGGACACCATGATGAAAATGAAGCACATAAAAGCTAAACAGCAACTGACTACAAGAATCCCAAGTTCCCTGAGGTAGGTGTCTGAGCAGGAGAGCTTGAGGATCTGGGGGATTTCACAGAAGAACTGGTCCAGGGCATTGCCCTTGCACAGTGGCAGTGAAAATGTATTGGCCGTGTGCAGCAGAGCACTGAGAAACCCAGTGGCCCAGGCAGCTGCTGCCATGTGGACACAAGCTCTGCTGCCCAGGAGGGTCCCGTAGTGCAGTGGTTTGCAGATGGCAACGTAGTGGTCGTAGGACATGATGGTGAGAAGAAAATACTCTGCTGTAGTACAGAAAAAGAAAAAAAAGATCTGGGCAGCACATCCTGTGTATGAGATGGCCCTGGTGTCCCACAGAGAGTTGGCCATGGACTTTTCTCTGTTCTCCCTTTCATAACAATTCCGGGTTTAGTTTCCTCCCGTTTCTGATCATTTCCCTGCTGCCTTGAGATTCTCCCCCTGGGAGGTGTTTCCCTGTCCATGTCTCTTCCATGTCAGTGCTCACAGACCCCATCCCACCCTCTGTGCCCTCCCCCTGGCCCTACAGATCCTGCCTGTTCACAGGGCACTGCCTGGGGGCATCTTCCTGTTTGCAGGTTGGAAAACAGGACAGGTCAGACTAAGGCTGACGGGTCCAGCCAATGGTGGAGATGAAGCCCAGGTCGAGGAGGGCGAGGTTGAGCAGGAAGAAGTACATGGGGGTGTGGAGGTGCTGGTCCCAGGCTATGGTGGTGATGATGAGGCTGTTGCCCAGGAGGGCAGCCAGGTAGATGCCCAGGAAGAGCCAGAAGTGCAAGAGCTGCAGCTCCCGTGTGTCTGTGAACGGCAGGAGCAGGAACTGGGTGATGGAGCTGCTATTGGACATCTGCAGCCTCTGGGCATAGGACACTGACAAGTTAGGGGAGATTTCTCTGAGCAAAGTCAAAGCCATTTCTCACACACCCTCCCCTGCTCCACGCTCCCTTGTCCTTTCCCAGACCTTCCTCCAGCTCCGTGTCTGAGCCCTGGGTGGTGCTGGCTGGAGGTGCCGTGAGGAGCAGGGCCTGTGCCCGCTGGCTGCCAAGGAGTCAGCCCTGCTCTGCAGCAGGGGGCATGGGAACAGGGGGCAGGGGACAGTCCTGGGGATCAGCTTTGTCGGATGGAACCAAAACAAGTCTCATCCTTTCCTAAAAAGCATTTTCTTGGTTGCAGCATCTCTGCACTTCTCTGAGGGGCTTTCAGATAACACACAGATGCTGTAGGACAGGTTTCCATCCTGGATGGAACCTCACTTCTTGGAAGGAAACCTCAGTGAAACAGACAAGGGTCCTAATGATGGCATTTGATTCAGGGAGACTCAGCTCATTCCCAGCCCCACAGCCTGCATTGCCCACAGCCCCACAGGGCAGAGCAAAGCTGGGACACGTGTTCCCATGGACACACCTGCAGGAAAGGACCCACAAGATCAGGCTGTGACTCTGCAGCTGAAACTGCCATCCCCAGAGAGCCTGAGAGCAAGAACAAGATCCCAACAGCAGTGACCCAGAGCAGGGGAGCAAGAAGGACAATGCGGTGAGGGTGGGTGTGACAGAGGCCAGAGCAGAGGCAGCCGGGCACTCAGACAGCGTCACCCTTCCCCAGCTGTGCAGCCACCTCCCAGACACCAACATTGCCGGGCAGCTGCTCTCAGCCCCTGTGCTCTGCAGAGGAACTGGAGCTCTGGCTGCACAGGAGCTGCTTCATGCCTTGGAGCCCCTGGCCCTGAGGGCAGAGGCTTTGCTGGGTGGGACAGGAGGCCAGGGGGCTGCTCACAGGAGGGATCTGCACTGCAGGGGATCACAGGGGCTTTTCTCTGTTCTCCCTCCCATAACAATTTCGGGTTTAGTTTCCTCTCACTTCTGATCATTTCCCTGGTGCCTGGAGATTCTCCCCCTGGGAGGTGTTTCCCTGTCCATGTCTCTTCCCTGTCAGTGCTCACAGACCCCATCCCAGCCTCTGTGCCCTCCCCCTGGCCCTACAGATCCTGCCTGTTCACAGGGCACTGCCTGGGGGCATCTTCCTGTTTGCAGGCTGGAAAACAGGACAGGTCAGACTAGGCTGACGGGTCCTGCCAAGGTGATGCAGGTGCTGTGCACAGGCAGAGGGGTGGTGAAGGGATGGTATGAGCCTTCTGGCAGATGTACTGATCACTCAGAGTTGCAGTTCAGGAGTCTCAGTGACTTGTTTAAGCATGAGAGCTCATTTTCATTTTATCCTTTCCTGCACCCCCAACCCCTTGGGATAGGAAACTGAAAAGACAGGCTCAGGAAAGCTCCTTATCTGTCAGGTAATCCTTGCATTGATCTTCTCCTTGGGGCGTCCCCTTGGAAGAATCCTGCAGGACATCTGGAGCTGTGAGCAGTGCTGACCCACAGAGTATCCTCTCAACAGCAGAAGCACCTTTCCTACCCTTATGGGGGATGCTCCTTTCCCCTGAAGCTTCTCCCTGCAGCACTGTGGGGATCTCCCCGGTCAGGCTGAGCGCTGACCCTGGCAGGCGGCAGAGTCCCTGCCCCAGCACAGCCCTGGGGTGCAGGGACGCTGCTCTGCAGGACAGCCCTGGGCACCCCTGGGTGCTCACCCGGCTTCACAGCTGTTCAGCATTGCCTGACAAGATCCCCTCCTTACAGATCCCACCAGCTGTGCCTGTTCCAGTTTTAGGAGATGCCTCCATTAGCTACAGCTGCATTGCCCTGCATGCAGAGACTTACCATGGCATGGGCTGCAAAGGCTTCTCCTCCAGTGAGCTCTCAGTCATCCTCCCAATCCTGACCACCTTTAATCTCTCTCTGCCTTGCTCGTCTCCCTGAGATCCCCAGGCAGAGCCCTCAGCCCTGCTGCGCTGTGCAGAGGAGCTGCTCCTGGGCAGAGCTGTCTCTCTGCAGCGCTGCCGCTTGCCAGGAGCTCCCTCTGTCCCAGGAGCCCAGCCCAGCTCAGCAGCACAGGAGCAGCCCAAGGCACTTTAATGACCCCCCTGGTGGGTTTGGTGCTGTGCCCATTGACCTCAGACCCTGAGGTGGAGTTGATGCAACTTCTCAAGAAGTGAAAGTCAGAATCAAACTCCAAACTTTCTTGCAATGTTATTGGGTCGCACTGAGGGGCACAACTGAGAAACCATCCACAGAGTCGGGTTAAAACAGAAAAATGGAGGCAGAGATGACAGATCAGGAAAAGCAAAGTAAATGTCTCTCTGATGCTGAGTAAACCTGGATGTGTTTCATTAACCAAAGGGCCAAGCCCTGACCCCCAGCCCTGGGAAGGCAGATCCTGTCCATCCCACGTTGCCCAGGGCCCTTCCTGGGACAGTGTGATGTGGGTCTGTGCAAGGCCAAGGGCAGGACTATGGTCCCACACCTCCCAGGTTCCTGGCTGGGGACAAGGAGGCCATGAGAGCCCCTGTGCTGGAAGGACAAGGTGTCTCCTCACAGGCATCAGAGGTGCAGACAACAGCCATAGCCAAGGGGAGAAGGAGCTCATGTCTGCTGGGGGTTTCAGCCCTTTACATCCCTTGATCATCTCCACCACAGCCTGTCCTGTGCTGTGGCATCCCCTGCACCTCTTTCCCTGCAGGCTGCAGACATCCCCCCTGCTGCCCCACCTTGCTCTTGTCTGAGCATCTTCCTTCCTTTGCTGAGATCTCTCCATCCTCCCCAGCTGCTCCTTGGAGCACAAAGCCTTGGGCTGATGCAGACTCCCTCTGCTGACCTGCTCCACCACAGCACTGCCCTTCCAGTCACATTCCTTTCTGCTCATGTTCAGCCTGGACCTCCCCAGCTGCACTTTGGGCCATTATTTCTTTCTCATGCTCTTTCCCACTATGAAGAAACCTCCACCACCTCTGAAACCACCCTTCGAGCACTCTCCGGCTACTCCTGCCCTGCTGCAGCCTCCCCAGCGCTGCTGGGCCAAAGCAGCCCAGGTCCCTCAGCATCCCACACCATGTGCACAAGGTGCTGAACCTGCCTTGGCAGAGCCCTGCACTCTCCAGTTCCTCCCTGCTTCTCCAAACTGGGAAGCCGCACACTGGCACACCCCCGTGTGTGTGGGGTCACACCAGTCCTGAACCGAATGGCATGAGAACTCCAGGTGTCTGGGTCCCCACGCTCCTCCTCATGCAGCCCCGTGTGCAGCTGCCTTGTTCATGGTGAGCGTGCGCCACAGGCTGGTGTGGGGACCTTGGAGTGCCCAGGCCCTTCTCCTCAGGGTCACTGCTCAGCATGTCAGGTCCTGCTCTATCCTGATGTGTGGGGTAATTCTCCCACCCTTATGCAGAATGTTTCACTTCTCCTTGTAAAACTGAAGAGCTTTCTGATGGGTGAATCCCAGATTTCCTCAAAGTTGTGCCTCTCCCTGGACTGAAGCTCCATTTGCTCAGCTGTTATTGTTTGCATGTAGAGGGCTTGTCCTGATGGGGGTGTGTCTCCCAAGATAACAAGATAAGGAGCTGCAGGGCACTATAAATACCATCTCCTGGAGAAACTGTGGGGTCTTGGGGGCCTGGTACTCATAATGCCATGTCTGGACTCCAAGGGCAAGTTGTCCTTTATGTCAGAGAACAGCAGGAATGTGTGGAGCTCTGCCTGGGGACAGACAATGTCAGCTGAATTTTGAGGAGTCAGCATGAGAGGGCAGAACATCATGGGCAATGTTGTGGTCACTGCACATCAGCTGCAGACTCACTGGTCAGGAAGAGGAATTAGATGATGCCTTCTTCAAACAGATGAAAGAAGCCTCATGTTTCCAGGGCTGTGTCCTCGTGGCAGACCTGAGATATCCCAATATCTGCACGGCACCAGCCTTCCAGGAGGGTTTGGAGCTCATTGACAACATCTTCCTGACACGGGTGTCTGAGGGGTCAGTGAGGTGAGGTGCCCTGTGGGACTTCACACTTACAAACCACAAAGAGTTGGTCAGGATGGAACAGTCAGGGATGGGAAAGTGGAGCTGAGGCTCCTGGGAGATGATCACAAGGCAAAGAGCAGGATTTCAGGAGAGCAAGCTTTGGCCTGCTGAGGGACCTGCTTGGGTCCTATGGGATATGACCTTTGTGTCTGCAGTGCTTTTCTCTCACATTTCCTTCCTCCTCTCTCCCACCTGCTGTTGTGCAGCTTTTTTTACCCTTTCTCAAATTCAATATCCCAGAGGTGCTGCCAGCATCACTGAGTGGCTCAGATTTGGAAGGCGTGGGTCCATCTTGGAGCAGCTGAAATCAGTTCTGTCTGACGTTGGTGAACATGAATTGTGAAACAAGGAAGAGGTGGTGAGGGATGTGAACATCAGTGTCCACCTTGGCTGTTGTGACCAGGAAACAGTGGGGTCCCAGGCACCAGAGGGGAGGGAGGGAGGCCAGCAGCAGAGCACAGGCTGGTGGGCTCCAGAGGAGAAGACTTTGACATACTGAGGGGTGGCGACCAATAGAGGTGGTGGCATGGAAGTAGATCTGAAGAGTGAAGGAGCTCAGGAAACCTAAACAAGCCGTACAGGACAACCTGCTCCAAGCACAAGAATGATCTTTCCAAGTACCCCTGAAAAGAAGCATTTATCTCATGGGGCTGGACCAGTTCTTCTGTGAAATCCCCCACATCCTCAAGCTCTCCTGCTCACACTCCTACCTCAGGCAACTTGGGCTTATTGTGGTTGGTGTCTGTTTAGCATTTGGGTGTTTTGTGTTCATTGTGCTGTCCTATGTGCAGATCTTGAGGGCCGTGCTGAGGATCCCCTCTGAGCAGGGATGGCACAAAGCCTTTTCCACCTGCCTCCCTCACCTGGCCGTGGTCTCCCTGTTTGTCAGCACTGCCATGTTTGCCCACCTGAAACCTCCCTCCATCTCCTTCCCATCCCTGGACCTGGTGGTGTCTGTTCTGTACTCGGTGGTGCCTCCAGCAGTGAACCCCCTCATCTACAGCATGAGGAACCAGGAGCTCAAGGACGCCCTGCAGAAACATATGACTCGATTTCTTCTGAAGCTATAAACTGTATCTATCTTCTTCTACGTAAGAGTTATAGTCTAACTCATTGCAGGTTCATCCTGTCTGCAGTACTTTTTTTCTCTATTTGTGTTTTTTTTATTGTGATAATGTTTTAAGTCCCTTTGAAATTCACTGTCTGCTCTTCTCACTGAGTGGCTGTGATGATGAGGAATGGTGCTCTCTGTGTATAAACAAAATAAAGGGCCCTTCAGGAAATATTTTTCTGCTGACATCCTAACTCCAAGGCCTTTTTGGAGCTGCAGGGACAGTTCCTGTGTGTCTGAATGGAGAGGAAAAGAGTCCAGTATGGCAGCACTGCCAGGGAGCACCAGCACTGCGTGCTCTGGCACCTTTGTCACCATCCTGCTGTGTATCACTTGTGATCGCAAGCAGGGACAGGCGATGGGGATTGTGTGGCAGAGCTGGCCTCAGAACAGCCTTTCCAGAAAGAAAGGCTTAGGTCTTCATTCAAACTTTTCTCAGAACCTCCTGCAGTGTCCTCTCACAGCCAGGCCTCCTGCCAGAGACCTGCAGGACCAGCAGAGCAGGGTCTGTGCTGTGCCCCTGTGCACTGGACACCTAACACAATCTGCCCCAATCATCATGGACTAATCCCTCACAATGTCCATTTCCATCACTGGCCTCTCACCCCAGCTCAGAGCAGTTCTTTGTCCCTCCATGGAAAGACAATGAATGAGTTGGTAAGAAGAAGAATGTTTGGGTTCTACAGATGAGATGTGTGCATGCACATCATGTACGTGAGATGAGATTAACAGAAGTGAGCACAAATGCTGTCAGATATACCGGGGGTAGCATTTTGCACCTGAGACACAGCAACCCTGTCTGTACAGACAGACTGGGGGACGAGATCTCAGAATCCCAGAATGTCAGGGATTGGAAGAGACCTGGAAAGCTCATCCAGTGCAATCCCCCAGAGCAGGAACACCCAGCTGAGGTTCCACAGGAAGGTGTCCAGGCGGGTTTGAATGTCTGCAGAGAAGGAGACTCCACAACCTCCCTGGGCAGCCTGGGCCAGGCTCTGACACCCGCACCGGGAAGAAGTTTCTTTTCATCTTTCAGTGGAACCTCCTGTGTTCCAGTTTGCACCCATTACCCCTTGTCCTATCATTGGTTGTCACCGCGAAGAGCCTGGCTACATCCTCCTGACACTCACCCTTTATATATTTATGAACACTCATGAGGTCACCCCTCAGTGTCCTCTTCTCCAGCTCCAGAGCCCCAGCTCCCTCAGCCTTTCCTCACACGGGAGATGCTCCACTCCCTTCAGCATCGTGGTGGGTGCGCTGGACTCTCTCCAGCAGTTCCCTGTCCTTCTGGAACTGAGGGGCCACAACTGGACACAATATTCCAGGTGTGGTCTCCCCAGGGCAGAGCAGAGGGGCAGGAGAACCTCTCTGACCTACTGACCACCCCCTTCTAACCCACCCCAGGTACCATTGGCCTTCCTGGCCACAAGAGCCCAGTGCTGGCTCATGGTCACCCTGCTGTCCCGAGGACCCCCAAAGCCCTTTCCCCTACACTACTCTCTAGCAGGCTGTTCCCCAACTTATACTGGAACCTGGGGTTGTTCCTGCCCAGATTCAAGACTCCACACTTGCCCTTGTTATATTTCATTAAATTTTCCCCCACTCAACTCTCCAGCCTGTCCAGGTCTCTGATGGCAGCACAGCTTCCAGTGTCAGCCACTCCTCCCAGCTTGGTGTCACCAGCAAACTTGCTGACAGTCACTCTATTCCCTCGTCCAAATCATTGATGAGTATATTGAATAATACTGGCCCCAGCACTGCCCCCTGGGGCACTGCACTGGATCCAGGCCTCAACTGGACTCTGCCCATTGACCACAACTCTCTGGCTTCTTCCCTTCAGCCAGTTCACAGTCCACCTCACTACCCGCTCATCCAGACCGCACTCCCTCAGTTTAGCAGCAAGGTTGCTGTGGGAGACGGTGTCAAATGCTTTACTGAAGTCAAGGTAGATCACATCCACTGCTTTGCCATCATCCATCCACCTTGTTATGTCCTCATAAAAGGCTATGAGGTTGGTCAAGCACGACTTCCCCTTGGTGAAGCCATGCTGACTGCCCCTAATGACCCTCTTATCCTTGATATGCTTTGAGATGGCACCAAGGGTAAGTTGTTCCATCACCTTCCCAGGGATGGAGGTGAGGCTGACCAGTCTATAGTTACCTGGGTTCTCCTTCTTGCCCTTTTTGAAGACTGGAGTGACATTTGCTTTCCTCAAGTCTTCAGGCACCTCTCCTGTTTCCCAAGACGTGGCAAAGATGATGGAGAACGGTCCAGCAATGACCTCAGCAAGCTCCCTCAGCACCCGCGGGTGCATCCCATCCGGACCGATGGATTTATGGATGTCCAGATTGCCCAACTGCTCCCTAACCCAGTCCTCATCAACCCAGGCAAACTCCTCCATTGTCCTGCTTTCCCCATGGGTCTCAGTGGTACAGGGCTCCTCAGGACAGCCCCTGGCAGAGCAGACAGAGACAAAGAAGCATTCAGTAACTCTGCCTTCTCTGTATCTTCTGTCACCAGGGCACCCACCTCGTTCATCAGTGGGCCTACATTGCCTCTGCTGTTAGTTTTATCTGCCACGTATTGGAAAAAACTCTTCCTGTTGTCCTTGACTCCTCTCGCCAGGTTTAATTCTAAGGAGGCCTTAGCTTTCCCAGTTCCCTCCCTACACCCTCTGACAACAGCCTGATATTCTCCCCAAGTGGCCAGCCCCTCCTTCGTGATCTATAAACTCTCCTCTCCCACTTGAGCACATCCAACATCTCCCTGTTCAACCACACAGGTCTCCTGGCTCCCTTCCTTGACTTCCTACGTGTCAGGATGCTCTGATCTTGTGCCCGGTACAAACAGTCCCTGAACACTGACCAACTATCTTGGGCCCCTTTACCTTCAAGCAGCCTTGCCCAGGGGATTTCCCCCTGCAATTGCCTGAAAAGGCCAAAGTTTGCCCTGCTGAAGTCCAGGGTTGCAATTCTGCTTGCTATCCTGCTCCTGCCACAGGAGATCCTGAACTGCACCATCTCATGGTCGCTGCAGCCAAAGCAGCCCTCAACCCTTACCGCTTCAACCAGCCCCTCGTTAGTGAGGATGAGGTCCAGCAGCTCCTCGCCTAGTCGGCTCCTCTGCCCTTTGCATCAGAAAGTTCTCGTCAAGGCACTGGAGGATCTTCCTAGACTGTGGCTGGCTGGCTGAGTAGTCCTTCCAACAAACATCAGGGAAGTTAAAATCCCCCACCACAACCAGGGCCTGTGATTGCGAGGTTGCTCTCAACTGTCTGATGGCTTGTATGCCCATCTGTCACGGTCCATTCAATGATGGGCTTGTGATGGTTCTGGTCACCTTGATCTCAGAGCGCAAAATTACGGTGACCAGAATGCCAAGGGCTTATAGTTCAATCAAGCAGTGTAACTTTATTAATTTGCCCATAAAGCGGCACGCGATAGAGAGAGAGAAAGAAAAAGAAGTCCTGCCAGTCCTCCATTGTGGTTCTGGATCCTCTGGTGGGAAGATCTTCAATTGTGTCCATTCTGGAGTCACCTTTTATGCTTCTTCACCCCCCCTCGCTCCCATTGTTTGAGGCCAGTCTCCGCCTTGATTTCACAACCCAGGCTCATACTGCGCAGGCTCGAAGGGTTCACGCTTTCTTTTCCCAACGCTTATGTGGCCTGCATTCAGGGGTCCTTTTCTGGTCCATTGGGTGACCTCAGGACCCTTGGCAAGCTCCTGGGCATGCTCCTCTTCATTGGCCATTGTTTGAGGGAGCAGGTGAGGGACATGTGTAACTGAGGCTGCAGGTGAGAACACATCTTCTGGACGGCAGCTCTTGTCCCTGAGTTGAAGAGACCCTCATAACAACAGCTTTCAGGAGACAGGGGCTGGCTTGGCTGAAGCAGCAGGCAAAGTCCACACAGCAGCCATTGTAAGCAGGAGCCCCCCCATATCAGAGAAAACAGTTCAACACAATGCTTCTCCTTGGGCCTCTCTCCAAATTATCATCCAACTGTTCTTTCAGTCAGGGCCTCAGTTCTCTCAGATCACCCCAACCCAAGCATTCATTGCAGATCCCTCAACCCATTAACAATCACACAAAACCCATTGGAGATCCCCCCAAACCCAAACATGGGAGATCCCCTCAAACCCATTGGACATCCCCCAACCCATTGGAGATCCCTTAAACACATTGGAGACACCCCAAACCATACCATGGGAGATCTCCCAATGCATTGGATATCCCCTCAAACCCATTGGAGACCCCCAAAACCAACCATGGGAGTTCCCCCAACCCATTGGATATCCCCTGAAACCCATTGGAGATCCCCCCAAACCCACTGGAGATCCCCCAAAACCAACCATGGGAGATCCCTCAACCCATTGGAGATCCCCCAATCGACTAGAGATCCACCCCAACCCATTGGAGATCCAACAACCCAACCACGGAAGATCCCCCAAACCCCTTGGAGATCCCCTAACCCATTGAAGGTCCCACCAAACCCATTGGAGATCATCCAACCCAACCATGGGAGATCTCCCCAACCCTTTGGAGATCCCCCAACCCAACCCATTGGAGATGCCACGAAACCCATTGGAGATGCCCCCAAACCCAAACATGGGAGATCCTCCAATCAATTGGACATCCCCTAACGCATTGGAGATCTCTTAAACCCGTTAAAGATCCCCCCCAACCTATTGGCGATCCCTCAACCCAACCATTGGAGATCCCCCCAACCATGGGAGATACTCCAACTCACTGGAGACCCCCACCCAAACCCATTAGAGACCCCCTCCCCCAACCCATTGGAGATCCCCCCAATCCCGTTGGAGTTCCCCCAATTCCCTGGAGATCTCTGAAACCCACTGGAGATCCCCCAAACCCATCGGAGATCCCCACAAACCCACTGGCAGATGTACTGATCACTCAGAGTCGCAGTGACTTGTTTTAAGCATGAGAGCTCATTTTTGTTTTATCCTTTCCTGCACCCCCACCCCTTGGGATAGGAAACTGAAAAGACAGGGTCAGGAAAGATCCTTCTCTGTCAGGTAATCCTTGCATTGTTATTGCCCTTGGAAAAATTCTGGGGGTGATCTGGAGCTGTGAGCGGTGCTGACCCACACAGCACCCCCTCCACAGCAGAGGCACCTTTCCTGCCCTTATGTGGGATGCTCCTTTCCCCAGAAGCTTCTCCCCACAGCACCATGGGGATCTACCCGGTCAGGCTGAGCGCTGACCCTGGCAGGCGGCAGAGTCCCTGCCCTGGCACAGCCCTGGGGTGCAGGGACCCTGCTCTGCAGGACAGCCCTGGGCACCCCTGGGTGCTCACCGGGCTTCACAGCTGTTCAACATCGCCTGACAAGATCCCCTCCTTACAGATCCCACGTGCTATGCCTGTGCTAACTCTAGGAGACGCCTCCAGGACCTACAGCTGCATTGCCCTGCATGCAGAGACTTACCATGGCATGGGCTGCAAAGGTTTCTCCTCCAGTGAGCTCTCAGTCATCCTCCCAATCCTGACCACCTTTAATCTCTCTCTGCCTTGCTCGTCTCCCTGAGATCCCCAGGCAGAGCCCTCAGCCCTGCTGCGCTGTGCAGAGGAGCTGCTCCTGGGCAGAGCTGTCTCTCTGCAGCGCTGCCGCTTGCCAGGAGCTCCCTCTGTCCCAGGAGCCCAGCCCAGCTCAGCATCACAGGAGCAGCCCAAGGCACTTTAATGACTCCTGTGGTAGGTTTGGTGCTGTGTCCATGGACCTCAGAACCTGAGGAAAAGGTGATGAAACCTCTCAAGAAGTCAGAGTCAGATTCAAACTTCCAAGGTTGTTGTAATGTTAATGGGTCTGACTGAGGGACACAACTGAGAAATTGTCCCCAGGGTTGTTCAGAGTAGAAAACTGAAGGCAGTGATGACTGGTCAGGAAAAGCAAAGTAAATGTCTCTCTGATGCTGAGTAAACCTGGATGTGTTTCATTAACCAAAGGGCCAAGCCCTGACCCCCAGCCCTGGGAAGGCAGATCCTCTCCCTCCCACGTTGCCCAGGGCCCTTCCTGGACAGTGTGATAAGATGCTGTGCAAGGCCAAGGGCAGGACTATGGTCCCACACCTCCCAGGGTCCGGGCTGGGGACAAGGAGGCCATGAGGCCCCTGTGCTGGAAGGACAAGGTGTCTCCTCACAGGCATCAGAGGTGCAGACAACAGCCATAGCCAAGGGGAGAAGGAGCTCATGTCTGTTGGGGGCTTTCAGCCTCTTTACGTCCCTTGATCATCTCCACCACAGCCTGTCCTGTGCTGTGGCATCCCCTGCACCTCTTTCCCTGCAGGCTGCAGACATCCCCCCTGCTGCCCCACCTTGCTCTTGTCTGAGCATCTTCCTCCCTTTGCTGAGATCTCTGCATCCTCCCCAGCTGTTCCTTGGAGCACAAAGCCTTGGGCTGATGCAGACTCCCTCTGCTGACCTGCTCCACCACAGCACTGCCCTTCCAGTCACATTCCTTGCTGCTCATGTCCAGCCTGGACCTCCCCAGCTGCACTTTGGGCCATTATTTCTTTCTCATGCTCTTTCCCACTATGCAGAAAACCTCCACCACCTCTGAAACCACCCTTCAAGCACTCTCAGGCTACTCCTGCACTGCTGCAGCCTCCCCAGCCCTGCTGGGCCAAAGCAGCCCAGGTCCCTCAGCATCCCACACCATGTGCACAAGGTTCTGAACCTGCCTTAGCAGAGCCCTGCACTCTCCAGTTCCCCCCTGCTTCTCCAAACTGGGAAGCCGCACACTGGCACACCCCCGTGTGTGTGGGGTCACACCAGTGCTGAACCGAGTGGGATGAGAACTCCAGGTGTCTGGGTCCCCACGCTCCTCCTCATGCAGCCCCATGTGCAGCTGCCTTGTTCATGGTGAGCGTGCACCACGGGCTGGTGTGGGGACCTTGGAGTGCCCAGGCCCTTCTCCTCAGGGTCACTGCTCAGCGTGTCAGGTCCTGCTCTGTCCTGATGGATGGGTTATTGTCCCACCCTGATACAGAACTGGTCACTTCATCTTGTCAATATTCAGAGTTTTCTGATGGGTAAATACCAGATGCGAGGAGCTCTGCCTGGGGACAGACAATGTCAGCTGAAGGTTGAGGAGTCAGCATGAGAGGGCAGAACAGCATGGGCAATGTTGTGGTGACTGGACATCAGCTACAGGATCCCTGATCAGGAAGAGGAATTAGATGAGGCCTCCTTCAGACAAATGAAAGAAGCCTCATGTTTCCAGGGCCATGTCCTTGTGGCAGACCTGAGATATCCCAATATCTGCAAGGTACCAGACTTCCAGGAGGGTTTGGAGCTCATTGACAACATCTTCCTGACACGGGTGACTGAGGAGTCAGTGAGGTGAGGTGCCCTGTGGGACTTCACACTTACAAACCACAAAGAGGTGGTCAGGGATGGAACAGTCAGGGATGGGAAAGTGGAGCTGAGGCTCCTGGGAGATGATCACAAGGCAAAGAGCAGGATTTCAGGAGAGCAAGCTTGGGCCTGCTGAGGGACCTGCTTGGGTCCTATGGGACATGACCTTGGTGTCTGCAGTGCTTTTCTCTCACATTTCCTCTCTCCTCTCTCCCACCTGCTGTTGTGCAGCGGTTTTACACTTTCTCAAATACAATATCCCAGAGGTGCTGCCAGCATCACTGAGTGGCTCAGATTTGGCAAGGAGTGGGTCCATCTTGGAGCGTCTGAAATCAGCTCTGTCTGTTGTCTGTCAAACTCCTGATGTCGTCTTAGAGAGGTGACAACTGTAGCACATCAATACCTACCCCCAGTTCCAAGACTTTGCCATGTAAACCCAATAGAGAGTGACAATGTGTTGGATATTACCAGCTACATGATCATGGAGAAGAAATGGAAAAGATCTTCTGTCAGTAACTCAAGCAAGTCTCCAGTCAATGAGCAGGTTCCTATGGGGAACTGTAATTACCCTGCCATTCACTGGTAGGCAAAACAGCAGCTGCCAACAATCCAGAGAACCTTGGGCCAACTGCTTAACAAAAGGGAGGGAATCATCTCTCCAAGTACCCATGAAAAGAAGCATTTCGCAGTATCACAGTATCACAGTATGTTTGAGATTGGAAGGGACGTCGAAAGATCCTCCAGTCCAATCCCCGAGCTGGAGCAGGATCGCCTAGGTGAGGTCACACGTGAACATGTCCAGGCGGGCTTTGAATGTCTCCAGAGAAGGAGACTCCACAATCCCCCTGGGCAGCCTGGTCCAGGCTCTGTCACCCTCACTGAGAAGAAGTTTTTTCTCAAGTTTAAGTGGAACCTCTTGTGTTCCAGCTTGATCCCATTGCCCCTTGTCCTATCATTGTTTGCCACTGAGAAGAGCCTGGCTCCATCCTCATGACACTCACCCTTTATATATTTATAAACATTAATAAGGTCACCCCTCAGTCTCCTCTTCTCCAAACTAAAGAGACGCAGCTCCCTCAGCCTTTCTTCATAAGGGAGATGCTCCACTCCCTTAATCATCTTTGTTGCCCTATGCTGGGCCCTCTCCAGCAGTTCCCTGTCTTTCTGGAACTGAGGGGCCCAGAACTGGACACAATATTCCAGATGGGGTCTCACCAGGGCGGAGTAGAGGGGAAGGAGGACCTCTCTTGATCTACTAACCACCCCTCTTCTTATACACCCGAGGATACCATTGGCCTTCTTGGCCATAAGGGCACAGTGCTGGCTCATGGTCATCCTGTTGTCCACCAGGACCCCCAGGTCCCTTTCCCCTACACTGCTCTCTAATATGTAATTTCCCAACCTATACTGGAACCTGGGTTTGTTCCTGCGCAGATGCAGGACTCTACACTTTCCCTTGTTAAATTCCATCAGGTTATTCCCCGCCCAACTCTCCGGCCTGTCCAGGTCCCGCTGATTGGCAGCACAGCCTTCTGGCGTGTCAGCCACTCCTCCCAGCTTAGTGTCATCAGCAAACTTGCTGATAGTACACTCAATTCCCTCATCCAAATCGTTAATTAATCTGTTGAATAATATTGGCCCCAGTACTGACCCCTGAGGCACTGCACTAGGTTCAGGCCTCCAAGTGGACTCCGCACCATTGACCACCTCACTACTCTATTGTCTAGACGACACCTCCTCAACTTAGCGGTGAGGATGCTGTGGGAGACTGTGTCAAAGGCTTTACTGAAGTCAAGGTAGACTACATCCACCGCTCTGCAATCATCCATCCACCTTGTTACATTCTCATAAAAGGCTATGAAATTGGTCAAGCATGACTTACGCTTGGTAAAGCCATGATGACTGCCCCTAATGACCCTTTTATCCTTGACATGCCTTGAGATGACACCAAGGAGAAGCTGTTCCATTACTTTCCCAGGGATGGAGGTGAGGCTGACGGGTCTATAATTACCCGGGTCCTCCTTCTTGCCCTTTTTAAAGACTGGAGTGACATTTGCTTTCCTCCAATCCCTGGGCACCTCTCCCATTTCCCAAGACTTGGCAAAAATGATGGATAGCGGTCTAGCAATGACTTCAGCCAGCTCCCTCAGCATCCGCAGATGCATCCCATCTGGACCCATGGATTTATGGATGTCCAGACTATTTAATTGCTCCCTAATCCAGTCCTCATCGACTAAAGCAAACTCCTCCATTGACCTGGCTTCATCTGGGGTCTCAGGGGTACAGGGCTCCCCAGGACAGCCTCCAACAGAGTAGACAGAGACAAAGAAGGCATTCAGCAATTCTGCCTTCTCTGTGTCTTCTGCCACCAGGGCACCCACCTCATTCATCAGTGGGCCTACATTACCTCTGGTATTAGTTTTACCTGCTATGTATTTGAAAAAGTTCTTTTTGCTGTTCTTGACCCCTCTCGCCAGCTGTAATTCTAAGGAGGCCTTGGCTACCCTAGCTGCCTTCCTGCATCCTCTAACAGCAGCCTTATATTCCTCCCAAGTGGCCAGTCCCTGCTTCCATGACCTGTAAACTCGCCTCTTCTGCTTGAGCATACCCAACAGATCCCTATTCAACCACGCAGGCCTCCTGGTTCCCTTCCTCGACTTCCTACGTGTGGGGATGCTCTGATCCTGAGCGTGGAAGAAGCAATCTCTGAATGCAATCCAGCTCTCTTGGGCCCCTTTTCCTTCAAGCAGTCTTGCCCATGGGATTTCCCCCAGCAATTGCTTGAAAAGACCGAAGTCAGCCCTGCTAAAGTCCAGGGTTGCAATTCTACTTGCTATTCTGTTCCTGCCACACGAGATGCTGAACTCCACCATCTCGTGGTCACTGCAACCCAGGCAGCCCTCAACCTTTACTGCTTCGACCAGACCCTCTTTGTTAGTGAGGATGAGATCCAGCAGTGCACCTCTCCTGGTCGGCTCCTCCACCATCTGCATGAGGAAGTTATCATCAATGCACTGGAGGAACCTCCTGGACTGTGGCTGGCTGGCTGAATGGTCCTTCCAGCAAACATCAGGGAAGTTAAAATCCCCCACAACAACCAGGGCCTGTGACTGTGAGGCCACTCTCAGCTGCGCATAGAAGGCCTCATCAACTTCCTCAGCCTGATCTGGTGGCCTGTAATAGACACCTACAACAGTATCACCCCTGCCAGCCTGTCCCTTGATCCTGACCCATACACTCTCAACTCGTTCCTCATCCGCTCCTGGGCAGAATTTAGTACATTGCAGTTGCTCTCTCACATAGAGAGCAGCTCCACCACCACTCCTGGTTGACCTGTGTTTCCTGCTGGCAGAATGTCTCACAGCCCCCACTGAGGAGGGCAGGGGGTTGGGAGATGGGAGCACGTTTCAGTTTCCAGATCCCAGGACAGAGCCCAAACCATCCTGCCCTTGAAATCCAATTCCTTGAGCTGCACAGCTGGTGGGCTTCTGTGGATAATCATGTTAAAAAGCATCCTTCAAGTGTTTGTGTAATACGTCTAGGAATGTCAGTTTTTAAAGAAAAATAAAAGTTTAACAGGCTAATATTTAAATATCTGTAAAATAGTACTCTGTATCCGTGATAGCCCCTCTGGCAATGACAATTAAATAGATATTTGCACTATAAGGCATGATACCCCACCCACAAGCACACATCTAAGTGGTTCAGATGAAGGGTGGTCTGGCAAACGTCACCCTTTGTGTCCCCAGGTGCACAGACATTGCTCATGTGCCTCTGCAGAGAGTGGCAGGAGCTGGATCCCCTTCTCGGGACAGACTCCTTCCAGGAGAGACACAGACACAGGGGTAACTCATCAGGTCTTTAGGGCATTTCACTTGGCATCAGTTTTGACACATTGGGTGCTGTCCTGTGACTGCCCTTTCTGCACAAATGATCATACAAAGACAACCATTTAGTAAGACATGGCCATAAAGGGGCTGTTATGGACAAGAAAGCTCACCATAAACTCTGGAGAGAGCGAGGAAGTTTATAATAAGCACCAGGAAGAACCAAGAAGCTTAAGGCCTCTTCTGAAGAGTGGGAGGCCTGAGCAGCCGTGATTGGCCATGTGTAGGTGTGGGAGAGGGTCAGGGCATGTCAGGGAGAAGCAATGAGATGGCTGATGGCTTCAGTGAACCCTTCCAGCCATGTCTGAACCCAGAAATGGAAAGCAGTTGATGTCTGCAGGTGGAGGAGGAACAGGAGGAAGAATTTCCTGAGAATATGGAAGGAAGAAAGCCCTCTCTTGGGCTAATCATGTATGGCAGTGTCATTTCCATCCTGGGGGCATGGCTGTGCCTGGGAGATGGGGAATGGCTGCTGCTGGGGTGGCCGTGCTCAGTCATGGCCCATGAACTGACCCTGCTCTGTTCCTCTCTTACACTGCCCACACTTGGATGGTCCTCAGGAATCATCCATGAGCCTGGTGGATCCATGAACCTCCTGGAGTGATGGGTATGGATCCAAATAGAGGATTCAAGCAAGTTTGGGACTGGGACATTGAGGTGATTGGTGACCATTGCCAGGTGTATGAAAGAAGCTGGGTGAGTTGTGAAGAACTCACAGGCATTTGCAGCTCCACAGAAAACCAGAGCCTTGCAGTTAAAGCGACAGCACTTGACATAAAACCCACCCCCAAAGCATGAAACACTCACAGTGACCACAGGAGAAGCCTTGTAAAACATTTGAGAAAAATCTACCAGGTCCCAGGGGTCAGGGCTCACCCATTGTGATGATGAACAAGCATCAAGGGCTGACATGGCATCAGAGCCACCTCCCCATGGCTCTCACCACCTTTAACCAGTGTCTCCAAGTCTTTCCTTCACCGGCCCTCACGGACAGGGACCTGCACTGGTTGTTTCCTTCACAGCTGTGTCAGTGATGGCCCTTCATGGGGTCCCACACACCCTCAGAAACTTGGGGTTTGCTTCTGCCTTTCACTTCATTAGAGGTTTGTTCGTTGTTTCAGCATCTGCAGTTCAGGATCATGGCAGCAGAGGGCTCATTAACATCTGAAATGCTCTTACAAGGCAAGGCTCTGTGCATCTTTTTCCTAAAGGCTTCAAGTCTGTTGTTGATGATTAGGGAGATTTCAGAAATAGTAAACCAGAGAGCATTTCCATAATAAATAGCAATAAAGCTAAATTTCTTCTATTTCCTTCCATGCTCAGTTTTCATTTTCTGTAATGGTGTCTGAGTATCTGAGTTGCCTCAGGTCACCCTGACTTGAGCCCCATCCATTGCTGGGTTTTCTCCAGACTCCTGAGTTTAGGAATGAACTCCCAGGAGACCTTGCTGGTGAAGATGGGGGCAAAGAAGCTATGAAGAACCTCAGTCCTGTCTGATTGTACTCTTACAAAGTTCAGCAGGAGGCCCACGTCTCTTATTTTAAGGAAACTGTGTAAGCTCGTCTTGCTGCCTTCATTCTCCCCTGCAGCTATGAAGTTCAGATCAGCTTTGGCATCATCTTTACATCGATGGACAAGGTTTCTGAATTCCTCCTCTGCAGCTTCCCCTGCTTCCACCTCCTGTGTGCTGCCTTTTTGTCCTGGAGCTCCATCAGTTCAGATGAGCAGCCTCACAAGATAAATGCTTCTTTTCATGGGTTCTCAAAGAAATCATTCTTGTGCTTGGAGCAGCCTGTCCTGTAAGGCTGCTCTGGTTTCCTGAGCTTCTTCACCTTTCAGGCCTGCTTCCACGTAACCACCTCATCTGCCATCCTCCAGTACGTCAAAGTCTTCTCTGCAGCCCACCAGCCTGTGCTCTGCTGCTGGCCTTCCTCCCTCCCCTCTGGTGGCTGGGACCCCACTGTTTCCTGGTCACAACAGCCAAGGTGGACACTGACGTTCACATCCCTCACCAGCTCTTCCTTCTTGATCAGGAATAGATCCAGGTGAACATCACCCCTATTGGCCCACCAGGCAGACATGTTAAGAAGTCGGCCCAAGATCACCTCCTGGCCAGTGAGTGTCAGGGTAATTACAGTTCTCCATAGGAACCTGCTCATTGACTGGAGACATCCTAAGGTTGCTGACAGAAGATGTTTTCCATTTCTTCTCCACGGTCAAGTAATTTGTAACATCCAACTGGATGTACATGGCTAAGTCTTGGAACTGGGAGTGAGAGTGGCTGGGCACCTCACCTCACTGACTCCTGAGTCACCCATGTCAGGAAGACGTTGTCAATGAGCTCCAAAACCCTCCTTGTCCCCAGCCAGGAACCTGGGAGGTGTGGGACCATAGTCCTGCCCTTGGCCTTGCACAGCCCCACATCACACTGTCCAGGAAGGGCCCTGGGCAACGTGTGAGGGACAGGATCTGCCTTCCCAGGGCTGGGGGTCAGGGCTTGACCTTTGGTTAATGAAAGACATCCAGGTTTACTCAGCATCAGAGAGACCTTTACTTTGCTTTTCCTGAACTGTCATCACTGCCTCCGGTTTTCTACTCTAACCAGATCCTGGAGACCGTTGCTCAGTAGTGTCCCTCAGTGAGACCCATTAACAATACCAGAAACTATGGAGTTTGAATCTGACTTTGATTTCTTGAGAAGTTTCTTCTTCTTCCCCTCAAGGTCTGATGTTCATGGACTCTACACCAAAGCCACCAGAGGGGTCATTAAACTGCCTTGGGCTGCTCCTGTGCTGCTGAGCTGGGTTGGGCTCCTGGGACAGAGGGAGCTCCTGGCAAGCGGCAGCGCTGCAGAGAGACAGCTCTGCCCAGGAGCAGCTCCTCTGCACACGCAGCAGGGCTGAGGGCTCTGCCTGGGGATCTCAGGGAGACAAGCAAGGCAGAGAGAGATTAAAGGTGGTCAGGACTGGGAGGATGACTGAGAGCTCACTGGAGGAGAAACCTTTGCAGCCCTTGCCATGATAAGTCTCTGGGTGCAGGGCAATGCAGCTGTAGCTCCTGGAGGCATCTCCTAAAACTGGCACAGGCACAGCTGGTGGGATCTGTAAGGTGGGGGATCTTGCACCTCAATTTTGAACAGCTGTGAAGCCGGGTGAGCCCCCAGGGGTGCCCAGTGCTGTCCTGCAGAGCAGGGTCCCTGCTCCCCAGGGCTGTGCCGGGGCAGGGACTCTGCCGCCTGCCAGGGTCAGCGCTCAGCCTGCCCGGGGAGATCCCATGGCAGCAGCTGTGGGTGGAAGGAGCGACCCCCGGCAGGGCAGGCAGGGAGCTTGTGGGCTTGAAGGGTGCTGTGTGGGTCAGGGCTGCTCAGAGCTCCAGATCAACTCCACAGACATGGCAGAGGGTCCTTCTGAACAACGACATCAAGACAGGAACAGCTGCAAGGGAAGGAGTCTGTGCTTTCAGTTTTCCACTCTTGGTTGTCTGGTGTGCAGTGGAAGATGGGGATTTATTTCTCTCTTTGGAGAAGACACTGAGACCCCAGTTCTCGTTAGGACTTGTCTGAGCTGCTCCTGAGCCCCTGCACACACAGAGCTGCCCCTGGGCAGTGCCAGGAGGTGTGAGCAGGACAGAGCTGAGCACACAGCGGGTGGGACGGGGTCTGTGACACTGACAGGGAGCAGACCCAGGGACAGACGCACAGCTGCAGGCAGCACAGACATGGGCAGGAAGAGTTAACTGCTACCAGAAATGCTGGGGACAGGATTTAAGAACCTCTCTCACATCCCCTGCAGTGCAGACACATTTCCCAGTGCAACCCCTGGTCTCCTCTCCTCGCCATCAGAGCCTCTGCCCCAAAGCCATGGGGTCCAGGTCACCAGTCTCCACCTCAGCAGCTGGACCTCCAGGGGAAGGGTTCCTGGAACGTGGTACACAAAAAAGGTGCTAAAAGTACTTGCTCTACAGTGTCATTTCATGAGTGGCAGCAGCACAGTCGGGTAAGGAGAAGGTTCCACAGCATGCCCGTCTGCCTTTCTGTCCTTGCTTTATTTCTCAGAAGCACTGCAGTGTTCTTTCCTGTTTCTCCACCTGTTCCTGGAGCTCTTGCTCTCTGGGGTTGGGGTGGGAGTGTGGGTCAGTTTTTGTCCTGACACCTATTCAGTGGATATTGTCCCAGAGCTGTGTTCATGGAAACTGCAATCCCAAGCTGCATTTTAAACTGTGATGAGCTGTTTTTCTCACTTGGTAGAAAGAGAGAATGAACGGAAACGTCCCTCCATCAGGGAGGGGGTTTTCCATGAGAAACAGTCTGTTCATTTTCCTCAGAGAAGTCTCCCCTAACTCGTCACTGGCTTTTCCTCCTTGCACAGGTCCTCATGCCCACAGACAGCAAATGTCCAACAGCAGCTCCTTCACCCAGTTCCTCCTCCTGCCGTTCACAGACACACGGGAGCTGCAGCTCTTGCACTTCTGGCTCTTCCTGGGCATCTACCTGGCTGCCCTCCTGGGCAACGGCCTCATCATCACCACCATAGCCTGTGACCAGGACCTCCAGACCCCCATGTACTTCTTCCTGCTCAACCTCGCCCTCCTCGACCTGGGCTTCATCTCCACCACTGTCCCCAAATCCATGGCCAATTCCCTCTGGGACACCAGGACCATCTCCTTTTTAGGATGTGCTGCACAGCTCTTTTCATTTGTGTTCCTGATAATAGCAGAGTACTCTATGCTCACCATCATGTCCTATGACCGCTACGTTGCCATCTGCAAACCCCTGCACTACGGAACCCTCCTGGGCAGCAGAGCTTGTGTCCACATGGCAGCAGCTGCCTGGGCCACTGGGTTTCTCAATGCTCTGCTGCACACGGCCAATACATTTTCACTGCCCCTGTACAAGGGCAATGCCCTGGACCAGTTCTTCTGTGAAATCCCCCAGATCCTCAAGCTCTCCTGCTCACACTCCTACCTCAGGGAAATTTGGCTTCTCATGTTTTGTGCTTCTTTTTTTGTGGGATGTTTTGTGTTCATTGTGGTGTCCTATGTGCAGATCTTCAGGGCCGTGCTGAGGATCCCCTCTGAGCAGGGACGGCACAAAGCCTTTTCCACCTGCCTCCCTCACCTGGCTGTCATCTCTCTGTTTGCCAGCACTGGCATTTTTGCCTATCTGAAGCCCCCCTCCATCTCTTCCCAATCCTTGGACCTGGTGGTGTCTGTTCTGTACTCGCTGATACCTCCAGCAGTGAACCCCCTCATCTACAGCATGAGGAACAAGGAACTCCAGGGTTCCATGTGGAAACTGATAACTGGATGTTTTCAATAACAAACAGCAACAAACTCTCATTTTCTCCATAGCAGTTATAGTTTAACTCACTGCAGGCTCAGCCATTCTTGTTCTCTTGTTGTTCTTGTCATGTTTTGTGATAATGTTGTCATCCCTTTCCTAATTCACTGTCTACCTTTTTTTCTGACCAATTTTTATGTAAATGAGAAGCCATTGTGCCTGTGTTTAAAAAATAAATAAAGGGAACTACAGTGTTCTGTCTAGGTTTGTTTTTCTCCTGAGATCTTCTTTGAAGTCCTTTTTGGAGACACAGGGAGTTTCTGTTTGCATTGGTGGAGGGGAACAGAGTCCAGCCTGGCAGCCCTGCCAGGGAGCACCAGTGCTTGTTCTTCCAGAGCTGTTCTGGTTCCACTCCCACACTCTACTTCTCATCCCTTGTGTTGGTGCAAGGCCTGAGTGCTCTGGCAGCTTGGTCCCCGTCCAGAAAATAAAGCAGGGACAGGCAATGGGCACTGCTGTGACAGAGCTGGCCTCAGAACAGCCTTTCCAGATAGAAAGGTGATCTCCTCAGGGCAGGGATGAAGGTTTAGATCTTCTTACAATGTTTTTCTCAATAACATTTTCAAGAAAGTGGCCACAGATGCAACACCAGGGTACAGCTGAACAGTGTGTGTGTGCAGGCTGGCACACAGCAGTGTCCTCCCACAGCCAGGCCTCCTGCCAGAGACCTGCAGGACCAACAGAACAGGGGCTGGGTTGTGCCCCTGTGCACCCCTTCAGAAGGTGCCTCAGGTCAATCACCATGCACTGGCCACTCACAACCACCATTTCCAGCCCTGCGCTCTCACCCAAAGAGGCTGTTCTTCCCTCCAAGGGTAGACACTCAATGAGTGCTTCAGCAGTCCATGTTTGCTTTGGACAGATGAGATGTGAGTATCCACATCATGTATGTGAGGTGACATGAACGTGAGTGAGCACAAACACCATCAGCTACTCCTTTTCCATTCTGTGAAGGTCTGTGGAACACACGAGGTCTTGAGCTCACTTCATATTGGGAGGAGCAACCTATGGGAAATCACCTGAATGCAGAACTGGGTTGTGCTTCCTTTGACTGAGGTCCCCGTGTCCATTCCCCATGACGTGGGACATCTCAGATGAGTCCAGAGCAGGTGACACAGCAGAGGGGTGAGGTGTCTCCCATCCTTTGGGAGTGGCAACAGGAAGCCAGAAGGACACTGTGACTCCTGCCTCTGTGTGTAAAAGGGACAGACTCTGTCTCTGAGCATCCCTGGGTGCATAAGGAGTCCTGAGATCAACTCAGATATGAATGCCAGACACAACCCTGATATTTCTCTGTGTGACTCCAGGAACAGATCCCACTGGATCAGTGAGATTCATCTCAGCTGCACTGGACAGGATCATTGCAGGATCGTTCTCCAATCTGCTACATCACCCTTGCCTGTGATTCCACATTGTGCTTTCATAAGTGCCATAGAAACCAGAATGGTTCTGGGGTCCTAAGGAAATGCAGATCTCAAACCCATCTTCAAGAGGAGCAGGAATAGGAACGGGGAGAATAACAGGCTGGCCACCCTACCTCCCTCCCTGGGAAGGGGATGGGATGCGTCCTCCTGCAGCCGTTTCCAGGAATGTGAAGGACAAGGAAGGGATTGCTGAACCCAAATGGACAGGGAAAAGAAAGGCATGTTGTGTACAGGGCGTTTGCAAGGCCTCAGCCATGGTCTCCTTCTGGCCAGAGTGATGCTGATGGGGCTCAAGAAGTGGATGCTGGGTGGGAAGTTGGCTGAACCATCAAGCCCAAATATCAGCAGTGGTACAAGGTCCTCCATGCAGCCAGTTACTGGTGTCATCTCTCATTGACCAGCACTTGGGCCAACACTGTTGAACATCTTTATTCTCCCCTTCCAGGATGTAACACTGTGCACTTTCAGTGCCTTTGAGGATGATGGAGGCTTTTCATTCACATTGCTCGTAGGAAAAATATTTGACAAATTTGACAAAGGTGAGGGAGTGAGATGGGTGTCTGCAGCCTGCAGGGAAAGAGGAGCAGGTGTAGGATGATGTAGAGCACGATTCAATCTTGGTCAGGTCCTGGGTCCTCAGGAGGGGATGGATGGGTGTGGTATTATGAGGTCTCAGACACTCATAATCCAGTCACAATCGTGTGGCTGTGAAGGGACAGTGAGGTCAGTTCTGTCTCTGGAGGTGACAGCCCAGCAGCAGGGACATGGCTGGGAAAGAACCTCTGCCAAGGTACCCACAGGCCCTACACAGGAAGAGGCCTTGGACATGGGTTGTCATGTCCATCCTGCCTGAGAACATGATGGGACAGCAGCAGGGACATGTGCAACTTGGAAGGTGAGGACTGGATATGAGGAGTAAGAAATGTCACTGGAAGGGCAGTGCTGTGGTGCTGGAGGTCACCCAGAGGGAGCTGGATCAGCCCATGGTTTGTGTTCCAAGAGCAGCCAGTGAGGGTGCAGACACAGCAGTGAAGGTGCAGAAATGCTGGGGTGAGAGCAGGTGGGGAAGCGAGATGGGTGTCTGCAGCCTGCAGGGAAAGAAGGGCAGGGGTAGGACCGTGTAGAAGAGCCTGTGGTGGAGATGGCAAAGGGCGCTGGCAAGGCTGGAAGGGACCCACAGAACCCAGGTCTCTGCCCCTTGGCCATGGCAGTTGTCTCTGCCACCGAGGCCCAGGAGAAGCCATGTTGTCCTCATGGCACTGGGGCCTCGGTGCCTCCTTGCAGCCCCATGGGGAAGCTGGAAGTTGTTGTCCCAGTGTTGTCCTTCCCTGGGCCTTGCACACCCACATCCCATGGTCCCAGGAAGAGCCCTGAGCCGTGTGTGAGGGACAGGATGCCCCTTCCCATTGCCTGGAGGTCATGGCTTCTCCTTTCTGCTTCAGAAAGCAAACCAAGGGGTTTCTCAGCATCAGAGCTGAAGAGAAGACTAAAAGGAGACCTCACGGTGGCTACAGCTTCCTCACAAGGGGAGAAGGAAGGGAACGTACTGATCTCTTCTCTGTGGTGACCATTGACAGAACCCAAGGGAATGGAAGAAAGACGTGCCAGGGGAGGGTCAGTTGGACATGAGGAAAAGGTTCTTCACCCAGAGGTGCTGGACACTGAACTGGGTCCCAGGGAGGTGTCACGGCCCCAACCTGACAGTGTTCAAGAAGAGACTGGACAACGTCCTCAGACACACGGTGTGACCTGTGGGGTGTCCTGTGCAGGGACAGGAGTTGGACTCAATGATCCTTGTGGGTTCCTTCCAACTCCGGACATTCTGTGATTCTATGAAATAATAGGTCAAAAGTCCATGTTTTCATTGCACAGATGAGATGTAACCATACACATCGTGTGCATGTCCACTGTGTGCATGTGGTGAGATGAACCCAAGGGAGCACTGATGCTGTCAGCTATTCCTTGGGGTGCCATAAAGGTCAGTGGGACAGAGATGGTGTTCAGGGGTCTCTTCCAACCTGCGCTATTGTAGGATTCCATTAATCTTTTCCTTGGAGAGCTCTTTCACGTCAGAAGAGACAAAGGAAGATGAAGAAAAAAACAGAGTCAGAAGCAGTGTAAATACAGCAGCTCCTCTGAGGAACGTTTCTCCACTCAAACCCTTGATAGGAAATCTATTGGATACATTTGATGAAAGCAGCTCAGTTCGATCTGCTCACACAGTGGACCACAAGCAGGGTGATGGCTGGGTACAATGCCATGTGGTCACTTGTGTCTCAGGAGCTCGTAGTCCAGTAGGAAGCCAATGGCTGTGCAGGGCACTGTGAGGTCACTTCTGCCTCTGCAGGGGATAGGCCAACAGCAGGAACATGGCTGGGAAAGGACTGTGAGGTCACCCATACGAGACGAGCAATCGGGCCCAGTCAGCATGGCTTTGTGAAAGGCAGGTCCTGCTTGACCAGCCTGATCTCCTTCTATGACAAGGTGACCGGCTGAGCAGATGAGGGAAAGTCTGTCGTGGGGAGTGAATCCGCCACACAGGCTGTGGGTGTTGTGTCCTTAGACTGCAGTAAAGCCTTTGACACCCACCATCATAAAACCTCCTTTCAGGTAGCTGTAGACAGCAATAAGCCTCCTTTTCTCAAGGCTGAACAGCCTCAGCTCCCTAAACTGTTCCTCATAACACTGGTGCTCCAGACCCTTCACCACCCTTGTCACGCTCCTCTGAACTCTCTCCAGCACCTCAATGTCTTCCTTGTCCTGAGGGGCCTAAAACTGACCCCAGGATTCAAGGTGCAGCCTCACCAGTGCCCAGTACAAAGGGATGATCACTCCTCTAGTCCTGCTAAAACTCGAATTGAATCAAGGCTTGAACACCTTGGTGTGACCCAGTTTCTGACAGGTTGGACTGCAGACTCCTGAGGTCCCTTCAACCTCAGTTCTCTTATGATCCCATTGTGATGTTGGGCTCTGTTTCTAACTGGAGCAGAGCAGACGATTCTGGGACAGGATCCACCTGTGCTGTAGGTGACCATCTAAACCAACATCTCAGCCAGTGAACAAGCCAACACCTCAGTGTGACTCGCTCTGGGCAAAGTGTGAGGAGTCCTGGGCAGGGAAGGTTGAGAGGGCATGGGGCGCTATGTAAGACACAAAATGATCTTGGCTTCATGCCTGCAGGCCCATCAGATGTCAGTTAATGTCAATGAAAATTAAAATAAGAAGAACTGAAGGCAAAGATCCAAAGCAAAGGAAGGTGTCAACATACTTCTCTTTATTTTTCTTTACGGGGGCTTTCTTTTCTTTGAAAAGGAAAGAGTTTTCCAGAACTGGGCATGGATTTAAGACACAGATGTCTTCAGCTCCAGAGACACAAACACCTGGTGCCAGTGTAGGTGCCCCAGGAACCCCTGCCCAGGCTCCACCTGCATTGCAAGGTGCTCTGGTCTCCCCAGGTCCTGTGTGATAGATGCCAATCCCAGGCCAGCACCTCAGGTACACTGGGGCCCCTAAACTGGCACTGGCTGTTAATGATGAGACAGCTGATGACTGATGTCTGCTTGGAAAGGTGCACCTTTGCGTTGTTGTTTTGTTTCTGCTTTGTTTTGTTGTTGTTGTTCCTGCTGTTTTGTTTTTGATTTTGGTTTTTGTTTTGTTTGGTTTGGTTGGTTGGTTGGTTGGTTTTGCTTTGGTTTTGTGGGGTATTTGTTTCCCTCTTTTCTTTCTTTGATTGTTTGATTGGAGATTTTTGTTTAGTTATTGTTTTTTGTTTGTTTGTTTGTGTGGGTTTGAGTGTGGTTTGTTCTTTTTAACATATTAATTAAAAAAAATAAAAGGTCAAAAAGTGAATTATGGGGAAGTGTACTAAGGGTAGAAGAAGAAATATTGGTCTTCCCCTGTACTTCTGTCCTGGTTTTGTTAAAAACAGGTTTCTCTTTTAGCGAATTTTTGCCTGTCAGCTAAAGCCTTCATGTCAGCTGCATTTTCCTGGAGAACCTGACACATGTTTTGGTTAAACCTAGCAAGGGAATGCAAACTTATTGATAAGCACGGATGGACATCTCGCGAGAGGGGCAACGAGAAACTGGTGATCGAGAGACTGACCAACGGTGTATAACATTCCATTCACGTGAATACTTCATATAAAAGTGGGAGATCACGAGGATCTCGTCCCTTTGCCCTTTTTCCCTTTTTCCTCATGGCTGACATTAGGAGAGGACCTTGCTGGTCGTCCCTGCGAACTGAGGCCAGTGACAGACTGAATCCAGCTCCAGTTGGCTACAGAGTCTAATCCAGGACTTTGGGTGCTGGCTCTGCAGTTGCTGAGACTTACAAGATTGGTTTTGTATATTTTGTATTATTTTCTCTATTCTTATTAGTAGCGTTAGTAAAACATCTTTAACTTTTCCAACTCTCTTCTCTCTGTCCTTCTTTCCCTCCCGATCGCCTGTCCTGAGCGGGAAGGGGGGAGAGGGAGGGGAAAAAGGGGGAAGTGGGGGGGAGAGGAGGTTAACAATACATCTGCCAGGGTTTGATTGTCACCCCGCAATCTTAACCCTCGACAGATAATTGGCGCCCAACGTGGGGCAAGAGAAAGGGGTAAATTTGGAGATTTTTGGCTTTTCTACTGCTCTGACGTACCTTTCAATTTTCTTGGCATGGTGCCAACTCAGAGTTGTGATACCCGCGCGTCTGTTTGCTTCGGATATTTTTTAGTGGTATTAAGGCAAAGTGAATTACATTGACTTAAAGATGTTGTGGCATAAGTTGTATCAGTTATTTTCTACATTGTGCTCACTGATCCCATATCTGTGTTGGTGTTTCTTTCTGAATCGAAGTATTCATTATATAACAACAAGAAACTGGACAGCGGTCATGATGATTCTGTGTGGTATGGCACTGGTTTATTTCATTATATTGCAGACGCTAATGAATTTCTACTCGCTTCTGCTTTACCTTGAAAAACCTCCAGGAGAGATTAAAGAGCAGAATGGCTCTATATTTGCTAATTGGTCAAGCGAATCTTTAGAAAGGCTGACTAACAATACTTTTGTCTTTTCGCTAGGACAGTTTGCAAATGTTTTAGAGAACTTTGAATATCCTTGGAGCTTTGATAGAACTGTGATGGTGTTATCTGGTTTGCTGAATGTGTGTCAGTTTGTGTTACTGTTAAGAGAAATGAGGTTCAATAGGAGGTTTGCGTCTCTTTTTAGTCCTGAGATTTGCGGTGCGCCTTCGGAAGCTTTAGCAAAAAGCACTCCTAGCCGCTCGAGAAAAGGCAAAACAGCCAAAGCTGCTGCTGCAGCCACTGCCCCCCAACCGCGGCTTCACAGGCTGAAGCTACAGCTCCTCCGCATTGCTCCTCTGCCAAGGTCGCTGCAGATAACACCTCTCCAGCCTCAAAGGCTGACAAGGCAGCCCCCCCGTCTTCACACACTGGGCACTGTTGCTGCTGTAACCACAGCAATCACTGTGACAGTCATTCAGACTCTGAAAATGAATCAAATGATGGTGAACCCATATCAGCATCAGTTGCTGGTTGTAAGAAAGTCACTAGAAAGACCACTCGTGCAGCAGGTGATGGCACAGGGCCAACATCAACCCAAGAGGCATCATCATCAGGACAGGGTGGAGATGAAGTGACCACCACTCGGTCCTTTTCTCCAGGTGAGCTGAGAGATCTGCGAAAAGACTTCAGTCGTCGTGAAGGCGAGAATATTTTAACCTGGCTGCTGCGATGCTGGGACAATGGGGCAGAAACAATTGAATTAGAAGGTGGTGAAGCCAGGCAGCTGGGATCTCTGTCAAAAGATTCTGCCATTGATAGGGCAATTTCAAGAGAGTCTAATGCCGCTACTCTCTGGACCTGACTCCTGCAGCTATGAAAGCCAGATTTCCCTACAAGGAAGATTGTATATCCAAGTTAGGGAAATGGAATACTATGGAGAGAGGTATCCAGTTCCTGAGAGAATTAGCCGTGCGAGAGATCATCTATCTAGGACCAAACAGCCAAGAGGGGACAGACCCAGATAGAATCAATTGTACAAAATCTATGTGGCGCAGATTTGTACAAAGTGCACCACCTGCATATGCTAAGTCATTGGCAGGAATGGTCTGGTCAGCTAGAGGTGTACAAGAAATTAATGAAGTGATTGAGCAGCTCCGGTACTTTGAGGACAGCCTTGCTGGTTCTCTACGGGCTTGTGTCTCCGCTGTGGAGAAACTGTGTGAAAAATCTGATGACCGGTTTGAAAAGCTGTTGCAAGAAATCCAAGAGCTCAGAGCAGACTCGTACCGTTCACGACCTGCACAAACCTATGTTTCAGCTGTTAGGAGAAGGCGTTTCCAATCTCGAGAGAGAGGGCAGAGACAGCCCACAAAAAGAGGTTCACTGTGGTTCTTCCTACATGAGCAGGGAGAAAACATGAATAAGTGGCATGGAAGGCCTACCTCAGAACTTCAGGAACGAGTACGTGAGATAAAAGGAAAAACTCCTAGGAAGGTGGCTGCTCCAGTTTACAAAAGGAGCAGAAGAGATTCTGATGCTCTTGAAGGAACCTCTAATTCACACTCAGAGACTGTGCAAAACAGGAATTAGAGGTGCCCTGCCTCCAACCAGGTGGAGGAAAGGGATAACAGAGTTTATTGGACTGTACAAATACTATGGCCTGGTACAACACAACCCCAGGAGTACAAAGCTTTAGTGGACACTGGTGCTCAGTGCACAATAATTCCTTCTAATTATAAAGGAACGCAATCCATCAATATTGTTGGAGTGACTGGGGGATCCCAGGAACTGACTGTTGTAGAGGCTGAAATGAGCCTAACTGGAAAAACTGGCAAAAGCATCCCATTGTGACTGGTCCAGATGCTCCGTGCATCCTTGGCATAGACCACCTCAGGAGAGGGTATATTAAGGACCCAAAAGGGTATAGGTGGGCATTTGGTATAGCAGCTGTGGACACTGAGAAAATTGAACAACTGTCTGATTTGCCTGGTCTTTCAGATGACCCTTCTGTTCTAGGACTGCTGATGGTTGACAATCAGCAGGTGCCAATTGCTACCACGAGGGTGCATCCCCGGCAATATCGCACCAATCGAGACTCTTTGATTCCTATCCAGAAGCTGATCCGTCAATTGGAAAGCCAGGGTGTGATCAGTAAGACCCGCTCACCTTTTAACAGCCCAATCTGGCCAGTGCGTTAGTCTAGTGACGAGTGGAGACTAACTGTAGACTATCGTGGCCTGAATGAAGTTACAGCACACTGAATGCTGCTGTGCCTGACATGCTAGAACTGCAATTTGAACTGGAGTCAAAGGCAGTGAAGTGCGATGCTACAATTGACATTGCTCATGCATTTTTCTCTATTCCTGTAGCAGCAGAGTGCAGGCCGCAGTTTGCTTTCACCTGGAGGGGCATCCAGTATACATGGAATCACTTGCCCCAGGGGTGGAAACACAGTCCTACCATCTGCCATGGGCTGATCCAGACCACGCTGGAGCAAGGTGAAGCTCCAGAACACTTGCAATATATTGATGACATCATCGTATGGGGCGACACAGCGAAAGAAGTCTTCGAGAAAGGTGAGAGAATAATTCATATTCTTTTGGATGCTGGTTTTGCCATAAAACGGAGCAAGGTCAAGGGACCTGCATGAGAGATCCAGTTTTTAGGAATAAAATGGCAAGATGGCCGTCGTCAGATCCCAGTGGATGTGATCAACAAAATTGCAGCAATGTCTCCACCTACTAATAAAAAGGAGACACAGACTTTCTTGGGCGTTGTAGGTTTTTGGAGAATGCATATTCCTGACTACAGCCACATTGTGAGCCCTCTCTATCGAGTGACTCGTAAAAGGAACCAATTTGAGTGGGGCCCTGAACAACGACAAGCCTTTGAACAAATTAAGCGTGAGATAACTCATGCGGTAGCCCTTGGACCAGTCCGAACTGGACTAGGTGTTAAAAATGTGCTCTACACCGCAGCCGGAGATAATGGACTTACCTGGAGCCTCTGGCAGAAAGCACCAGGAGAAACCCGAGGTCGACCCCTAGGTTTTTGGAGTCGAGGATACAAAGGATCTGAGGCCAACTATACTCCAACTGAAAAGGAGATATTAGCAGCATATGAAGGAGTTTGAGCTGCTTCAGAAGTGATGGGCACTGAAGCACAGCTCCTCCTGCACCTCGACTGCCAGTGCTGAGCTGGGTGTTCAAAGGGACGGTTCCCTCTCCACATCATGCAACCGAAGTTACATGGAGTAAATGGATTGCACTGATCACACAACGAGCTCGAATTGGAAGTCCCAACCGTCCAGGGATATTAGAAGTGATTACAGACTGGCCAGAAAGCAAAGACTTTGGGATGTCTCCAGATGAGGAGGAAGTAAAACGTGCTGAAGAATCACCACCATATAATACGCTTTCAGAGACTGATAAGCAGTATGCGCTGTTCACAGGTGGATCCTGTCGTCTTGTAGGAAAACATCGAAGGTGAAAGCTGCTGTGTGGAGTCCCACACGACAAGTTACAGAAGCCACTGAAGGACAAGGTGAATCCAGTCAGTTTGCAGAAGTGAAAGCCATCCAGCTGGCTTTGGACATTGCTGAACGAGAGAAGTGGCCAATACTTTATCTCTATACTGACTCATGGATGGTAGCAAATGCCTTGTGGGGGTGGCTACAGCAATGGAAGAAAAGCAACTGGCAGCGCAGAGGTAAACCCATTTGGGCTGCCACACTGTGGCAAGACATAGCTGCTCGGCTAGAGAGCCTGCCTGTGAAAGTTGGTCATGTAGATGCTCATGTGCCTAAAAGTCGAGCCACCGAGGAACATCTAAACAACCAACAAGCAGATCAAGCTGCTAAGATTAAAGTAGCTGAGGTGGACTTGGACTGGCAACATAAAGGTGAACTTTTCCTAGCTCGATGGGCCCATGATGCTTCAGGGCATCAAGGTAGAGATGCAACATACAAACGGGCTCGTGATCGAGGGGTGGATTTAACTATGGACACTATTTCACAGGTTATTCATGAATGTGAAACTTGCGCCGAAATCAAACAAGCAAAACAGTTAAAGCCTGTATGGTATGGGGGGCGATGGTTAAAGTATAAGTATGGAGAAGCTTGGCAGATTGATTATATTACACTTCCACAAACACGTCAAGGTAAGCGTTATGTACTTACAATGGTGGAAGCAACCACCGTATGGTTGGAAACATCTGCTGTACCTCATGCTACAGCCCGAAATACCATCTTGGGCCTTGAGAAGCAAGTCCTTTGGCGGCACGGTACGCCAGAAAGAATTGAATCAGACTATGGTACTCATTTCAAAACCAGTATTATAGACAATTGGGCCAAAGAACATGGTATTGAGTGGGTGTATCATATTCCATATCATGCACCAGCCTCTGGGAAAACTGAAAGGTGCAATGGTTTGTTAAAAACTACACTAAAGGCACTGGGTGGTGGAACCTTTAAAAACTGGGATTCACGTTTAGCAAAAGCCACTTGGTTGGGCAACACTAGGGGATCAACCAAACAAGCCGGGCCTGCCCAATCAGAAATTCTACAGACTGTGGAAGGAGATAAAGTCCCTGTAGTACACATGAAAAATATGTTAGGAAAGGCAGTCTGGGTTACTCCTGCCTCAGGCAAAGGCAAACCTATTCGTGGGATTGTTTTTGCCCAGGGACCTGGCAGCACCTGGTGGGTGATGCTTAAGGATGGAGAAGTTCGGTGTGCACCTCAAGGGGATTTGATTTTAGGTGAAAATATGCAATGCTGAACTGTACGATGTGAATTGCCGCACTAACAATGTTTAATAAGTGTCTTTTAGATCAAGACAATGGTGATGAAACCAGCGCTGGCTTCTTCGAGTGGCACCCGACACCTTCTTCGAAGTTGATGTCCTTAACCCACAAACAGGGGTTATGAGATGCACTTGGACCATTTTTCCTGCCCTGGGAGACTGTGGTGACAAAATGAACTTAATGAACTTTTCAAAGGATGGTCCACTGATTAATTACTCCTGTGTATATATGTACATATGTATATATATATATATATATATAGTAGTGATTAATTAGATTGTATTGATAGATTGTATTGATAAGGTTTAAGTATTCAGTGAATGTCATATTATAAGGGGTGGAATGTCCTGGTTTTGTTAAAAAACAAGTTTCTCTTTTAGTGAATTTGCCTGTCAGCTCAAGCTTCATATCAGCTGCATTTTCCTGGAGAACCGGACACATGTTTTGGCAAACCCAGCAATGGAATGAAAACTTATTGATAAGCACGGATGGACATCTCGCGAGAGGGGCAATAAGAAACCGGTGACAAACTGTGTATAACATTCCGTTCACGTGAATACTTCATATAAAAGCTGGAGATCACGAGGATCTCGGCCCTTTTTTCCTCATGGCCGACATTAGCAGAGGACCTTGCTGGTCGTCCCTGCAAACTGAGGCCAGTGAGAGACTGAATCCAGCTCCGGTTGGCTACAGAGTCCAATCCAGGACTTTGGGTGCTGGCTCTGCAGTTGCTCAGACTTACAAGATTGGTTTTGTATATTTGTATTATTTTCTCTATTCTTATCAGTAGCATCAGTAAAACATCTTTAACTTTTCCAACTCTCTTCCCTCTGTGCTTCTTCCCCTCCCCATCGCCTGTGCTGAGTGGGAAGGGGGAGAGGGAGGGGAAAAAGGGGGAATTGGGGGGGAGAGGAGGTTGACAACACATCTGGCAGGGTTTGATTGTCACCCCGCAATCTTAAACCTCGACAGGGACAAAGAGGGCCCTGGGATGTCACAATGGGCCCTGGGGACAAAGGGCGGTCCTCAGGATATCACAATGGGCCCTGGGGACAAGGGTGGTCTCCAGGATGTCACAATGGGCTCTGGTGACAATGGGGGGTCCTGGGATGTCACAATGGGCCCTGGGGACAAGGAGGGATCCCCAGGATGTCACAATGGGCCCTGGGGACAATGGGGGGTCCTGGGACGTCACAATGGGCCCTGGGGACAAGGGGGGGTACCCAGGATGTCACAATGGGCCCTGGGGACAAGGAGGGATCCCCAGGATGTCACAATGGGCCCTGGGGATCCTGGGACGTCACAATGGGCCCTGGGGAAAAGGGGGGGTCCTGGGACGTCACAATGGGCCCTGGGGACAAGGGGGGGTCCCCAGGATGTCACAATGGGCCCTGGGGACAAAGAGGGGTCCCCTGAATGTCACAATGGGCCCTGGGGAGAAGGGGGTGCAGTGGATGTCACAATGGGCCCTGGGGACAATGGGGGGTGTCCAGGATGTCAGAATGAGTCCTGAGGACAAGGGGGGGTCCCCATGGTGTCACAATGGGTCCCCAGTGACAAGGAGGGGTCCCCATGGTGTCACAATAGGCCCTGGGGACAAAGTGGGGTCCAAGAATATCACAATGGGCCCTGGGGACAAAAGGGGTTGCCATGGTGCCACAATGGGCCCTGGGGTCAAAGGGGGTCCCCATGGTGCTACAATGGGCCCTGGGGACAAAGGGGGTCCTGGGATGTCACAATGGGCCCTGGGGACAAAGGGGGTGTCCCCATGGTGCCACAACGGGCCCTGGGAGCAAGGGGGTGGCCAGGATGTCACAATGGGTCCTGGGGAAAATGGGGGGTGCCCAGGATGTCACAATGGACCCTGAGGACAAGCGGGGGTCTCCATGGTGTCACAACGGGCCGCAGTGACAAAGGGATCCCCAGGATGTCACAATAGGTCCTGGGGACAATGGGGGGTCCTGGGACGTCACAATGGGCCCTGGGGACAAGGAGGGATCCCCAGGATGTCACAAAGGGCCCTGGAGTCATTGCTAGACCACTATCCACCATTTTTGCCAAGTCTTGGGAAACGGGAGAGGTGCCCGAGGATTGGAGGAAAGCAAATGTCACTCCAGTCTTTAAAAAGGGCAAGAAGGAGGACCCGGGTAATTATAGACCGCTCAGCCTCACCTCTGTCCCTGGGAAAGTAATGGAACAGCTTATCCTTGGTGCCATCTCAAGGCACATCAGGGATAAGAGGGTCATTAGGGGCAGTCAGCATGGCTTTACCAAGGGTAAGTCATGCTTGACCAACCTCATAGCCTTTTATGAGAATGTAACAAGGTGGATGGATGATGGCAGAGCGGTGGATGTGGTCTACCTTGACTTCAGTAAAGCCTTTGACACAGTCCCTCACAGCATCCTCACAGCTAAATTGAGGAGGTGTGGTCTCGACAATAGAGTAGTGAGGTGGGTTGCAAACTGGCTTAAAGAGAGAAGCCAGAGAGTGGTGGTCAATGGTGCGGAGTCCAGTTGGAGGCCAGTATCTAGTGGAGTGCCTCAGGGGTCAGTACTGGGGCCAATATTATTCAATATATTCATTAATGATTTAGACGAGGGAATTGAGTGTACTATCAGCAAGTTTGCTGATGACACTAAGCTGGGAGGAGTGGCTGACACGCCAGAAGGCTGTGCCGCCATCCAGCGGGACCTGGACAGGCTGGAGAGTTGGGCGGGGGATAATCTGATGGAATTTAACAAGGGAAAGTGTAGAGTCCTGCATCTGGGCAGGAACAATCCCAAGTTCCAGTATAGGTTGGGGCATGACCTATTAGAGAGCAGTGTAGGGGAAAGGGACCTGGGGGTCCTGGTGGACAACAGGATGACCATGAGCCAGCACTGTGCCCTTGTGGCCAGGAGGGCTAATGGCATCCTTGGGTGTATTAGAAGGGGGGTGGTCAGTAGATCGAGAGAGGTCCTCCTTCCCCTCTACTCCGCCCTGGTGAGACCCCATCTGGAATATTGTGTCCAGTTCTGGGCCCCTCAGTTCAAGAAGGACAGGGAACTGCTGGAGAGGGTCCAGCGTAGGGCAACAAAGATGATTAAGGGAGTGGAGCATCTCCCTTATGAAGAAAGGCTGAGGGAGCTGGGGCTCTTTAGTTTGGAGAAGAGGAGACTGAGGGGTGACCTTATTAATGTTTATAAATATATAAAGGGTGAGTGCCATGAGGATGGAGTCAGGCTCTTCTCAGTGGCAAACAATGATAGGACAAGGGGCAATGGGATCAAGCTGGAACACAAGAGGTTCCACTTAAATTTGAGAAAGAACTTCTTCTCAGTGAGGGTAACAGAGCACTGGAACAGGCTGCCCAGGGAGGTTGTGGAGTCTCCTTCCCTGGAGACATTCAAAGCCCGCCTGGACACATTCCTGTGTGACCTCACCTAGGCGTTCCTGCTCCAGCAGGGGGATTGGACTAGATGATCTTTTGAAGTCCCTTCCAATCCCAAACATACTGTGATACTGGGATACTGTGAGACAATGGGGGGTCCTGGGACGTCACAATGGGCCCTAGGGACAAGAGGGGGTCCCCAGGATGTCACAATGGGCCCTGGGGACAAAGAGGGGTCCCCTGAATGTCACAATGGGCCCTGGGGACAAGGGGGTGCAGAGGATGTCACAATGGGCCCTGGAGACAATGGGGGGTCCTGGGATGTCACAATGGGCCCTGGGGACAAGGAGGGATCCCCAGGATGTCACAATGGGCCCTGGGGACAATGGGGGGTCCTGGGACGTCACAATGGGCCCTGGGGACAAGGGGGGGTCCCCAGGATGTCACAGTGGGCCCTGGGGACAAGGAGGGATCCCCAGGATGTCACAATGGGCCCTGGGGATCCTGGGACGTCACAATGGGCCCTGGGGAAAAGGGGGGGTCCCCAGGATGTCACAATGGGCCCTGGGGACAAGGGGGTGCCGAGGATGTCACAATGGGCCCTGGGGACAATGGGGGGTCCTGGGATGTCACAATGGGCCCTGGGGACAAGGGGGGGTCCCCAGGATGTCACAATGGGCCTTGGGAACAAGGGGGTGCCCCAGATATCCCAATGGGCCCTGGGGACAATGTAAGGTCCTGGGCTGTCACAATGGACCCTGAGGACAAGGGGGGTCCCCAGGCTGTCACAATGAAGTCTTGGGACAAAGGGGGTCCCCAGGATGTCACAATGGGCCCTGGGGACCAGGGGGGGTTCTGGGATGTCACAATGGGCCCCAGTGACAAAGGGGGTCCCTATGGTGCCACAATGGGCCCTGGGGACAAAGGGGGGTGCTGGGATGTCACAATGGGCCCTGGGGACAAGGAGGGTCCCCAGGATGTCACAATGGGCCCTGGGGACAAGGGGGTGCCGAGGATGTCACAATGGGCCCTGGGGACAATCGGGGGTCCTGGGATGTCACAATGAGCCCTAAGGACAAGGGGGGGTCCCCAGGATGTCACAATGGGCCTTGGGAACAAGGGGGTCTCCCAGATATCACAATGGGCCCTGGGGACAAAGTAATGTCCTGGGCTGTCACAATGGACCCTGAGGACAAGGGGGGTCCCCAGGATGTCACAATGAAGTCTTGGGACAAAGGGGGTCCCCAGGATGTCACAATGGGCCCTGGGGACCAGGGGGGGTCCTGAGATGTCACAATGGGCCCCAGTGACAAAGGGGGTCCCTATGGTGCCACATGGGCCCTGGGGACAAATGGGGTCCCCTGGATGTCACAATGGGCTCTGGGGACAAGGAGGGTCCCCAGGATGTCACAATGGGCCCTGGGGACAAAGAGCGTCCCCAGCATGTCACAATGGGCCCTGGGGACAAAGGGGGTCCCCACGGTATCAGAATGGGCCCTGGGGACAAAGGGGGGTCCCCTGAATGTCACAATGGGCCCTGGGGACAATGGGGGGTCCTGGGATGTCACAATGGGCCCTGCAGACAAGGGTGGTACCCACGGTGTCACAATGGGCCCTGGGCACAAGGGGGGCTACCCATAGTGTCACAATGGGTCCTGGGGAGAAGGGGGTGCAGTGGATGTCACAATGGGCCCTGGGGACAATGGGGGGTGTCCAGGATGTCAGAATGAGTCCTGAGGACAAGGGGGGGTCCCCATGGTGTCACAATGGGTCCCCAGTGACAAGGAGGGGTCCCCATGGTGGCACAATAGGCCCTGGGGACAAAGGGGGGTCCTGGGATGTCACAATGGGCCCTGGGGACAAAGGGGGTGTCCCCATGGTGCCACAACGAGCCCTGGGAGCAAGGCGGTGGCCAGGATGTCACAATGGGTCCTGGGGAAAATGGGGGGTGCCCAGGATGTCACAATGGACCCTGAGGACAAAGAGGGGGTCTCCATGGTGACACAATGGTCCCCAGTGACAAAGGGGGTCCCCTGAATGTCACAATAGGTCCTGGGGACAATGGGCGGTCCTGGGACATCACAATGGGCCCTGGGGACAAGGAGGGATCCCCAGGATGTCACAATGGGCCCTGGGGACAATGGGGGTTCCTGGGACATCACAATGGGCCCTGGGGACAAGGGGGTTCCCCAGGATGTCACAATGGGCCCTGGGGACAAAGAGGGGTCCCCTGAATGTCACAATGGGCCCTGGGGACAAGGGGGTGCAGAGGATGTCACAATGGGCCCTGGGGACAATGGGGGGTCCTGGGACGTCACAATGGGCCCTGGGGACAAGGAGGGATCCCCAAGATGTCACAATGGGCCCTGGGGACAATGGGGGGTCCTGGGACGTCACAATGGGCCCTGGGGACAAGGGGGGGTCCCCTGGATGTCACAATGGGCTCTGGGGACAAGGAGGGTCCCCAGGATGTCACAATGGGCCCTGGGGACAAAGAGTGTCCCCAGGATGTCACAATGGGCCCTGGGGACAACAGGCGGTCCTGGGATGTCACAATGGGCCCTGGGGACAAAGAGTGTCCCCAGGATGTCAGAATGGGCCCTGAGGACAAGTTGGGGTCCCCTGAATTTCACAATGGGCCCTGGGGACAAAGAGGGCTCCCCAGCATATCACAATGGGCCCTGGGGACAATGGGGGGTCCTGCGACGTCACAATGGGCCCTGGGGACAAGGAGGGATCCACAGGATGTCACAATGGGCCCTGGGGACAATGGGGGGTCCTGGGACGTCACAATGGGCCCTGGGGACAAGGAGGGATCCCCAGGACGTCACAATGGGCCCTGGGGACAAAGAGGGGTCCCCTGAATGTCACAATGGGCCCTGGGGACAAGGGGGTGCAGAGGATGTCACAATGGGCCCTGGGGACAATGGGGGGTCCTGGGATGTCACAATGGGCCCTGGGGACAAGGAGGGTTCCCCAGGATGTGACAATGGGCCCTGGGGACAATGGGGGGTCCTGGGACGTCACAATGGGCCCTGGGGACAAGGGGGGGTCCCCAGGATGTAACAATGGGCCCTGGAGACAATGGGGGGTCCTGGGACGTCACAATGGGCCCTGGGGACAAGGAGGGATCCCCAGGATGTCACAATGGGCCCTGGAGACAAGGGGGTTCCCCAGGTTGTCACAATGGGCCCTCGGGACAAGGGGGTGCCGAGGATGTCACAATGGGCTCTGGGGACAATGGGGGGTCCTGGGATGTCACAATGGGCCCTGGGGACAAGGAGGGATCCCCAGGATGTCACAATGGGCCCTGGGGACAATGGGGGGTCCTGGGATGTCACAATGGGCCCTGGGGACAAGGGGGGGTCCCCAGGATGTCACAAAGGGCCCTGGGGACAAGGGGGTGCCGAGGATGTCACAATGGGCCCTGGGGACAATGGGGGGTCCTGGGATGTCACAATGGGCCCTAAGGACAAGGGGGGGTCTCCAGGATGTCACAATGGGCCTTGGGAACAAGGGGGTCCCCCAGATATCACAATGGGCCCTGGGGACAAAGTAAGGTCCTGGGCTGTCACAATGGACCCTGAGGACAAGGGGGGTCCCCAGGATGTCACAATGAAGTCTTGGGACAAAGGGGGTCCCCAGGATGTCACAATGGGCCCTGGGGACCAGGGGGGGTCCTGGGATGTCACAATGGGCCCCAGTGACAAAGGGGGTCCCTATGGTGCCATAATGGGCCCTGGGGACAAATGGGGTCCCCTGGATGTCACAATGGGCTCTGGGGACAAGGAGGGTCCCCAGGATGTCACAATGGGCCCTGGGGACAAAGGGGGGTCCCCTGAATGTCACAATGGGCCCTGGGGACAAAGGGGGTCCCCACGGTATCAGAATGGGCCCTGGGGACAAAGGGGGGTCCCCTGAATGTCACAATGGGCCCTGGGGACAATGGGGGGTCCTGGGATGTCACAATGAGCCCTGCAGAAAAGCGTGGTACCCACGGTGTCACAATGGGCCCTGGGCACAAGGGGGGGTCCCCATAGTGTCACAATGGGTCCTGGGGACAAGTGGGGTCCCCAGGATGTCACAATGCGCCCTGGGGACAAAGAGGGGTCCCCTGAATGTCACAATGGGCCCTGGGGACAAGGCGGTGCAGTGGATGTCACAATGGGCCCTGGGGACAATGGGGGCTGTCCAGGATGTCAGAATGAGTCCTGAGGACAAAGGGGGTCCCCAGGATGTCACAATGGGCCCTGGGGACCAGGGGGGGTCCTGGGATGTCACAATGGGCCCCAGTGACAAAGGGGGTCCCTATGGTGCCATAATGGGCCCTGGGGACAAATGGGGTCCCCTGGATGTCACAATGGGTTCTGGGGACAAGGAGTGTCCCCAGGATGTCACAATGGGCCCTGGGGACAAAGAGCGTCCCCAGCATGTCACAATGGGCCCTGGGGACAAAGAGTGTCCCCAGGATGTCAGAATGGGCCCTGAGGACAAGTTGGGGTCCCCTGAATTTCACAATGGGCCCTGGGGACAAAGAGGGCTCCCCAGCATATCACAATGGGCCCTGGGGACAATGGGGGGTCCTGCGACGTCACAATGGGCCCTGGGGACAAGGAGGGATCCACAGGATGTCACAATGGGCCCTGGGGACAATGGGGGGTCCTGAGACGTCACAATGGGCCCTGGGGACAAGGAGGGATCCCCAGGATGTCACAATGGGCCCTGGAGACAAGGGGGTTCCCCGGGTTGTCACAATGGGCCCTCGGGACAAGGGGGTGCCGAGGATGTCACAATGGGCTCTGGAGACAATGGGGGGTCCTGGGATGTCACAATGGGCCCTGGGGACAAGGGGGGGTCCCCAGGATGTCACAATGGGCCCTGGGGACAAGGGGGTGCCGAGGATGTCACAATGGGCCCTGGGGACAATGGGGGGTCCTGGGATGTCACAATGGGCCCTAAGGACAAGGGGGGGTCTCCAGGATGTCACAATGGGCCTTGGGAACAAGGGGGTCCCCCAGATATCACAATGGGCCCTGGGGACAAAGTAAGGTCCTGGGCTGTCACAATGGACCCTGAGGACAAGGGGGGTCCCCAGGATGTCACAATGAAGTCTTGGGACAAAGGGGGTCCCCAGGATGTCACAATGGGCCCTGGGGACCAGGGGGGGTCCTGGGATGTCACAATGGGCCCCAGTGACAAAGGGGGTCCCTATGGTGCCATAATGGGCCCTGGGGACAAATGGGGTCCCCTGGATGTCACAATGGGCTCTGGGGACAAGGAGGGTCCCCAGGATGTCACAATGGGCCCTGGGGACAAAGGGGGGTCCCCTGAATGTCACAATGGGCCCTGGGGACAAAGCGGGTCCCCACGGTATCAGAATGGGCCCTGGGGACAAACGGGGTCCCCTGAATGTCACAATGGGCCCTGGGGGCAATGGGGGGTCCTGGGATGTCACAATGAGCCCTGCAGAAAAGCGTGGTACCCACGGTGTCACAATGGGTCCTGGGCACAAGGGGGGGTCCCCATAGTGTCACAATGGGTCCTGGGGACAAGTGGGGTCCCCAGGATGTCACAATGGGCCCTGGGGACAAAGAGGGGTCCCCTGAATGTCACAATGGGCCCTGGGGACAAGGCGGTGCAGTGGATGTCACAATGGGCCCTGGGGACAATGGGGGGTGTCCAGGTTGTCAGAATGAGTCCTGAGGACAAGGGGGGGTCCCCATGGTGTCACAATGGGTCCCCAGTGACAAGGAGGGGTCCCCATGGTGTCACAATAGGCCCTGGGGACAAAGTGGGGTCCAAGAATGTCACAATGGGCCCTGGGGACAAAAGGGGTTGCCATGGTGCCACAATGGGCCCTGGGGTCAAAGGGGGTCCCCATGGTGCTACAATGGGCCCTGGGGACAAAGGGGGGTCCTGGGCTGTCACAATGGGCCCTGGGGACAAAGGGGGTGTCCCCATGGAGCCACAACGGGCCCTGGGAGCAAGGGGGTGGCCAGGATGTCACAATGGGTCCTGGGGAAAATGGGGGGTGCCCAGGATGTCACAATGGACCCTGAGGACAAGCGGGGGTCTCCATGGTGACACAATGGGCCCCAGTGACAAAGGGGGTCCCCTGAAGGTCACAATAGGTCCTGGGGACAATGGGGGGTCCTGGGACGTCACAATGGGCCCTGGGGACAAGGATGGCACCCCAGGATGTCACAATGGGCCCTGGGAACAAAGGGGGGTCCTGGGACGTCACAATGGGCCCTGGGGACAAGGAGGGTTCCCCAGGATGTGACAATGGGCCCTGGGGACAATGGGGGGTCCTGGGACGTCACAATGGGCCCTGGGGACAAGGGGGGGTCCCCAGGATGTCACAATGGGCCCTGGGGATCCTGGGACATCACAATGGGCCCTGGGGACAAGGGGGGGTCCCCAGGATGTCACAATGGGCCCTGGGGACAAGGGGGTGCCGAGGATGTCACAATGGGCCCTGGGGACAATGGGGGGTCCCCCAGATATCCCAATGGGCCCTGGGGACAAAGTAAGTTCCTGGGCTGTCACAATGGACCTTGAGGACAAGGGGGGTCCCCAGGCTGTCACAATGAAGTCTTGGGACAAAGGGGGTCCCCAGGATGTCACAATGGGCCCTGGGGACCAGGGGGGTTCCTGGAATGTCACAATGGGCCCCAGTGACAAAGGGGGTCCCTATGGTGCCACAATGGGCCCTGGGGACAAATGGGGTCCCCTGGATGTCACAATGGGCTCTGGGGACAAGGAGGGTCCCCAGGATGTCACAATGGGCCCTGGGGACAAGGGGGTGTCCCCAGGCTGTCACAATGAAGTCTTGGGACAAAGGGGGTCCCCTGGATGTCACAATGGGCTCTGGGGACAAGGAGGGTCCCCAGGATGTCACAATGGGCCCTGGGGACAAAGAGCGTCCCCAGGATGTCACAATGGGCCCTGGGGGTAACAGGCGGTCCTGGGATGTCACAATGGGCCCTTGGGACAAAGAGTGTCCCCAGGATGTCAGAATGGGCCCTGAGGACAAGTTGGGGTCCCCCGAATTTCACAATGGGCCCTGGAGACAAAGAGGGCTCCCCAGCATATCACAATGGGCCCTGGGGACAATGGGGGGTCCTGGGACGTCACAATGGGCCCTGGGGACAAGGAGGGTCCCCAGGATGTCACAATGGGCCCTGGGGACAAGGGGGTGCCGAGGATGTCACAATGGGCCCTGGGGACAAGGAGGGATCCCCAGGATGTCACAATGGGCCCTGGGGATCCTGGGACGTCACAATGGGCCCTGGGGAAAAGGGGGGGTCCCCAGGATGTCACAATGGGCCCTGGGGACAAGGGGGTGCCGAGGATGTCACAATGGGCCCTGGGGACAATGGGGGGTCCTGGGATGTCACAATGGGCCCTAAGGACAAGGGGGGGTCCCCAGGATGTCACAATGGGCCTTGGGAACAAGGGGGTGCCCCAGATATCCCAATGGGCCCTGGGGACAATGTAAGGTCCTGGGCTGTCACAATGGACCCTGAGGACAAGGGGGGTCCCCAGGCTGTCACAATGAAGTCTTGGGACAAAGGGGGTCCCCAGGATGTCACAATGGGCCCTGGGGACCAGGGGGGGTTCTGGGATGTCACAATGGGCCCCAGTGACAAAGGGGGTCCCTATGGTGCCACAATGGGCCCTGGGGACAAAGGGGGGTCCTGGGATGTCACAATGGGCCCTGGGGACAAGGAGGGTCCCCAGGATGTCACAATGGGCCCTGGGGACAAGGGGGTGCCGAGGATGTCACAATGGGCCCTGGGGACAATGGGGGGTCCTGGGATGTCACAATGAGCCCTAAGGACAAGGGGGGGTCCCCAGGATGTCACAATGGGCCTTGGGAACAAGGGGGTCCCCCAGATATCACAATGGGCCCTGGGGACAAAGTAAGGTCCTGGGCTGTCACAATGGACCCTGAGGACAAGGGGGGTCCCCAGGATGTCACAATGAAGTTTTGTGACAAAGGGGGTCCCCAGGATGTCACAATGGGCCCTGGGGACCAGGGGGGGTCCTGGGATGTCACAATGGGCCCCAGTGACAAAGGGGGTCCCTATGGTGCCACAATGGGCCCTGGGGACAAAGGGGGGTCCTGGGATGTCACAATGGGCCCTGGGGACAAGGAGGGTCCCCAGGATGTCACAATGGGCCCTGGGGACAAGGGGGTGCCGAGGATGTCACAATGGGCCCTGGGGACAATGGGGGGTCCTGGGATGTCACAATGGGCCCTAAGGACAAGGGGGGGTCCCCAGGATGTCACAATGGGCCTTGGGAACAAGGGGGTGCCCCAGATATCCCAATGGGCCCTGGGGACAATGTAAGGTCCTGGGCTGTCACAATGGACCCTGAGGACAAGGGGGGTCCCCAGGCTGTCACAATGAAGTCTTGGGACAAAGGGGGTCCCCAGGATGTCACAATGGGCCCTGGGGACCAGGGGGGGTTCTGGGATGTCACAATGGGCCCCAGTGACAAAGGGGGTCCCTATGGTGCCACAATGGGCCCTGGGGACAAAGGGGGGTCCTGGGATGTCACAATGGGCCCTGGGGACAAGGAGGGTCCCCAGGATGTCACAATGGGCCCTGGGGACAAGGGGGTGCCGAGGATGTCACAATGGGCCCTGGGGACAATGGGGGGTCCTGGGATGTCACAATGAGCCCTAAGGACAAGGGGGGGTCCCCAGGATGTCACAATGGGCCTTGGGAACAAGGGGGTCCCCCAGATATCACAATGGGCCCTGGGGACAAAGTAAGGTCCTGGGCTGTCACAATGGACCCTGAGGACAAGGGGGGTCCCCAGGATGTCACAATGAAGTTTTGTGACAAAGGGGGTCCCCAGGATGTCACAATGGGCCCTGGGGACCAGGGGGGGTCCTGGGATGTCACAATGGGCCCCAGTGACAAAGGGGGTCCCTATGGTGCCACAATGGGCCCTGGGGACAAATGGGGTCCCCTGGATGTCACAATGGGCTCTGGAGACAAGGAGGGTCCCCAGGATGTCACAATGGGCCCTGGGGACAAAGGGGGGTCCCCTGAATGTCACAATGGGCCCTGGGGACAAAGGGGGTCCCCACGGTATCAGAATGGGCCCTGGGGACAAAGGGGGGTCCCCTGAATGTCACAATGGGCCCTGGGGACAATGGGGGGTCCTGGGATGTCACAACGAACCCTGCAGACAAGGGTGGTACCCACGGTGTCACAATGGGCCCTGGGCACAAGGGGGGCTCCCCATAGTGTCACAATGGGTCCTGGGGACAAGTGGGGTCCCCAGGATGTCACAATGGGCCCTGAAGACAATGGGGGGTCCTGGGACGTCACATTGGGCCCTGGGGACAAGGGAGGGTCCCCAGGATGTCACAATGGGCCCTGGGGACAATGGGGGGTCCTGGGATGTCACAATGGGCCCTGGGGACAAGGGGGGGTCCCCAGGATGTCACAATGGGCCTTGGGAACAAGGGGGTGCCCCAGATATCCCAATGGGCCCTGGGGACAAAGAGGCGTCTCCTGAATGTCACAATGGGCCCTGGGGAGAAGGGGGTGCAGTGGATGTCACAATGGGCCCTGGGGACAATGGGGGGTGTCCAGGATGTCAGAATGAGTCCTGAGGACAAGGGGGGGTCCCCATGGTGTCACAATGGGTCCGCAGTGACAAGGAGGGGTCCCCATGGTGGCACAATAGGCCCTGGGGACAAAGGGGGGTCCTGGGATGTCACAATGGGCCCTGGGGACAAAGGGGGTGTCCCCATGGTGCCACAACGAGCCCTGGGAGCAAGGGGGTGGCCAGGATGTCACAATGGGTCCTGGGGAAAATGGGGGGTGCCCAGGATGTCACAATGGACCCTGAGGACAAGCGGGGGTCTCCATGGTGACACAATGGTCCCCAGTGATAAAGGGGGTCCCCTGAATGTCACAATAGGTCCTGGGGACAATGGGGGGTCCTGGGACATCACAATGGGCCCTGGGGACAAGGAGGGATCCCCAGGATGTCACAATGGGCCCTGGGGACAATGGGGGTTCCTGGGATATCACAATGGGCCCTAGGGACAAGGGGGGGTCCCCAGGATGTCACAATGGGCCCTGGGGACAAAGAGGGGTCCCCTGAATGTCACAATGGGCCCTGGGGACAAGGGGGTGCAGAGGATGTCACAATGGGCCCTGGAGACAATGGCGGGTCCTGGGACGTCACAATGGGCCCTGGGGACAAGGAGGGATCCCCAGGATGTCACAATGGGCCCTGGGGACAATGGGGGGTCCTGGGACGTCACAATGGGCCCTGGGGACAAGGGGGGGTCCCCAGGATGTCACAATGGGCCCTGGGGACAAGGAGGGATCCCCAGGATGTCACAATGGGCCCTGGGGATCCTGGGACGTCACAATGGGCCCTCGAGACAAGGGGGGGTCCCCAGGATGTCACAATGGGCCCTGGGGATCCTGGGACGTCACAATGGGCCCTGGGGACAAAGTAAGGTCCTGGGCTGTCACAATGGACCCTGAGGACAATGGGGGTCCCCAGGATGTCACAATGAAGTCTTGGGACAAAGGGGGTCCCCAGGATGTCACAATGGGCCCTAGGGACCAGGGGGGGTCCTGGGATGTCACAATGGGCCCCAGTGACAAAGGGGGTCCCTATGGTGCCACAATGGGCCCTGGGGACAAAGGGGGTCCCCTGGATGTCACAATGGGCTCTGGGGTCAAGGAGGGTCCCCAGGATGTCACAATGGGCCCTGGGGACAAAGAGCGTCCCCAGGATGTCACAATGGGCCCTGGGGACAACAGGCGGTCCTGGGATGTCACAATGGGCCCTGGGGACAAAGAGTGTCCCCAGGATGTCAGAATGGGCCCTGAGGACAAGTTGGGGTCCCCTGAATTTCACAATGGGCCCTGGGGACAAAGAGGGCTCCCCAGCATATCACAATGGGCCCTGGGGACAATGGGGGGTTCTGGGACGTCACAATGGGCCCTGGGGACAAGGAGGGATCCACAGGATGTCACAATGGGCCCTGGGGACAATGGGGGGTCCTGAGACGTCACAATGGGCCCTGGGGACAAGGGGGGGTCCCCAGGATGTCACAATGGGCCCTGGGGACAAAGAGGGGTCCCCTGAATGTCACAATGGGCCCTGGGGAGAAGGGGGTCCAGTGGATGTCACAATGGGCCCTGGGGACAATGGGGGGTGTCCAGGATGTCAGAATGAGTCCTGAGGACAAGGGGGGGTCCCCATGGTGTCACAATGGGTCCCCAGTGACAAGGAGGGGTCCCCATGGTGTCACAATAGGCCCTGGGGACAAAGTGGGGTCCAAGAATGTCACAATGGGCCCTGGGGACAAAAGGGGTTGCCATGGTGCCACAATGGGCCTTGGGGTCAAAGGGGGTCCCCATGGTGCTACAATGGGCCCTGGGGACAAAGGGGGGTCCTGGGATGTCACAATGGGCCCTGGGGACAAGGGGGTGCAGAGGATGTCACAATGGGCCCTGGGGACAATGGGGGGTCCTGGGACGTCACAATGGGCCCTGGGGACAAGGAGGGATCCCCAGGATGTCACAATGGGCCCTGGGGACAATGGGGGGTCCTGGGACGTCACAATGGGCCCTGGGGACAAGGGGGGGTCCCCAGGATGTCACAATGGGCCCTGGGGACAAGGAGGGATACCCAGGATGTCACAATGGGCCCTGGGGATCCTGGGACTTCACAATGGGCCCTGGAGACAAGGGTGGGTCCCCAGGATGTCACAATGGGCCCTGGGGATCCTGGGACGTCACAATGGGCCCTGGGGACAAGGGGGGGTCCCCAGGATGTCACAATGGGCCCTGGGGACAAGGGGGGTCCCCAGGATGTCACAATGAAGTCTTGGGACAAAGGGGGTCCCCAGGATGTCACAATGGGCCCTGGGGACCAGGGGGGTTCCTGGGATGTCACAATGGGCCCCAGTGACAAAGGGGGTCCCTATGGTGCCACAATGGGCCCTGGGGACAAAGGGGGTCCCCTGGATGTCACAATGGGCTCTGGGGACAAGGAGGGTCCCCAGGATGTCACAATGGGCCCTGGGGACAAAGAGCGTCCCCAGGATGTCACAATGGCCCCTGGGGAAAACAGGCGGTCCTGGGATATCACAATGGGCCCTGGGGACAAAGAGTATCCCCAGGATGTCGGAATGGGCCCTGAGGACAAGTTGGGGTCCCCTGAATTTCACAATGGGCCCTGGGGACAAAGAGGGCTCTCCAGCATATCACAATGGGCCCTGGGGACAATGGGGGGTCCTGGGACGTCACAATGGGCCCTGGGGACAAGGAGGGATCCACAGGATATCACAATTGGCCCTGGAGACAATGAGGGTCCTGGGACGTGAAAATGGGCCCTGGGGACAAGGGGGGGTCCCCAGGATGTCACAATGGGCCCTGGGGACAAGGGGGTGCCGAGGATGTCACAATGGGCCCTGAGGACAATGGGGGGTCCTGGGATGTCACAATGGGCCCTAAGGACAAGGGGTGGTCCCCAGGATGTCACAATGGGCCTTGGAACAAGGGGGTCCCCCATATATCACAATGGGCCCTGGGGACAAAGTAAGGTCCTGGGCTGTCACAATGGATCCTGAGGACAATGGGGGTCCCCAGGATGTCACAATGAAGTCTTGGGACAAAGGGGGTCCCCAGGATGTCACAATGGGCCCTGGGGACCAGGGGGGGTCCTGGGATGTCACAATGGGCCCCAGTGACAAAGGGGGTCCCTATGGTGCCACAATGGGCCCTGGGGACAAAGGGGGTCCCCTGGATGTCACAATGGGCTCTGGGGACAAGGAGGGTCCCCAGGATGTCACAATGGGCCCTGGGGACAAAGAGCGTCCCCAGGATGTCACAATGGGCCCTGGGGACAACAGGCGGTCCTGGGATATCACAATGGGCCCTGGGGACAAAGAGTGTCCCCAGGATGTCAGAATGGGCCCTGAGGACAAGTTGGGGTCCCCTGAATTTCACAATGGGCCCTGGGGACAAAGAGGGCTCCCCAGCATATCACAATGGGCCCTGGGGACAATGGGGGGTCCTGGGACGTCACAATGGGCCCTGGGGACAAGGAGGGATCCACAGGATGTCACAATGGGCCCTGGGGACAATGGGGGGTCCTGAGACGTCACATTGGGCCCTGGGGACAAGGGGGGGTCTCCAGGATGTCACAATGGGCCCTGGGGACAAAGAGGGGTCCCCTGAATGTCACAATGGGCCCTGGGGAGAAGGGGGTGCAGTGGATGTCACAATGGGCCCTGGGGACAATGGGGGGTGTCCAGGATGTCAGAATGAGTCCTGAGGACAAGGGGGGGTCCCCATGGTGTCACAATGGGTCCCCAGTGACAAGGAGGGGTCCCCATGGTGTCACAATAGGCCCTGGGGACAAAGTGGGGTCCAAGAATGTCACAATGGGCCCTGGGGACAAAAGGGGTTGCCATGGTGCCACAATGGGCCCTGGGGTCAAAGGGGGTCCCCATGGTGCTACAATGGGCCCTGGGGACAAAGGGGGGTCCTGGGATGTCACAATGGGCCCTGGGGACAAAGGGGGTGTCCCCATGGTGCCACAACGGGCCCTGGGAGCAAGGGGGTGGCCAGGATGTCACAATGGGTCCTGGGGAAAATGGGGGGTGCCCAGGATGTCACAATGGACCCTGAGGACAAGCGGGGGTCTCCATGGTGTCACAACGGGCCCCAGTGACAAAGGGGGTCCCCTGAATGTCACAATAGGTCCTGGGGACAATGGGGGGTCCTGGGACGTCACAATGGGCCCTGGGGAAAAGGGGGGGTCCCCAGGATGTCACAATGGGCCCTGGGGACAAAGAGGGGTCCCCTGAATGTCACAATGGGCCCTGGGGACAAGGGGGTGCAGAGGATGTCACAATGGGCCCTGGAGACAATGGGGGGTCCTGGGACGTCACAATGGGCCCTGGGGACAAGGAGGAATCCCCAGCATGTCACAATGGGCCCTGGGGACAAAGGGGGTCCCCACGGTATCAGAATGGGCCCTGGGGCCAAAGGGGGGTCCCCTGAATGTCACAATGGGCCCTGGGGACAATGGGGGGTCCTGGGATGTCACAATGAGCCCTGCAGACAAGGGTGGTACCCACGGTGTCACAATGGGCCCTGGGCACAAGGGGGGGTCCCCATAGTGTCACAATGGGTCCTGGGGACAAGTGGGGTCCCCAGGATGTCACAATGGGCCCTGAAGACAATGGGGAGTCCTGGGATGTCACATTGGGCCCTGGGGACAAGGGAGGGTCCCCAGGATGTCACAATGGGCCCTGGGGACAAAGAGGAGTCCCCTGAATGTCACAATGGGCCCTGGGGAGAAGGGGGTGCAGTGGATGTCACAATGGGCCCTGGGGACAATGGGGGGTGTCCAGGATGTCAGAATGAGTCCTGAGGACAAGGGGGGGTCCCCATGGTGTCACAATGGGTCCCCAGTGACAAGGAGGGGTCCCCATGGTGTCACAATAGGCCCTGGGGACAAAGTGGGGTCCAAGAATGTCACAATGGGCCCTGGGGACAAAAGGGGTTGCCATGGTGCCACAATGGGCCCTGGGGTCAAAGGGGGTCCCCATGGTGCTACAATGGGCCCTGGGGACAAAGGGGGGTCCTGAGATGTCACAATAGGCCCTGGGGACAAAGGGGGTGTCCCCATGGTGCCACAACGGGCCCGGGGAGCAAGGGGGTGGCCCGGATGTCACAATGGGTCCTGGGGAAAATGGGGGGTGCCCAGGATGTCACAATGGACCCTGAGGACAAGCGGGGGTCTCCATGGTGTCACAACGGGCCCCAGTGACAAAGGGGGTCCCCTGAATGTCACAATAGGTTCTGGGGACAATGGGGGGTCCTGGGACGTCACAATGGGCCCTGGGGACAAGGAGGGATCCCCAGGATGTCACAATGGGCCCTGGAGACAATGGGGGGCCCTGGGACGTCACAATGGGCCCTGGGGACAAGGGGGTGCCGAGGATGTCACAATGGGCCCTGGGGACAATGGGGGGTCCTGGGATGTCACAATGGGCCCTGGGGACAAGGGGGGGTCCCCAGGATGTCACAATGGGCCTTGGGAACAACGGGGTCCCCCAGATATCCCAATGGGCCCTGGGGACAATGTAAGGTCCTGGGCTGTCACAATGGACCCTGAGGACAAATGGGGTCCCCAGGCTGTCACAATGAAGTCTTGGGACAAAGGGGGTCCCCAGGATGTCACAATGGGCCCTGGGGACCAGGGAGGGTTCTGGGATGTCACAATGAGCCCCAGTGACAAAGGGGGTCCCTATGGTGCCACAATGGGCCCTGGGTACAAAGGGGGTCCCCTGGATGTCACAATGGGCTCTGGGGACAAGGAGGGTCCCCAGGATGTCACAATGGGCCCTGGGGACAAAGAGCGTCCCCAGGATGTCACAATGGGCCCTGGGGACAACAGGCGGTCCTGGGATGTCACAATGGGCCCTGGGGACAAATAGTGTCCCCAGGATGTCAGCATGGGCCCTGAGGACAAGTTGGGGTCCCCTGAATTTCACAATGGGCCCTGGGGACAAAGAGGGCTCCCCAGCATATCACAATGGGCCCTGGGGACAATGGGGGGTCCTGGAACGTCACAATGGGCCCTGGGGACAAGGAGGGATCCACAGGATGTCACAATGGGCCCTGGGGACAATGGGGGGTCCTGGGACGTCACAATGGGCCCTGGGGACAAGGGGGGGTCCCCAGGATGTCACAATGGGCCCTGGGGACAAAGAGGGGTCCCCTGAATGTCACAATGGGCCCTGGGGAGAAGGGGGTGCAGTGGATGTCACAATGGGCCCTGGGGACAATGGCGATTGTCCAGGATGTCAGAATGAGTCCTGAGGACAAAGGGGGGTCCCCATGGTGTCACAATGGGTCCCCAGTGACAAGGAGGGGTCCCCATGGTGTCACAATAGGCCCTGGGGACAAAGTGGGGTCCAAGAATGTCACAATGGGCCCTGGGGACAAAAGGGGTTGCCATGGTGCCACAATGGGCCCTGGGGTCAAAGGGGGTCCCTATGGTGCTACAATGTGCCCTGGGGACAAAGGGGGGTCCTGGGATGTCACAATGGGCCCTGGGGACAATGGGGGGTCCTGGGACGTCATAATGGGCCCTGGGGACAAGGGGGGGTCCCCAGGATGTCACAATGGGCCCTGGGGACAAAGAGGGGTCCCCTGAATGTCACAATGGGCCCTGGGGACAAGGGGTGCAGAGGATGTCACAATGGGCCCTGGGGACAATGGGGGGTCCTGGGACGTCACAATGGGCCCTGGGGACAAGGAGGGATCCCCAGGATGTCACAATGGGCCCTGGAGACAATGGGGGTCCTGGTACGTCACAGTGGGCCCTGGGGACAAGGGGGGGTCCCCTGGATGTCACAATGGGCCCTGGGGACAAAGAGGGCTCCCCAGCATATCACAATGGGCCCTGGGGACAATGGGGGGTCCTGGAACGTCACAATGGGCCCTGGGGACAAGGAGGGATCCACAGGATGTCACAATGGGCCCTGGGGACAATGGGGGGTCCCCAGGATGTCACAATGGGCCCTGGGGACAAAGAGGGGTCCCCTGAATGTCACAATGGGCCCTGGGGAGAAGGGGGTGCAGTGGATGTCACAATGGGCCCTGGGGACAATGGGGGGTGTCCAGGATGTCAGAATGAGTCCTGAGGACAAGGGGGGGTCCCCATGGTGTCACAATGGGTCCCCAGTGACAAGGAGGGGTCCCCATGGTGTCACAATAGGCCCTGGGGACAAAGTGGGGTCCAAGAATGTCACAATGGGCCCTGGGGACAAAAGGGGTTGCCATGGTGCCACAATGGGCCCTGGGGTCAAAGGGGGTCCCCATGGTGCTACAATGGGCCCTGGGGACAAAGGGGGGTCCTGGGATGTCACAATGGGCCCTGGGGACAAAGGAGGTGTCCCCATGGTGCCACAACGGGCCCTGGGAGCAAGGGGGTGGCCAGGATGTCACAATGGGTCCTGGGGAAAATGGGGGGTGTCCAGGATGTCACAATGGACCCTGAGGACAAGCGGGGGTCTCCATGGTGTCACAACGGGCCCCAGTGACAAAGGGGGTCCCCTGAATGTCACAATAGGTCCTGGGGACAATGGGGGGTCCCCAGGACGTCACAATGGGCCCTGGGGACAAGGAGGGATCCCCAGGATGTCACAATGGGCCCTGGGGACAAAGAGGGCTCCCCAGCATATCACAATGGGCCCTGGGGACAATGGGGGGTCCTGGAACGTCACAATTGGCCCTGGGGACAAGGAGGGATCCACAGGATGTCACAATGGGCCCTGGGGACAATGGGGGGTCCCCAGGACGTCATAATGGGCCCTGGGGACAAGGGGGGGTCCCCAGGATGTCACAATGGGCCCTGGGGACAAAGAGGGCTCCCCAGCATATCACAATGGGCCCTGGGGACAATGGCGATTGTCCAGGATGTCAGAATGAGTCCTGAGGACAAAGGGGGGTCCCCATGGTGTCACAATGGGTCCCCAGTGACAAGGAGGGGTCCCCATGGTGTCACAATAGGCCCTGGGGACAAAGTGGGGTCCAAGAATGTCACAATGGGCCCTGGGGACAAAAGGGGTTGCCATGGTGCCACAATGGGCCCTGGGGTCAAAGGGGGTCCCTATGGTGCTACAATGTGCCCTGGGGACAAAGGGGGGTCCTGGGATGTCACAATGGGCCCTGGGGACAATGGGGGGTCCTGGGACGTCATAATGGGCCCTGGGGACAAGGGGGGGTCCCCAGGATGTCACAATGGGCCCTGGGGACAAAGAGGGCTCCCCAGCATATCACAATGGGCCCTGGGGACAATGGGGGGTCCTGGAACGTCACAATGGGCCCTGGGGACAAGGAGGGATCCACAGGATGTCACAATGGGCCCTGGGGACAATGGGGGGTCCCCAGGATGTCACAATGGGCCCTGGGGACAAAGAGGGGTCCCCTGAATGTCACAATGGGCCCTGGGGAGAAGGGGGTGCAGTGGATGTCACAATGGGCCCTGGGGACAATGGGGGGTGTCCAGGATGTCAGAATGAGTCCTGAGGACAAGTGGGGGTCCCCATGGTGTCACAATGGGTCCCCAGTGACAAGGAGGGGTCCCCTTGGTGTCACAATAGGCCCTGGGGACAAAATGGGGTCCAAGAATGTCACAATGGGCCCTGGGGACAAAAGGGGTTGCCATGGTGTTACAATGGGCCCTGGGGTCAAAGGGGGTCCCCATGGTGCTACAATGTGCCCTGGGGACAAAGGGGGGTCCTGGGATGTCACAATGGGCCCTGGGGACAATGGGGGGTCCTGGAACGTCACAATGGGCCCTGGGGACAAGGAGGGATCCACAGGATGTCACAATGGGCCCTGGGGACAATGGGGGGTCCTGGGACGTCACAATGGGCCCTGGGGACAAGGGGGGGTCCCCAGGATGTCACAATGGGCCCTGGGGACAAAGAGGGGTCCCCTGAATGTCACAATGGGCCCTGGGGAGAAGGGGGTGCAGTGGATGTCACAATGGGCCCTGGGGACAATGGCGATTGTCCAGGATGTCAGAATGAGTCCTGAGGACAAAGGGGGGTCCCCATGGTGTCACAATGGGTCCCCAGTGACAAGGAGGGGTCCCCATGGTGTCACAATAGGCCCTGGGGACAAAGTGGGGTCCAAGAATGTCACAATGGGCCCTGGGGACAAAAGGGGTTGCCATGGTGCCACAATGGGCCCTGGGGTCAAAGGGGGTCCCTATGGTGCTACAATGTGCCCTGGGGACAAAGGGGGGTCCTGGGATGTCACAATGGGCCCTGGGGACAATGGGGGGTCCTGGGACGTCATAATGGGCCCTGGGGACAAGGGGGGGTCCCCAGGATGTCACAATGGGCCCTGGGGACAAAGAGGGGTCCCCTGAATGTCACAATGGGCCCTGGGGACAAGGGGTGCAGAGGATGTCACAATGGGCCCTGGGGACAATGGGGGGTCCTGGGACGTCACAATGGGCCCTGGGGACAAGGAGGGATCCCCAGGATGTCACAATGGGCCCTGGAGACAATGGGGGTCCTGGTACGTCACAGTGGGCCCTGGGGACAAGGGGGGGTCCCCAGGATGTCACAATGGGCCCTGGGGACAAAGAGGGCTCCCCAGCATATCACAATGGGCCCTGGGGACAATGGGGGGTCCTGGAACGTCACAATGGGCCCTGGGGACAAGGAGGGATCCACAGGATGTCACAATGGGCCCTGGGGACAATGGGGGGTCCCCAGGATGTCACAATGGGCCCTGGGGACAAAGAGGCGTCTCCTGAATGTCACAATGGGCCCTGGGGAGAAGGGGGTGCAGTGGATGTCACAATGGGCCCTGGGGACAATGGGGGGTGTCCAGGATGTCAGAATGAGTCCTGAGGACAAGGGGGGGTCCCCATGGTGTCACAATGGGTCCCCAGTGACAAGGAGGGGTCCCCATGGTGTCACAATAGGCCCTGGGGACAAAGTGGGGTCCAAGAATGTCACAATGGGCCCTGGGGACAAAAGGGGTTGCCATGGTGCCACAATGGGCCCTGGGGTCAAAGGGGGTCCCCATGGTGCTACAATGGGCCCTGGGGACAAAGGGGGGTCCTGGGATGTCACAATGGGCCCTGGGGACAAAGGAGGTGTCCCCATGGTGCCACAACGGGCCCTGGGAGCAAGGGGGTGGCCAGGATGTCACAATGGGTCCTGGGGAAAATGGGGGGTGTCCAGGATGTCACAATGGACCCTGAGGACAAGCGGGGGTCTCCATGGTGTCACAACGGGCCCCAGTGACAAAGGGGGTCCCCTGAATGTCACAATAGGTCCTGGGGACAATGGGGGGTCCTGGGACGTCACAATGGGCCCTGGGGACAAGGAGGGATCCCCAGGATGTCACAATGGGCCCTGGGGACAATGGGGGGTCCTGGGACGTCACAATGGGCCCTGGGGACAAGGGGGGGTCCCCAGGATGTGACAATGGGCCCTGGGGACAAGGGGTGCAGAGGATGTCACAATGGGCCCTGGGGACAATGGGGGGTCCTGGGACGTCACAATGGGCCCTGGAGACAAGGAGGGATCCCCAGGATGTCACAATGGGCCCTGGAGACAATGGGGGTCCTGGGACGTCACAATGGGCCCTGAGGACAAGGGGGGTTCCCCAGGATGTCAGAATGGGCCCTGGGGACAAGGCGGTGCCGAGGATGTCACAATGGGCCCTGGGGACAATGGGGGGTCCTGGGATGTCACAATGGGCCCTAAGGACAAGGGGGTGTCCCCAGGATGTCACAATGGGCCTTGGGAACAAGGGGGTCCCCCAGATATCACAATGGGCCCTGGGGACAAAGTAAGGTCCTGGGCTGTCACAATGGACCCTGAGGACAAGGGGGGTCCCCAGGATGTCACAATGAAGTCTTGGGACAAAGGGGGTCCCCAGGATGTCACAATGGGCCCTGGGGACCAGGGGGGGTCCTGGGATGTCACAATGGGCCCCAGTGACAAAGGGGGTCCCTATGGTGCCACAATGGGCCCTGGGGACAAATGGGGTCCCCTGGATGTCACAATGGGCCCTGGGGACAAGGCGGTGCCGAGGATGTCACAATGGGCCTTGGAGACAATGGGGGGTCCTGGGATGTCACAATGAGCCCTGCAGACAAGGGTGGTACCCACGGTGTCACAATGGGCCCTGGGCACAAGGGGGGGTTCCCATAGTGTCACAATGGGTCCTGGGGACAAGTGGGGTCCCCAGGATGTCACAATGGGCACTGAAGACAATGGGGGGTCCTGGGACGTCACATTGGGCCCTGGGGACAAGGGGGGGTCCCCAGGATGTCACAATGGGCCCTGGGGACAAAGAGGGGTCCCCTGAATGTCACAATGGGCCCTGGGGACAAGGGGTGCAGAGGATGTCACAATGGGCCCTGGGGACAATGGGGGGTCCTGGGACGTCACAATGGGCCCTGGAGACAAGGAGGGATCCCCAGGATGTCACAATGGGCCCTGGAGACAATGGGGGTCCTGGGACGTCACAATGGGCCCTGAGGACAAGGGGGGTTCCCCAGGATGTCAGAATGGGCCCTGGGGACAAGGCGGTGCCGAGGATGTCACAATGGGCCCTGGGGACAATGGGGGGTCCTGGGATGTCACAATGGGCCCTAAGGACAAGGGGGTGTCTCCAGGATGTCACAATGGGCCTTGGGAACAACGGGGTCCCCCAGATATCACAATGGGCCCTGGGGACAAAGTAAGGTCCTGGGCTGTCACAATGGACCCTGAGGACAAGGGGGGTCCCCAGGATGTCACAATGAAGTCTTGGGACAAAGGGGGTCCCCAGGATGTCACAATGGGCCCTGGGGACCAGGGCGGGTCCTGGGATGTCACAATGGGCCCCAGTGACAAAGGGGGTCCCTATGGTGCCACAATGGGCCCTGGGGACAAATGGGGTCCCCTGAATGTCACAATGGGCTCTGGGGACAAGGAGGGTCCCCAGGATGTCACAATGGGCCCTGGGGACAAGGGGGTGTCCCCAGCATGTCACAATGGGCCCTGGGGACAAAGGGGGGTCCCCTGAATGTCACAATGGGCCCTGGGGACAATGGGGGGTCCTGGGATGTCACAATGAGCCCTGCAGACAAGGGTGGTACCCACGGTGTCACAATGGGCCCTGGGCACAAGGGGGGGTCCCCATAGTGTCACAATGGGTCCTGGGGACAAGTGGGGTCCCCAGGATGTCACAATGGGCACTGAAGACAATGGGGGGTCCTGGGACGTCACATTGGGCCCTGGGGACAAGGGGGGGTCCCCAGGATGTCACAATGGGCCCTGGGGACAAAGAGGGGTCCCCTGAATGTCACAATGGGCCCTGGGGACAAGGGGTGCAGAGGATGTCACAATGGGCCCTGGGGACAATGGGGGGTCCTGGGACGTCACAATGGGCCCTGGAGACAAGGAGGGATCCCCAGGATGTCACAATGGGCCCTGGAGACAATGGGGGTCCTGGGACGTCACAATGGGCCCTGAGGACAAGGGGGGTTCCCCAGGATGTCAGAATGGGCCCTGGGGACAAGGCGGTGCCGAGGATGTCACAATGGGCCCTGGGGACAATGGGGGGTCCTGGGATGTCACAATGGGCCCTAAGGACAAGGGGGTGTCCCCAGGATGTCACAATGGGCCTTGGGAACAAGGGGGTCCCCCAGATATCACAATGGGCCCTGGGGACAAAGTAAGGTCCTGGGCTGTCACAATGGACCCTGAGGACAAGGGGGGTCCCCAGGATGTCACAATGAAGTCTTGGGACAAAGGGGGTCCCCAGGATGTCACAATGGGCCCTGGGGACCAGGGGGGGTCCTGGGATGTCACAATGGGCCCCAGTGACAAAGGGGGTCCCTATGGTGCCACAATGGGCCCTGGGGACAAATGGGGTCCCCTGGATGTCACAATGGGCTCTGGGGACAAGGAGGGTCCCCAGGATGTCACAATGGGCCCTGGGGACAAGGGGGTGTCCCCAGCATGTCACAATGGGCCCTGGGGACAAAGGGGGTCCCCACGGTATCAGAATGGGCCCTGGGGACAAAGGGGGGTCCCCTGAATGTCACAATGGGCCCTGGGGACAATGGGGGGTCCTGGGATGTCACAATGAGCCCTGCAGACAAGGGTGGTACCCACGGTGTCACAATGGGCCCTGGGCACAAGGGGGGGTCCCCATAGTGTCACAATGGGTCCTGGGGACAAGTGGGGTCCCCAGGATGTCACAATGGGCACTGAAGACAATGGGGGGTCCTGGGACGTCACATTGGGCCCTGGGGACAAGGGAGGGTCCCCAGGATGTCACAATGGGCCCTGGGGACAAAGAGGGGTCCCCTGAATGTCACAATGGGCCCTGGGGACAAAGAGGCGTCTCCTGAATGTCACAATGGGCCCTGGGGAGAAGGGGGTGCAGTGGATGTCACAATGGGCCCTGGGGACAATGGGGGGTGTCCAGGATGTCAGAATGAGTCCTGAGGACAAGGGGGGTCCCCATGGTGTCACAATGGGTCCCCAGTGACAAGGAGGGGTCCCCATGGTGTCACAATAGGCCCTGGGGACAAAGTGGGGTCCAAGAATGTCACAATGGGCCCTGGGGACAAAAGGGGTTGCCATGGTGCCACAATGGGCCCTGGGGTCAAAGGGGGTCCCCATGGTGCTACAATGGGCCCTGGGGACAAAGGGGGGTCCTGAGATGTCACAATGGGCCCTGGGGACAAAGGGGGTGTCCCCATGGTGCCACAACGGGCCCTGGGAGCAAGGGGGTGGCCAGGATGTCACAATGGGTCCTGGGGAAAATGGGGGGTGCCCAGGATGTCACAATGGACCCTGAGGACAAGCGGGGGTCTCCATGGTGTCACAACGGGCCCCAGTGACAAAGGGGGTCCCCTGAATGTCACAATAGGTCCTGGGGACAATGGGGGGTCCTGGGACGTCACAATGGGCCCTGGGGACAAGGAGGGATCCCCAGGATGTCACAATGGGCCCTGGGGACAATGGGGGGTCCTGGGACGTCACAATGGGCCCTGGGGAAAAGGGGGGGTCCCCAGGATGTCACAATGGGCCCTGGGGACAAAGAGGGGTCCCCTGAATGTCACAATGGGCCCTGGGGACAAGGGGTGCAGAGGATGTCACAATGGGCCCTGGGGACAATGGGGGGTCCTGGGACGTCACAATGGGCCCTGGAGACAAGGAGGGATCCCCAGGATGTCACAATGGGCCCTGGGGACAATGGGGGGTCCTGGGATGTCACAATGGGCCCTAAGGAGAAGGGGGTGTCCCCAGGATGTCACAATGGGCCTTGGGAACAAGGGGGTCCCCCAGATATCACAATGGGCCCTGGGGACAAAGTAAGGTCCTGGGCTGTCACAATGGACCCTGAGGACAAGGGGGGTCCCCAGGATGTCACAATGAAGTCTTGGGACAAAGGGGGTCCCCAGGATGTCACAATGGGCCCTGGGGACCAGGGGGGGTCCTGGGATGTCACAATGGGCCCCAGTGACAAAGGGGGTCCCTATGGTGCCACAATGGGCCCTGGGGACAAATGGGGTCCCCTGGATGTCACAATGGGCCCTGGGTACAAGGCAGTGCCGAGGATGTCACAATGGGCCCTGGGGACAATGGGGGGTCCTGGGATGTCACAATGAGCCCTGCAGACAAGGGTGGTACCCACGGTGTCACAATGGGCCCTGGGCACAAGGGGGGGTCCCCATAGTGTCACAATGGGTCCTGGTGACAAGTGGGGTCCCCAGGATGTCACAATGGGCACTGAAGACAATGGGGGGTCCTGGGACGTCACATTGGGCCCTGGGGACAAGGGGGGGTCCCCAGGATGTCACAATGGGCCCTGGGGACAAAGAGGGGTCCCCTGAATGTCACAATGGGCCCTGGGGACAAGGGGTGCAGAGGATGTCACAATGGGCCCTGGGGACAATGGGGGGTCCTGGGACGTCACAATGGGCCCTGGAGACAAGGAGGGATCCCCAGGATGTCACAATGGGCCCTGGAGACAATGGGGGTCCTGGGACGTCACAATGGGCCCTGAGGACAAGGGGGGTTCCCCAGGATGTCAGAATGGGCCCTGGGGACAAGGCGGTGCCGAGGATGTCACAATGGGCCCTGGGGACAATGGGGGGTCCTGGGATGTCACAATGGGCCCTAAGGACAAGGGGGTGTCCCCAGGATGTCACAATGGGCCTTGGGAACAAGGGGGTCCCCCAGATATCACAATGGGCCCTGGGGACAAAGTAAGGTCCTGGGCTGTCACAATGGACCCTGAGGACAAGGGGGGTCCCCAGGATGTCACAATGAAGTCTTGGGACAAAGGGGGTCCCCAGGATGTCACAATGGGCCCTGGGGACCAGGGGGGGTCCTGGGATGTCACAATGGGCCCCAGTGACAAAGGGGGTCCCTATGGTGCCACAATGGGCCCTGGGGACAAATGGGGTCCCCTGGATGTCACAATGGGCTCTGGGGACAAGGAGGGTCCCCAGGATGTCACAATGGGCCCTGGGGACAAGGGGGTGTCCCCAGCATGTCACAATGGGCCGTGGGGACAAAGGGGGTCCCCACGGTATCAGAATGGGCCCTGGGGACAAAGGGGGGTCCCCTGAATGTCACAATGGGCCCTGGGGACAATGGGGGGTCCTGGGATGTCACAATGAGCCCTGCAGACAAGGGTGGTACCCACGGTGTCACAATGGGCCCTGGGCACAAGGGGGGGTCCCCATAGTGTCACAATGGGTCCTGGGGACAAGTGGGGTCCCCAGGATGTCACAATGGGCACTGAAGACAATGGGGGGTCCTGGGACGTCACATTGGGCCCTGGGGACAAGGGAGGGTCCCCAGGATGTCACAATGGGCCCTGGGGACAAAGAGGGGTCCCCTGAATGTCACAATGGGCCCTGGGGACAAAGAGGCGTCTCCTGAATGTCACAATGGGCCCTGGGGAGAAGGGGGTGCAGTGGATGTCACAATGGGCCCTGGGGACAATGGGGGGTGTCCAGGATGTCAGAATGAGTCCTGAGGACAAGGGGGGTCCCCATGGTGTCACAATGGGTCCCCAGTGACAAGGAGGGGTCCCCATGGTGTCACAATAGGCCCTGGGGACAAAGTGGGGTCCAAGAATGTCACAATGGGCCCTGGGGACAAAAGGGGTTGCCATGGTGCCACAATGGGCCCTGGGGTCAAAGGGGGTCCCCATGGTGCTACAATGGGCCCTGGGGACAAAGGGGGCTCCTGAGATGTCACAATGGGCCCTGGGGACAAAGGGGGTGTCCCCATGGTGCCACAACGGGCCCTGGGAGCAAGGGGGTGGCCAGGATGTCACAATGGGTCCTGGGGGAAATTGGGGGTGCCCAGGATGTCACAATGGACCCTGAGGACAAGCGGGGGTCTCCATGGTGTCACAACGGGCCCCAGTGACAAAGGGGGTCCCCTGAATGTCACAATAGGTCCTGGGGACAATGGGGGGTCCTGGGACGTCACAATGGGCCCTGGAGACAAGGAGGGATCCCCAGGATGTCACAATGGGCCCTGGAGACAATGGGGGTCCTGGGACGTCACAATGGGCCCTGGGGACAAGGGGGGTTCCACAGGATGTCAGAATGGGCCCTGGGGACAAGGCGGTGCCGAGGATGTCACAATGGGCCCTGGGGACAATGGGGGGTCCTGGGATGTCACAATGGGCCCTAAGGACAAGGGGGTGTCTCCAGGATGTCACAATGGGCCTTGGGAACAAGGGGGTCCCCCAGATATCACAATGGGCCCTGGGGACAAAGTAAGGTCCTGGGCTGTCACAATGGACCCTGAGGACAAGGGGGGTCCCCAGGATGTCACAATGAAGTCTTGGGACAAAGGGGGTCCCCAGGATGTCACAATGGGCCCTGGGGACCAGGGGGGGTCCTGGGATGTCACAATGGGCCCCAGTGACAAAGGGGGTCCCTATGGTGCCACAATGGGCCCTGGGGACAAATGGGGTCCCCTGACTGTCACAATGGGCTCTGGGGACAAGGAGGGTCCCCAGGATGTCACAATGGGCCCTGGGGACAAGGGGGTGTCCCCAGCATGTCACAATGGGCCCTGGGGACAAAGGGGGTCCCCACGGTATCAGAATGGGCCCTGGGGACAAAGGGGGGTCCCCTGAATGTCACAATGGGCCCTGGGGACAATGGGGGGTCCTGGGATGTCACAATGAGCCCTGCAGACAAGGGTGGTACCCACGGTGTCACAATGGGCCCTGGGCACAAGGGGGGGTCCCCATAGTGTCACAATGGGTCCTGGGGACAAGTGGGGTCCCCAGGATGTCACAATGGGCACTGAAGACAATGGGGGGTCCTGGGACGTCACATTGGGCCCTGGGGACAAGGGGTGCAGAGGATGTCACAATGGGCCCTGGGGACAATGGGGGGTCCTGGGACGTCACAATGGGCCCTGGAGACAAGGAGGGATCCCCAGGATGTCACAATGGGCCCTGGAGACAATGGGGGTCCTGGGACGTCACAATGGGCCCTGAGGACAAGGGGGGTTCCCCAGGATGTCAGAATGGGCCCTGGGGACAAGGCGGTGCCGAGGATGTCACAATGGGCCCTGGGGACAATGGGGGGTCCTGGGATGTCACAATGGGCCCTAAGGACAAGGGGGTGTCCCCAGGATGTCACAATGGGCCTTGGGAACAAGGGGGTCCCCCAGATATCACAATGGGCCCTGGGGACAAAGTAAGGTCCTGGGCTGTCACAATGGACCCTGAGGACAAGGGGGGTCCCCAGGATGTCACAATGAAGTCTTGGGACAAAGGGGGTCCCCAGGATGTCACAATGGGCCGTGGGGACCAGGGGGGGTCCTGGGATGTCACAATGGGCCCCAGTGACAAAGGGGGTCCCTATGGTGCCACAATGGGCCCTGGGGACAAATGGGGTCCCCTGGATGTCACAATGGGCCCTGGGGACAAGGCAGTGCCGAGGATGTCACAATGGGCCCTGGGGACAATGGGGGGTCCTGGGATGTCACAATGAGCCCTGCAGACAAGGGTGGTACCCACGGTGTCACAATGGGCCCTGGGCACAAGGGGGGGTCCCCATAGTGTCACAATGGGTCCTGGGGACAAGTGGGGTCCCCAGGATGTCACAATGGGCACTGAAGACAATGGGGGGTCCTGGGACGTCACATTGGGCCCTGGGGACAAGGGGTGGTCCCCAGGATGTCACAATGGGCCCTGGGGACAAAGAGGGGTCCCCTGAATGTCACAATGGGCCCTGGGGACAAGGGGTGCAGAGGATGTCACAATGGGCCCTGGGGACAATGGGGGGTCCTGGGACGTCACAATGGGCCCTGGAGACAAGGAGGGATCCCCAGGATGTCACAATGGGCCCTGGAGACAATGGGGGTCCTGGGACGTCACAATGGGCCCTGAGGACAAGGGGGGTTCCCCAGGATGTCAGAATGGGCCCTGGGGACAAGGCGGTGCCGAGGATGTCACAATGGGCCCTGGGGACAATGGGGGGTCCTGGGATGTCACAATGGGCCCTAAGGACAAGGGGGTGTCCCCAGGATGTCACAATGGGCCTTGGGAACAAGGGGGTCCCCCAGATATCACAATGGGCCCTGGGGACAAAGTAAGGTCCTGGGCTGTCACAATGGACCCTGAGGACAAGGGGGGTCCCCAGGATGTCACAATGAAGTCTTGGGACAAAGGGGGTCCCCAGGATGTCACAATGGGCCCTGGGGACCAGGGGGGGTCCTGGGATGTCACAATGGGCCCCAGTGACAAAGGGGGTCCCTATGGTGCCACAATGGGCCCTGGGGACAAATGGGGTCCCCTGGATGTCACAATGGGCTCTGGGGACAAGGGGGTGTCCCCAGCATGTCACAATGGGCCCTGGGGACAAAGGGGGTCCCCACGGTATCAGAATGGGCCCTGGGGACAAAGCGGGGTCCCCTGAATGTCACAATGGGCCCTGGGGACAATGGGGGGTCCTGGGATGTCACAATGAGCCCTGCAGACAAGGGTGGTACCCACGGTGTCACAATGGGCCCTGGGCACAAGGGGGGGTCCCCATAGTGTCACAATGGGTCCTGGGGACAAGTGGGGTCCCCAGGATGTCACAATGGGCACTGAAGACAATGGGGGGTCCTGGGACTTCACATTGGGCCCTGGGGACAAGGGAGGGTCCCCAGGATGTCACAATGGGCCCTGGGGACAAAGAGGGGTCCCCTGAATGTCA